>NC_091128.1:50500951-50843951 GCF_040183065.1 Periplaneta americana
TTTCAAGTTAACCTTTACGTTCAGGTGCCATATCTCTCGAAACAGAACAACTGATTGAAATGAAGAGAGTAGTCCTACTAACCCCATCATGTGTCGAATACAATTTCACGATCGCGGAAACTTTGGACCCGTCAGACAGGTTACATGTTATGACTTTGTTTATCCACCCGCTTTCAGCTAACAAGGGGTAGCCGGCTGGGCTAATGGTAGCCTACGAGACCCTTATGTTATGTTAAGGAATTTCTGTACAGTTCTCAAAACTAAATTTTCCATTATTGTAACACATTAGGTCTTGAAATCCAAGTTCTGTCCACACTCACGAGGTAGAGCAAGCTTTAGGACTGTGAAACAGCTGTCCGTGTCCGTGTCTGAGAGTGTCCGTAAACGAGAGTTTAATTTATCATTATTTCTATATTATTTCAGTGGGAACATAAAAATCTGTCCGTATATGAGGAGTGTCCATATCTTGAGGATGTCTGTAAGGAGAGGTTTCACTGTATATCTAATTATGACAGTTGATAAAGCGTCGCAAAATAACCAAAAAGAAAGACTCGAAACTAAGAATCCAAGACTTAGAATTATCCACGAGAGACTAATTTCCTCGATTGATAACATGATAAACCAGTCAAGAACCAGAATCTCCTCATAGTTGATGCTGTATGACTCTTCGATACAGGCCTATGGTAATGCAATATATTTCACCTATAGTGGAAGTAATGAAAGTTCATCTAATGTTGATTATAATAACTGCAGCATCTCTGACGTTTACCTGATTTATAACGTCACCCAGAGAAGGAATTTTTTGCGATAGTCTTAACTAAAAATCTAGTCTAATCCAACTAGACTAATAATTCTACTAGCCCATACTAACTACAAATAATTAAAAATATTTACTTTCTTACTTACTTACAATTGGCTTTTAAGGAACCCGGAGGTTCATTGCCGCCCTCATATAAGCCCGCCATCGGTCCCTATCCTGAGCAAGATTAATCCAGTCCCTAGTATTATATCCTACCTATCCATTTTAATATTATCCTCCCATCTATATCTCGGCCTGATCAAAGGAATTTTTCCAATTAACACTCTATATACGGTTACATTTCTGTATTTAGCAATATATGGTACATGCCCTGTCCATATCAAATGTCAGGATTTCATGTTCCTAATTATGTTAGGTGAAGAATATAATACGTGCAGTTCTGCGTTGTGTAACTTTCTCCATTATCCTGTAACTTCATCCTTCTTAGCCCCAAATATGTTCGTAAGCACCTTATTCTCAAACACCCTTAACCTCTGTTCCTCTCTCTCAAAGTGAGAGTCCAAGTTTCACAGTCATACAGAACAATCGGTAATATAACTGTTTTATAAATTCTAACTTTCATTTTTTTTAAGAAAACTGCATGACAAAAACTTCGCAACTAAAATATAATGCCAGGCATTTCTCATATTTGTTTTGCGTTTAATTTCCTCTCAAGTGTAATTTATATTTATTACTCTTGCTCAAAGATATTTGAATTTTTCCACCTATTCAAAGGATAAATTTACAGTTTTTATATTTTCATTTCGATCTATGTTCTGGTCACATATAAAATAGAAATACGTATATTTAAATATAAATTTACTATATTAAAATTATTTTGTTAACATAACCTACAAATTACTTAGCTCTATCTGTATTAATATCGTTAAGGAACGAATTCTTAGGTACTAGTATTATGAAAGTACGTTCAAAATTGTAGTAAGTCGTGCAAAATATAAATTTGATTTCTTCATGCAATCACCAGTAAGCGACGAGTACAGTAACTAAAAGTATAAACATATTTATATTATTTATTTGTTAAAATTAAAAGAAAAGTAAAAAAATATTTATTTTCACATTATCATAAATCATCCCTTCATCTGTACTTGCTTAGCACTGCTGGCTAACCATGTGACCCGAATTTCTGCCAGAGTTTCAAAGCTGGGACACGGATTGTCTGTACTACAAGCTAGAAGAAGGAAAGAGTGGTTCAGTGAGCATGGAGCCATGTGCATGTGTATTCCAATTTGGTATAGCTGTCATTTATTTTGATGCAAGGAATTTCCTTACACAAACACGTGATTTTCTGTTGCAATATTTGTGATAATGCATACATTAAGACAGAAGAAAAGGTTGGTGAACGAAGTTTAAAAAGGGCGCGTCAGCTACTATGGCTATTTGCGCCCTTACCTATAATTCTTTCAAAAACAAAACCATAAGCAATACCATAAGTTAAATCCCAACAAGAACTAAAAAACTTTGTCATATTACCATCAGGTACACAAATGCATTAGTAGCAAGATGATTCGTTAAAAATGGTAAAAATGAACAGTTATTAAACCGTAAGCAATGTTGAGAAAGAAACCATAAAATAATAAAACAAATACCACCAGAAAAAATTACACTGGTCAACAATGAAAATGTTTCGGGCTCAAAAATAGCTAATTCTTATGTATTTCCACCTGCTGAATTCAAAAATCATCATAAAAGTGACAGATTAGCTCTTGCTTTGGAGATAAAGTGACATTTCAGTTTTTAGAGTCAACATTTTCGGTTTGGGGGAAATTTTGTTTTGGGAGTTGGCACACTTGTCAAATAACAAAACACAAATGTTCTTCAGCTGTTTGTAAGTTACAAACATAGATATTGTTGCTGTGACTGTGAATTTCATATTGTTTCTGCTGTAATTAATGCAGAATTTCTGGTTTGGAAGTGTTTTTAAAGTCTAAAATTTGTAAAAATGCCACGAAAATTGTGTGTTTGAAGTAGAAAATGAAGACAGTGTGGAACAAGAAGAAGAACCCAACAAGCCTTCCACATCCCATGACCCTGAATTTGAGGAAAAAAGATGATAAACCGCACAGACTGAGTCAAGCGGAACTGAGTGATCTCATTAGAGACCTTGACCTGTCAAAGGAAAAGGCAGAAATTCTAGGATCTAGACTACAGCAATGGAATCTTCCCGAACGTGATGTCAGGGTCTCACAGTACAGACGTCACAGGGATCTGCTTCCCCTTTTTTGAAGAAAAACAATCTTGTTTGCTGCGACATTAATGGCTTGATGAAATGCTTGAATTTGAACCATGATCCAACTGAATGGAGGCTATTCATAGACACCTCCAAGCTTAGTTTGAAAGCTGTATTATTTCACAATGGCAACCGTCTTCCTTCTATTCCTGTTGGTCAGGGTGTTCACATGAAGGAGACTTATGCAAATATGACAGCCCCCTTCGACTCAATCAAATATCATGAACACAAGTGGAAAATCTATGGTGATCTTAAAGTCATTGCTGTACTCTTAGGAATGCAACTGGGGTACATAAAATATTGCTGCCTTTTATGTATGTGGGACAGCAGGGATAGGAAATCACATTATATTCAAGCAGACTGGCCTGCAAGAAATCATAACCGTAGCGAGAAAAATGTTGTTGCCGAGCCTCTCGTGGACCCAAAAGATGTTCTTCTTCCACCCCTGCATATTAAGCTGGGTTTGATAAAAAATTTTGTCACAGGTATGAACCATGAAGGACAGGACTTTAAGTACGTAAGAGAGAAATTTCCGAAATTAAGTGAATTCAAAGTTAAGGAAGGTATTTTTGTCAGGCCACAAATTCGAGAACTTGTAAAGGATCCTGCATTTGACCAAGTTTTGGAGGGGAAAGAAAAGGAAGTTTGGGAAGCCTTCAAGGGAGTTATTCATGGATTTTTAGGCAACAAAAGAAATGATAACTACACTCAGTTGGTGACAGTGCTCCTGCAAAAATACCTTCAACTCGGATGCAACATGTCCCTTAAAATCCATTTTCTCCACTCCCACGTAGACTTTTTCCCTCCTAGTTGTGGAGCTTTCAGTTATGAACATGGAGGAAGGTTCCATCACGATATTTCTGTTATGGAACAAAGATATCAGGGCCGTTGGAATGAAACAATGCTTGCGGATTACTGCTGGTCTTTGCGTAGGGATGCTCCGGAACTCACTTACAAGAGGCAAGCTAAAAGACGACGATCTCATGAAGCCACACATGATTCTCTTCAGACCCAACCATCTGCCAGGTATTCTTCCATAAATTTAGAACTCATAGAATGTAACTGCCATTAAAAAAATTAAATGAACTTTCAATGTTGTTGGCATATGTAATTAAAATGTATAGTTTTCTCTTAATCCGTTAAACTGAAATACTTTCACCTATTGTATATCACAGAAACTAGAGCTAAGAAAAATTTTTCATTGTCATATTCGTTTTTCTCAACCAAAAATTAGTAAGAATTGACTGATGAAGTGCAAGAAACATTCAAAAAAAATTTTTTTGTTGCCCAGTGTTATCTGACGATTTCAAAATAAAATACTGCATAAGATATTCGGATGTAGATGGTCCGAAATGTCAAGTAAAGTAAAATAAATAGGGCTGTAAAACAACAAAACTAACCTCCGAATGTAAAGGGTCCGGAGGGTAAGTAACAACGGGTCAATAAAGTCTAAATCACTTTGTCAAGTCCTGTACTGGATAAAAATCGCAGAACTGCATTTGCATAATTAAAGTCATTTCTAAGAGCGTCACGTAGTGTCGGCCGAATTGCATATTGACACAGAACACGGTCGTATTTTCTACAATGTAGTAAAATATTTCAACCCTAACATCACACTTCGGTTGAGGGTCGCCAAGCAGGAGTTGACAAATTCGAATAAGGATAACATAAAATTTAAACAATATTTTGGAAAAATAAATTCATAATTGTGTCATGGTAATACAAGTAAGCGGATAATTATGTATTATTTTACAAAATAATCCAAAAATCTATGGTTACGTATTACAACATAGGGAAATATGAGTTTTATGGAAAATAAAAATAAGTTTAAAACGTTTAAGGGGTTAGGTTCAGCTTACAGCAGTCAAATTTGGAAGTATTCAACATTTTTTTCCTCCATTACTGTATCTTGTACAATAATTAAAATTCGTATGTGTAAAACACTGTCCTTCTACCATATGAAAAAAATATATATATATTTTTGCGATTAAAAAAATTATTATTATTTTTTTTTTTTTTCAAGATTCAGTCAACTGTGTAGTGATGAAGTGTTTCCCACATAACTAAAAAAATTATCCAACATTATGTGATGAAATTTTTGTGTGTATTTATGCATGTCACATCTGCAATATGATGCAAGATCACTTCTCTACCTTTGATAGATTGTCTGATAAAAAATAAATTCTTTTAAAAAATGGTCAAATATCAATATTTTCTTCTAACACAAAAAAAATTATTTATTAAGGAATGTAGTTGAAAGAGCATGATATTGTAAACATGAGTTTTAGCAATAAAATAAGAGCGAGAGAACATGAAAAATTTAACAAGTTTATGAGTTATGAGGGAAATTCTTCATCATTGCACAGTAAATTGTCATCATCTTTAATTTTAAAACAATAATAATTTGTTTAAATCGTAAAAGTATATATTTTTTTCATATAGCAGAAGGACTGTGTTTTACAAATACCAATTTTCATTACTGTACAAGATACAGTAATGGAGGAAAAAAATATTGAATATTTCCAAAAATTTTACTGCTGTAAGCTGTAACTAACCCCTTAAGGAAGGTTGACTAAATATTTATTCACCCAAAAATTCGTTCTCTAATGGTCATCATCATTTCTATTGTTGTTGTTATTATTATTGGTATTATTATTATTATTATTATTATTATTATTATTATTATTATTATCACGGATTAAACTTAGAACTTTTTCTATTCTCCTTGAATAACACATTACACGTAATAAAATTTGACTCAATCAAGTGACTTCATTCAATCCTAGAAACAGCACTTCAAACGCGAAGTTTATTATTCCAGTTGCCCAAGCTATCTTGGCATAATGTATCCATCAGAGTACACTGTTTACTAAACGTTAATGCATTGATTAATGTTGTCCATCACTCAGAATTGTGTAGTACATAACTGCCAAAACATCTCAGTGGCTGTACGATATTCTACAATTATTAGAAGCTTCACTGGTGAATGAAATATTTTCATTATATATAAGAGAACTGGATTGGATGAGTTCACATTCTGGATTCTTTGCAGGGTGTGGATAATAATCACAGACAGTAAGTGGGTAAATAGCGATGATTTCCATATATTATTTTATACATTTGATTACCTATAGGTAATATCTATGAAAATGGAACCAATAAGAATTCTGGAGACATTACACTTCGATACATCTTCAAAACAATATATACCGGCACTTATGAACTGAATCAAACATGAGGAAGATCAATTCACATGGTCGTATGTTTGAATCGCATTCAAGAAACTGGGTGTGTTCAGCGCTTGAAGTGTACGGGCATATTGACAAACTGGGTGTGTTCAGCGCGTGAAGTGTACGGGCATATTGACAAACTCATGGTCTGGCTAATCAGAAGCGGACTGGACGACTGTTAGCCTATAAGCAGAAAGGTTAGCTTTGAAAAATAACAGACATCGTAATACATGGCACGCCCAACACAGCAAACTGCTTCTATAGAGGAAGACGATTCATCAAGATGACGCCCCACGTATCACACTCGATACCACAATAAAGTGAGGTTGCAACTGCTGAAATTTGTGTACCTGTCTACAAGGCTGCAGGTCGCAATTTGTTGCGTGCAGATATTTCAAGTTTGGGAAGATAAACCCAATTTAATTCTGTAATAACCGCACCCTATTGAACTAATTAACAAACACAACCAATCACTTGATTGCAAATAATCACTCAATTCTTTAGTTGATTTGTTTACCATATCGTATGTCAGGCCTATATTATTTCGTATTAATAAATGTATTGCCTCTGATTGAGGTTCTGGCTGATATGTACATATATTATCAGGCAGTACATCTCACTTAATGTTATGTGTCAGAGGAACAAAATTATTTGTATGCATTTGAAGTCTGATTAGTGCAATAGGTAGCTAATCGGCAATGTATGCAATGGAGGGGGAAAGGAACTAGCCACCCTACCCCATTATCTTGGCTTCTTTTTCGATAATAATCTAAATTGGAATTTTCAAGTTAAAGAAACGATAAAAAAAATCTGTTCCTCCATTCACTATTTGAGTCGCTTAAGAAACTTCTTGCCCCAGCAACTAAAACTTACCCTAGTACAAACCCTAGTAATGCCGCACTTCGATTATTGTGACGTTCTGTTAAGTGACCTAAGTTGTGAACTGTCAGTCAAGTTACAGCAGAATATGTGCGTCAGATACGTGTGCAACATTCGACGATATGATCACATATCACCGTCCTTCGCAAGTCTTTCATGGCTCAGACTTAAAGAACGTAGAACTTTACACTCTTTGTCTTTACTCTTTCGAATTCTGCACACTTTAATACCAAATTACCTTTCGTCTCGTTTCTCTTATCTATACTCTAATCACGACGTACCAGATCGCTTATCTGTGGCGCATTAAGTATACCTCTTCATAGAACGTCTCGTTATTCATCATCTTTTACAGTATCCACCTCGCGACAATGGAATTCCCTGTCACAAAGTATTAGGGGCTGCAAGCCAATAAACACTTTTAAAAATAGTTTAAAAGATAACCTTCTTAGCATTTCACTCAAATCATACTGACTTAATCTATCACTGACTACATTGTTACTCCTTTCTTTAGACATGCATCCTGATAGTGCCGTATTTTCAAAATTGTCTCATAATAATCTCTTCCTATTATCTAACATTATTTGAAATATAATAACATTCTATGTATTTTAGCTTAATTCTGCTATATAGTTTGTATTTCAGTGTTTAATTTATAGTTCATAGTATTTTGTTGTTTAATTCGTAAATAACTCTTGTATACATGTAACTCTTATCTAAATCAAATTGTTGAATTTTTGTAAGTTCATACATATGTATGTATACTTTTTGCTGGTTGAGTGGAAGAGAAGGCCTTACGGCATTAACTCTGACAGCTAAAATAAATAATAATAATAATAATAATAATAATAATAATAATAATAATAATAATAATAATAATAATAATAAAATAATGTATTATTATTATTATTTTCTCCTAGCGTAGTTGCCTCATAAATGGTGCTTGAAGGGTTCAGAGCCATAGTGGGCCAAATGCCATTTATTAAAAACAGAGAAAGCAAGGGTTAAAGTAAAGTGAATACCATAGTTTAATGAAGATTGACGTATCATTTAGTTTTAATGTGCATACTTCATATTACTTGCTATATGTTTCCATTGAATTATGGTAATAACTTAATTTTAATCCTTGTTTTCTACATTTTTAATATATGGCGCTTGGCCCTCTATGGTTCTGAACCCTTCAATTGTGAGGTTCAGACCTGTCTTCGGACAATTGACTAAACAACAGTTTTATGTCATATTATATTTATGATATTACATTATAATTATATGTTATATTCATATTATATTTTGTTATATTTATATTGTTTGTTGACGTTTAGTTAACTGTCCAAAGACAGCTTGGAATCTCATAAATGACACCAATAAGGCATCATATTAGGCTAAGTGAAAGTATTAACTCCATGCAGGTTATAACGCCATCTAATATTTTATTATTAATTACGTTAAAATCTGCTTTGGCAGTCCTAGTCAGAGAAGTGTGGTGTTTAGAGGAACCTTTCTTAAACATCTGGAACCACAATGAAACACATTCCTGTCTTTAGTGCAACTTTAACAACCTTTAAGTGACGAAGTTCGCGCTTCAGCTGATCGTGAATATTGTATTCTGCATACAGTAAGTACAGATAATTGAATTATACTGATTGATAAAATGTTATGAAAAATTCGTTTGTGTGTGTGAAGTTTAGTGAATCGCTGTTTTAAAATTTACAATATTATATTATTATGGTAAATATTAATTTAAAATAGAATTTGCGACTGCAGGTAATAACTCCATCTCGCTGCGAGAATAAACTTTGAACTAGTACGTAATAATAGCAGTTTAATGCCTATAAATTAAAGATAATCGACCGGACTTAGTACCACGAAGCCTGCGAAAAGAGTAGCACCCTAGATCATATATACAGGGACATCATTTCATTTTTACTAACATTTTTAATATTAACCTGGCTATACCTTTATAGAACCGGAAACACAGTTTGATACCCCTTCCACAACTGTAGTTCGATGGTACTGGCGTAAAACACAAACAAATCACTCTACTAGGTATAGGAGGGAAGGAAAGTAGTTCATCCATTTACGTAAACTAGGAAATATCGCGATTTTGAGTTCGATAATTTTCATTAGGCTTTTGTTTAATCAAAATACAGTACTGTATTAAGAATAAGTGTTTTTAGTCACGAACTGAGTTATCCATGAGAACGTATTCATTATGCAGTGTATATTATACTGTCTACAGCACATTAGCGTGCAATAAATGTAGAGAATGAAGTTAAATTTAAAAAATAATCATAATATGGATATTTATACACATTTTTTTAAATGGTGGCCGTTCATTTCGATACAGGCTTCAGTTCGAATGTGCATATTATCGCACTATAGACTATTGTACGTAATTCCAATTACCAGTTTCGTTCTTCGTACTAGTAACTCATGTTGAAATAATTCTGTACCTACTCTATAAAAGAGTACCTTTCGTACTGTAAATTCAATCTTCACTTCTGCCCGATCCGAAAAGATAAAATTACTCAGACATGCTATCTACTGTCCGTCCAAGTGGTTATGCCACAGGATCGTAGAAAGGGGGAAATCACGTGACAGTTAATTACTTAACGAGGCCCTTTTATTTAAGTTATTTTAAACAATTGTATAATATTAATTTACGTAAATGTCCAATTCCTAACAGAAATTAATGTTTTCAGAAAAGAGCTAAGACAGCCCAGCTCTTACAGAGGGGCGAGCAGAAGCAGGTGGGGGAAATCTGGATGCGACGTAGACAAACGGACAGTACCTGTGCGAAAATATGACTCAATATTGAAAACTCTTTCGTCACTTGAAAACGTGAACATATTTCTAGAACGTACTATACTCACTAACTCAGTGCTGTTTACTATATGCGGTCTTGGTTCTATGTGGAGGTCAGTTGGATCTTCATTAGTAGAAGGGGTGGGAGTGAAGTACATTCAAAAACTCAGGTACAATAAAAATTGAAGTAAAAATAAAATGATGTTCCTGTATAACAGATTGCTCATCCTTCATGCTCAAGAGAGCAACCGCCAGGATCGCCACCCGTCCACCGTAAACATCTCTATTCTGTCTATGTTCACGATATGCCACGCTCTGCTAATTGTAAATTAGGATTATATGCAGACGATACTGTGTATTACACAAGTGACTTCAACATCAACAATGCCCACATCAAGTTACAAACACAACTCAATGCTCTAGAAACGTGGCTTACAAATTGGAGAGTAAAAGTATATATTGAAAAAACACAAGCTATCATATTCACCCATAGGAAACCTAAAAAACCAGATTGCCTTCGTCTCTTCTCAGAAAACATTGACTACAAGAATGAAGTTAAATATCTAAGAGTGATTCTGCGCTACAGTGAACATGTAGAATATGCAAGAAACAAAGATCTGGCCACTGATTAGACCTCCGCATATTTAAATTTCCCCTCAAAGTAAGGCTTTATACATCGGTCATAAGACCAGTGATGACATTTGGTTGTGATGATTGGAATTCCGCTCATCAAAGAATGGTCAGAAGACTACATGCAATTCAACGACGTCTCCTTAAAAGTCACTGGTGCTGACTATACCACATCAAATGGACAGCTCCAAGATTGAATCATTTTATGATTTCATCAAAAGAATTTCAAATAACTTTGCTCGAAAGTTGCTGTATCATCCTAACCCTCTCATTCGAGCTCTGGCTACCTCAAGCGAAATTTGATTAATTAAATGTCTTCAAGAAAAGGCTAACTAAGTTGGAACCAAACATCATTTTAATATCTCCTTATATTACTTTAAAGTAAAAGCCTTATTTATATATAAGGCTGAAACTTATATAAAAATCAACATCATGACAATTTAAAAAAAAAATGGGAGTTATGACGTGACTCGTTATGTAACAACTAGGTGGCAGCATAGTAAACCTGAGAAAAGTTGTTACCATCAAAGCCTATAAGGCCGAGCAATCTGGGTATATATGATCTAGTGTAGCACAAAGAAAACTGGGCTCTTCATATGTGAAGACTCAGTGACAGTGAACTAGATTGAATTTTTCAGTTATGTGGTAATGAGTATTGAGACTTTTGTTGTCCCTAATCATTAATAGTCGTTTAATTCTGTAATATAATCTTACGTTTTTCACTTTTGCTTATAAACATGCATCATTGTTCTAAAAAAAAGTGACGTTATCACCTTCACTGCAAGTAATAGCTCCAGTATGCGTCATACTTTTATTTACTTGTATTGTTGTAAAACCTTGTCACAATTACAACTTTTGAAATCTACATTCCATAGGAAAGGCTACAAATGATTAAGATCTAAAATATCAATATTATTGTCCGTATTTGTGGTCAGTTTTAATCCACCTTTTTAATTGATGGCGTTAATACTTAATACCTAAACCAGGCCTGCACAAACGGCGCTCATTGAGCGCGGCCGCTTGTTTGGAGCGGGAGAGCCGTCTAACAGCTCACCGGAAAGGTACGTCGGAATGACGTAGGCCTGCATTAGGTAGAGGATAGTCCACGCAGCTATCTGGTGTAGTGTGTATTGTCAGTAGCTATTTCACTTTGTCTATCTATGGCTACATAATGGAGGAATCTAAAAGACGGAAAAGTGATCATCAGGAGAATTCTTTCAATATTGAATGGGAAAAAATGCTTATTTTTTTCATAGCAGCTGGAGTCAATACTTATCTGCCACAAAAGTTTGAAAGAAAGAGGAAAACATAATATAATGCGTCATTACTAGTCCACACATACAGATACGATGGTTTTCTTGGTGAACATCGCAGTAAAAGGGTTCAGGAGTTGAAGTTGCATTATTACATGAGATAGGATACGTTAGAATTTATTAATCTCCAACAACTTAAATATCTCTTCAGGGAAAAGGCCAGCTCATTGTTGATATGTTGAATAAATTACGGGATTTCAGTCGTAAACTTACACTTTTCGTAAGTCATTTTCGGGAAGGTAATATGACTCATTTTCCAACGATAGAAACTGCTCGTGATGAAGCCATGTTAAACGATTATGTGCAAATATTAATTGAAATTCAAAATGAATTTAATTCTAGGTTCCAAGATCTTGTCTTCATTGGAAAGAAGGCTAAAGTTATCATAATAAATTTCTTCAACGCCAGTTGAAACAGTGTCATACGATTTACAGCTTGAACTTATTGATCTTCAATGTGGCCCAAGGGCTAAAGACCGTTTGAATAATACTACTAGCCTGGTTGAGTTTTACAAGACAGCAATAATATCCACGACTACACAAGCTGACTGTGAAAATGATTGCTATGTTTGGCTCAACATTTACAGGTCTATTTATGAGCAACTGTTTTTTATTATCAACTATAATAAAGGCAGACAAGTAACATCTGTAACTGATGTTTCATTACGATCAGTACTGTTCCTTTCAGCTGCCAACAGCATAAAACTCCGTTTTGATGTACTGATAAATAAAAATATAACAAAATGATATTGTATATTTAAGTAGCTGTAGAGTTTCTATTATTTCTGTAAAATAAAAATTTCTTTATTAATTAATAATAGTCCAAGATAGTTTTAAAAACACTGAACGGAAATTCATTTCATGAACACTCGTACTAGTATTACTTTTGTGTACATGTGTACGAAATCATTCCTTCTTCCAGTCCACCCTTATATAGAGGCAGTCAATATCTGCATTCCGCTCTCGAGCTGTGAGCCGACTAGGAGGGCGCAAACCTTGTGCAGGGCTGCCCTAAACTAATCAGACTTCAGTTGTATACCGATAATTATTCTTCCTCTAGTACATATCGCCAAGTGAGCTGTACTGCCTGACAAAATACATAAGCTTGTCACCCGGAACCTCAGTCAAAGGTAAAGTTCAAAAGGCCTATAGAGGTTTTAAATCATAATTCGAGAAACCACGCGTCTCCTCTCGAATAGTAACTACAGTAATATGAGGGAAGCCACAATAATGAGCGGTTCTCATAGCTACGCGAATGATCTTACAGTGAATATCGTGATTAAAGTACGCTCTATAAAAAATATACATTAGCCTACACTTCTTAACTTGCAGACATGTAGAAACATTCTTGTTTTTTATATAATTGCATACTGCAATCATATTTACATATGTATAATATTACATGCCAATTCATGTATCCAATACTTTTCCAAAGAAAAGAGGAGGGGAGCTTTATCCTTCAAATCCAGTTTCAAATTACAATTAGCATAATAATAAAAGGTACATTTACGAACAGTACAAATAACGAAGGCCGAAAAATCGTAAAGGCATTCATTTCCTTTGTAAAAAGTAAAACAAAACATGGGCTACATTTCCAGCGCCGTAAAACCGTTTGAGCAATATAAAGTTAGGGAACAACTTAATTTCTACCCATGATATGTTATTGTGGCTGTATTATGCAAATTTATACCGACGGCAATCTGCTCTATTACACGAAAGTTTCTCTCAGATTATCAGCATGAATTCTCCATATGAACCTATTACTACCAGTCATTGTTTTACCTCTCTCTCTCTCTCTCTCTCTCTCTCTCTCTAACACACAACGCACACACCTATCTACAGTCATGATGCCTGCACATCACTGGATTCTATATTATGAGTAGGGACCGGATTTTTATGTAATACCAAGGTGTGAAATATGTACATACTTATATAAGAAAAATAAGCTGAATATGTACCAAAATATGTAAAATCGTTAAAATATTTCATATCAATATCTGGCAGGTAGGTCTATAGGATAGGTAAGACTCTCCAGTTGTGATTTCATAGAGCACCCGACTTTTTTTACCGCACACTTGACACATTACTATTTTTCCATCTGTAGTGAAAGCTTCATCCATCGCAATCCATGATTTTATTTTTGTCGTTAGGGTTGAAGATACAGGGGCCATTTTAGTTAGTTAAAAGCAGTAGATAAACTCACTTGCACTTTGTACTGTAAGTACTAAAACTAGAGAACTGAGTGAAATGAATGACACAACAGTACTGCAAGCACTGTTTCGCTGTACTGGATTAGGAGAAAATAAAAAGAGATGGGGGACACGTGCATTTTAGCTGCTCCCTGTAAGAAAGAAAGTAGCTACTAAAATCTCAAACTACAGACATTTACAAACTGTTGTTTGAAAAGTGACATTCCTGTCTCATTCAGAAGGGTAGGATTATTCCAGCCGAGAACCATAATTTCTAATTGCTCGGAAAATCCCATTTCCGTATAGGTCTACTAAATTTAAAGTAAAGAGGTCAGCAATAACCTGAAAAGCTATTTATTCTAATCTTTCAACATCCTTCCAGTTTGTTTCTTTACTTCAGCTTCTTTTCAAAAGCCAGCTACTTTATTGCGGCTCATGCCAGACTTGACACGGGTTTTCCCTGGGAGGATTAGGAAGAGGGTAGGTAAGGTTGCAAATTGCATGGTAACGGCTTGTTAAGACGTGTGCAGAACAATTACAGTTCGAGACAAATCATGTCGCCCTCGTCCCACTCCACCGTATGAAGGCAACGCTACTTTCTGAGTGATTTTTACAATACAAGGTAGTTGTATGAGAAATGTTGCCTTTTGTTCACTCATATTTACAGTGGGTAGTATGATGTGAGTGTCTCTATTACTTCCTGGAACTAAGAATGTTATGTTTCGTCCCGAAATATATCCTTTCTTGAGTAGGTAAAAAGGCTTTTTAAATCTGTGTATTTCAAATTGTAAACTTCCCCAGCAGAAGTTTTTTTTTTTTCCTTTTAGAGAAGTAAAAATGAATAAAACGTAGTATCAAAATGTAAAATGTAGTATCAAATTTTAATATATTAATGGTAATTACAAGATTCGCAAAGATTTGTTATTTATATACGGTTAGGTTGAAAGGAATATAATATGTAATTACATAAAAATCCGGTCCCTAATTATGAGTAATGCACATGGCAGAGTCGAGACGTAAATTCTGTCTAAGATCCGTAACCGCCTGTACACCAAACTTTATGAGTTTTTCCCGTTTCTCATATCCTAGAGGCTCACATCCCAGACTGTGAGTCAAGTGCCACACTCAGGTAGCTTTCATCTGGTGGGGAAGCTCCTTCGTTACACATCGGGTAGGACAGTTGATGAAGCAGAACACCTGCCGGCAAACGATTCGATCCGTCCAGCTCCGTGGCCAATCAATTCTCTAGATCGATCAGTAATATATTTAAAATTACCACGCACGTCACTTGAACCTTCGCTCCGGTAACGAATTTGAAAGATTAATTTTAAAATATAAGAGTCGTGCCTTTAAAGGATAGTGATCTGATTACGCCAAAATTTTTTTCTGAGTTCACAAAATACAATAGAGCAACTGTGATTAGATTGTATAGAAATAATTACTGATTACAGAATTTGAATATCTGATTAACTAGAAAGCTACAACAAGAACGACTGAAGGAAAACCTCTCAAATTTTTGGGAGAACAATTTTAGTTCAAAAATAACATTTTATTAAACATCTTAAAACTCTATTTCATTCTATAATAAACGAATTGAAAAAACAGTCTTCGTATACAACCCGAAAGAGAAAATAAAAGCCAAGTGACTCCTTACAAGGTAAAACCTACTGAAGACTTCGATGGAACGAATTGAATCTTCTTTTTAGTAGATTACTTAACCACTTCCCTGATTAACCCGAGTTAACTCGGGTTGCTAACTTGTGTCAAAATTTATTAACCCGAGTTAACTCGTTTGAGTCCCATTTTCGCTGCTAAGGATTATATCCCGAATATATACGTTTCCATTCTTTCATTAACCTTTTCCTCACTAGATGGCTACAGAAGTTAGTGATATTGCTATATCTGGTGGTGTTTTTTGTACTTCTTCCTCGAGAGTGGAATTCTATGCTCATATAGCATTCACACAAAGTAGTGAGTAGATGCTAGTTAGTTTTGGCGGTTTCTGTTTGTGTTTAGTGTTTTTGTGCTATTTTGTGTAAAGATGGATCAAGTTAGTGATTCCGAAACTTTTGATCAGGAATATATTCCTGTAGAAGATTAGGAAATGAAACATCGGTAACAGAAGACGAAGTTATAGACCAACAAACAAATTCAGATCAGTTGATGTCGCGTCTTTTCGACAGTGGTTTGAATAGAAGACATCTGGCACCATTTCTTCTGCACCTCCGAGGTCCCCATTCCCTGAAATTTTAACATTGTTTCTGATAACGATAATTCTCAATTTTTTTAATTATTCTTTAATAATGACCTCATCAACATTATATTCGAGGAGACGATTCGGCATGCTAATAAGTGTTCACAAAATGCTGAAAATAATTCGTGGCGGCCTACTACAGACTCTGAAATACCTGTACTTTTGGGCATAGTGATACTGCAGAACGTTATTCACAAACCTGAAGAACAGATGTACTGGTACAAATATTCAATGACTGCTACACCATTCTTCCCAAAACGTTCTCATATTGGAGAGCAGATACTACTGTCCGGAATGCAATGTGCCACTGTGCGTAATGCCCTGCTTTCGAGTCTATCACACGACAAGCAACATTTAACGCCTTGATAACAGCACTGGTATTGTAATTCATAAATTAATCCATAAAAAAACATAAGTTGGTGAATAGTTCAGGAGAAAATCAAAGTGTGACAACTACCAGAGCTGGAATCAAGGTGCACGAGATAACTCGGGATAATAATTCAGGTACGAATGTATGTCTATTTCATAGTGATTTTTAGGTACCCTATGTAAGAAAATTAGTGATGTACAGTGATTCTGCAATATTAAATGACCTCTTTACGAAAATAAAAAAAAATATGACACTTTTTTTTCACAAAACTGGTAAAATATATAGTAAGGGAAGAGATTAAGGGTGATGTATCAAATATTATATTATTTAGCGTCCATGAAATTGGTGATAGCGAAATGGTGTTCGGCTAGAGGAGCCCGAGAATTCACCGTGGAATTCCCTGACATTAGCCTTACAGTTGGGGAAAACCTCGGAAGAAAATTAACCATGTAATCATCCCAAACTCACGCCCGATCGCAGTTTCACATTAGTAGGCTGAGCTAGTCTATCTGAAATCATTACATTTTGCTATTGTGTTGATTTGGCTATTATGCTTATATAACAGCAGTTCCACTTCAGGAAGGGAAAAGGTATGAGAGATGCAATTGAATGCTAGCAACAATCGGCGAAAGATAACTTACCTAGAGAAGAATAAAGAAGTGTATGTAGTATTTGTGGGCTTAGAAAAGGCGTTTTACAGAGATAAATGAATAAACTGTTGGGATTCCTAAAGAAAATTGGTGTAGATTGGAAAGAGAGGAGACTGATCAGTAGACAGCAGAAAAAAAGTCAAATAAAAGTCATGTTTACAGTTTACAAGTACTATATGCATAGACTATGGCATGAGGTGTGCATGCATTCCAAGTAGCTACAACACGGTACCGTCCGCAGAGAGCACCACGCGAACACCGAAAACAACTGCCACTCTGCGTTCTCAACCAGTCCTCGTCCGTACATGAACAGAGAATACCGAGATACGTGAACATATTATTCATTTGTGTTCAGTGAAGTGATCATAATGCCGAAGACAGATGTTAAAAAACACAGGGTGTATTCTTTAATACAAGAATATGGTGTCCACATTTTTAGTAGTGATAGGCCTACTGATGAAACAATTAAGTGTCGGTTTTGTATGTGTGCATTAAAAAAGATAAAAAGAAAACAATCGTTAGAACATCAGTCTAATACACAGAAACACATGAAAAATGTAGCTCTTATGTTAGAAAAAAATAAGGGTTCAAGTTCAAATTCCGCCTCAAATGTGAAAGATGACTTTTGCCAGGATTTGTGTCCAAAGATGAAAAGTTGCAATATTCCATTCAAAACGTTGAACAATCCTCACTTTAAGGGGTTTATAGAAAAGTACACAAATTATGCCATTACAATAGTTATACAACCAATATTCAGTGATTATTCCGTGTGTCAAATTCCATTTCCCCCGGCCTATACCTGCAAGCGCCTCTAGTGTACCTGCTGTGCTTACGTAAACAACAACTCTCTGACGAGACAAATTAGTCGCGATGTAGTTACCTTCACATCCGAATAACTTTTTTCCGCTGTCTACCGATCAGTATTATTTATATAAAACAACGAGTCAAAGCCAGGGTAGGAGGGGAAATGTCTGAAGGAAGCGAAATAGGAGAGCAGTACGTCAAAGATGCCCTTTATCATCTACCCTGTTCAACATCTACTTGGAGGATTTAGTGAAGAACTGAATTCAGAACCTGGGAGGGGTGATAATAGGAGAAAGAAGAATAAAGGGCATAGGCCTAAGCTTTGCTGATGATATGGCGTTGTTATCAGAAGAAGGGAAGATACTAAGGGAGTTGCTACTGAAGCTAAATGACAGCTGCGAGCAGTATGGGATGAAGATAAATGCAAAATGCAAATAAGACAAAGACCATGGTCATAGGAAGAAAAGTAAAGAAGGTAAACTTGCGAATTCTAAATGAGGCAGTAGAGCAGTGGACAGCTTCAAGTAGGGTAAAGGTCCTAATTCTGTGATACCCCTAATCCCGTGATACAATTTTAATTGACTGGTATGGAGTTGTGGTCTATGATTTTAAATTTTTGAAATACCTAACAGATGCCAGATGTCTTCTTTTCAATTTTATTGACTACCCGCCTTTTGAATAGAAGCAGTCGACTGCAGAAGCTTTTATTCAGTGAAAGGTGGTTGACTAGTAAGTTTTTCTTTCTCTTGTGACCGCTCATGAAGAAACATTTTATATTTGAGGTAAGGATTAATATAACATTAATGATATATTACTGTAGATTAAAGTCAGCTGAATCAATGTATATTTTTATTTAAACATTACGAGACAATAACAATATTACAGGAGCTTTTCCATTTTTTTTATTTTTTTTTTTATTTCATATTTCTCCTTCCTGGCTCACTGGACCAGTGATGCCAACGCTAAATTGTGAAAATTAATGTCTATAAAAGAAAATAGTTCGTGGAAATAATAATAGAAATAAGTTATAGAAAACATCAATTATAATCATAATAAAATAATAGGGCATATATTTAACTTAATTACTGCTGTTGTTAGGAATATAAATAATAAGAAATAATTGTATTATAATTCAATTTATTCAAATTTAATTTTGTATTGAATTTAACTTTCAGTTTATTTTGTGTATAATATATTAATATGTAATATGTATTCCTGTAGTTACACAAGTATTTTCTATGAAATTTGTCACTTAGGCCCTTTTTCTATGTTGTAATATCTTGCTAAATCCATATTAAAACAATATACCATAACTTTAATGTGTTTTTCCAAATACACGTTTGTTTTCTGAACAGTTAATGAGGATTATTTTAGTATCACGGAATTAGGAAACCACTATCACGGAATTTGGATCCCTGTCACTGATTTAGGAGCCTCTGTATAACAATGAAGAATCATTTATTATATATCAAACTTGTGAAACTGTTGACATTGGATGTTAAAACTGTAGCTAAAGTCCAAATAACATCATTTAGGTGTTATTTGAAAATTTTTATTACAATTTTTGGCATAAATATAGACTTCATTAAATATGTCACGGAATTAGGCAAGCTTATCCTACTTGAGGTGTACTACAAGCAGTAACATGAGCTGCAGTCAGCAAGCCAAAAGGAGGACAGCAATGATAATGGAAGCTTTTAATAGAACCTCTAGAAAAAAACTAAGGAAGAGACTGGTGAAGTGCTTTGTGTGGAGTGTAGCATTGTATGGGGCAGAAACATGGACATTACGACGAAGTGAAGAAAAGGAACTAGAAGCGTTTGAAATGTGGATATGGAGAAGGCTGGAGCATGTGAAATGGACAGACAGAATAAGAAATGAAGCTGTGTTGGAAAGAGGGGTGAAGAAAGAATAATGCTGAAACTGATCAGGAAGAGGAAAAGAAATTGATTGGGTCACTGACTGAGAAGAAACTGCCTACTGAAGGATGCACTGAAAGGAATGGTGAACGGGAGAAGAGTTCGGAGCAGAAGAAGATATCAAATAATAGATGACGTTAAGATAAATGGATTATATGCGGAGACTAAAGGTAGGCGTTCGTTACATCGTATCGCACTCCTCGTACGAATCGCACGCAACGGATATTTTAAGTGTTTTGTGTAACGGCTATAACGGTTCCATCTCATCGTCTCATCGGATTTCATATCAGCTGTTTAAAACATGATGTACGATATTGACATTGCTGAAAACAGAGGAGTTTGAGGTTAGGTCTATTAATCATGAGTGTTAGCGAATAAGAATTTGTAATTGCTTCATGCGTCTTAATTGAAGAGGAAGAAACGAAAGAGATATTGGTTTCATAATATACATGTAAGAAACGACTTGATTACTGTAATGGGAACGCCTCAAATTATATAATTCTTCGCAATTTTCCACAAGCGGAATAAGTTTTCCGTCTGCCGTTTTGGCGCGACACTGAACATGGCACAACATAACGGTAACAGTTGACCAATTAAAATTGATTTATTAAAGAAGGCCATGATCGCACGCATCGGAAAAGTAGCTCATCCGAGAAACGTGGATGGATTTGCCGAGAGCCGATGCGTGCGATACGATGTAGTGAACGCGGTTACATAACAATTACAGCAAAGATAGTCTTTTTCCGATCCGTGCGATTCGTCCGATGAGTGCGATACGATGTAGTGAACGCTTACCTTAAGAGAAAGGCAGAAAATATGAAAGACTGGAGAATGCTAGGTTTGCAGTGAAAGACCTGCCCTTGGGCAGAACGCTATGAGTGAATGAATTTATTATTATTATTATTATTATTATTATTATTATTATTATTATTATTATTATTATTATTAGTTACCTCGGTTACCAAATTTCATATGAAGAAGAAAAAGATTTGAATGAGAAAATTATTAAATTCAACAGAGCAATGGGGATAATTAATCAGATATTCAAACCAACCTTAGTACAAAAACACACGCGCACCAGAATTTATAAAACATTGGCCAGACCTATACTCTGTTTTGGTAGTGAAGCTTGGACGATTCGTAATATTGATTCACAAAGATTAATGGCGGCAGAAATGAGAGTTATGCGTTGTACAGCGGGATACACGAGAATGGATCACATTAGAAATTTTGACATTATGAAAGAACTGCAGATTGAACCCATTACGGAATACCTACAGAAATACAGACAAAACTGGAGATCACGTCATCAGAATGCCTCGTTCTAGAATTCCACGCCAAATTTTAAATTACCATCCTGTGGGCAAGAGATCCTTGGGCAGACCGTTCAAGCGTTGGCAAGAGACCTTAACGGGCCACTAGGCCCAATACATGCAAGGATGATGATGATTATGATTATAATAATAATAATAATAATAATAATAATAATAATAATAATAATAATAATAATAATAATAATTATTATTATTATTATTAATAATAATAATTATTATTATTATTATTATTATTATTATTATTATTATTATTATTATTATTATTATTATTATTATTATTATTATTATTATTATTTAGTGGCTGACGGTCGGCTTGATAAGTTACACTCAAAATTGGAATATCCTGAACACATCACTTTCTTTCGCATACTGATTGCAGTATTGCAGTTATGCTGTTTGGGTATTACAGAGTAACTCTAAAGCAGCGGTGACCAAAGTGGGTGTCGTGATTACATCATGTAATCACAGACATTCAAACGGGTACGAGGAGTTTCCTGTACATTGCTGTGTGTTTCATTCACGTACTGAAGGCAAGCAGAGGCGGTGTCATGTCGCTTTACAAACTCTGTCTTTACAAGCAGTAAGAGCACAGTCTACTATATACAGTCGCGAAGCTCAATATGTAGTAAAAATGCAGACATGGGTAGTTGCCCACCACTAGGGTCGCTACTATCGCCTCATCATCGCAGATCTCTCTCCTAGTAGACGACAACATATGTTACACTTTCATTGTGTTCTTTTGGAAAAATTAACACCTTCCTTCCATTATTGAAATATTAAATGCATAAAGTTAATTTATTATTTTAATGAAGTATATTAAATTCCACCATAAACTCGAAGATACCTGCAAGAAATAGGTTAATATTATTTTTGTTTGTGCAAAACGAACTGAAATTTACTATAATTGCTTCACTCATTCAAGATTATAGCGATAATTAACTATGAAACCAATAAATATTAATTTGCATTTCCCTTTACAACAATAATAATGGAAATATGAATTAATGGAGTAACTTACGTGTACCGGTACTTGTAGTGTAGGTTTACGTAGTTAACAAAGTGGGATGAGGTTAAGCAATAATAATCACACCAGAAGTGGAAATAAAACGTGATCAATAAATTTTATTGTAACAGACTTTTTCTACGTCTCTAGTAAAGTAACAAATAAAAATAACAACAAAATTAACAGCTATAATTAAAAACATATCCTTTGAAAAAAAAAGTAGGCCTAAGCAATAATAATCCCACTAGGATTGAAAATAAAACGTGATCAATAAATTTCATTACAACAAACTTAATTTTTCTACGTCTCTAGTAAAATATTATTGTTCCAATTATTGTATTTTAGCCATTAACATTTTCATTACAACCCATAACGAACATTTCACAAGCATCAATGTGAAATATGCAACGAGCTAGCACTCGATGGAAATACGACACAGTCCAAAGTCGACCGTGGACAGTCTATTGTTTCTAGTTGCTAACCGCTTGGAGCGCTTTATCACGAGATTTGCAAAAAATCACCTCAAGCTTCGCGACTGTATGTAGTAGACTATGGTAAGAGGTGGTTTCGTAAAGAATGAGAAGGAGAACTTCTTTGTTGTTCTGTCAGACAAAATGTAATATGTTTACTTTGCTCAACGGCTCAATTAGGAGTATATAGAAACACTAATTGCCACGCTGAATAATGTATTATTATTATTATTATTATTATTATTATTATTATTATTATTACTGACCACTAAGTATGTGTTTCTATAATTCTTCTGTACGTGCAGGAATATTGATATTTTTAGATCTTCTGCCTAAAAGGATAAAATTATTAGGTTTTATCTCAATTTTAATCTTTTTAATCTTTAGATGAGGGTAACTATTTATTAGTTACTCATTTAATAATAATATTGTAGAAAAACTGATTCAATATTATGTGCCAACGAACTGTTAAACGCCAGGAATTGACATGTCTTAAATCATAGCCAGAAAGAGAAAGACGAGATAAATGTAAGGAAGTCAGTTACCTAATGGGATTTGAAATATCTCTTGCTCTAAAGCCTTTTAATACAACAGAATTTCTCAAAAGAGTAATGATTAAAATAGTTTAAATAACTTGTCCACAAGAAGTTTTTAATTTTGAAAAACTACGAATTTCTCGACCAAGTATCGAGAGAAGAATTTAGAAAATTCCTGATTATATTCAAGAGGAAGGTTAAAAAAAGAAACAAGAAAAATCTTATATTATTCACTGGCTCTTGATGACAGCAGTGACATTACTGATACAGCAAAGCTTGAGATTTTTATCCACGGGATTGATCAAGATGTTAGTACAGGAACCACCATTGGTTGTAGTTTTCATGCCAAGTACCTTTCCTCCGTCTCCTTACTTCATAGGCTGTCTGTCGCATGTAATCACTGCAGTTCGAGTTTTGGTCACCGCTGGTCTAAAGCGTCTCTAAGTTGCTAAAACGAAACTCCATTAGTTTACGGAACTGTAACACCGCCCAAATATTATTGTGAATTATGTCGTAATATCTTAACAACAGCTACTAGTATCTTAAATTATTAAAATGTAATAAGATAAGCGAGATTGCTGTAAATTTGCTCATTATCCTATTAATAAAATATTTACCCTACGAACGCTGACCTTGAGCCAATCAGATAAGCTACCGGTGAGCGGCCCGCACGTTTGGCTAGGGGCGAACACTTTCACTGCCGTGAATTCACGTCGTTTCCTCACGGGAATTCCTTGCCCATAATTATATTTTGATTGGTCTACCGAATTTAATGGAATATGCCTTGCGGGAAGTGCTCGACCCCTGCAGACTTCTTCGTGATTGTCTTTTCATCCATAAGCAAATAATTCTCCGGATCTGCAGTCCACGTGGCGACTGTCGAAGACGCAATAGAGACGACTAAAAGTCTTGTTAGTCAATCTCTGTATTCGTACTGAAGTCAGACGCAAAATTCACGGACTGAAATCCAATGAAGACAATGGATTGTTATAGTTAGACAGTGGATGCGGGATGACTTAAGGAAAAGTGAAGTTGTTTCGTATCGGAGTACAGTAGAACTTGGTTATAACGACATCCAAGGGACATGTTGTTATAAACGAGTGTCGTAGTTACCGAGATTCATATTATCAGTCTAGAGAGGTGGAAAATTGAAAATAATAAACATAATTAGGCTTATTTTAGATTTATGTATTCACTTTTAAGCATACCATGAACACAATAAAATACACGTACAATTATAAATACAGTATTCTGTATTAAAATAGTTTGTTCATTACTCACCAAACTTATTTACTGAGGAGTGAGTAATCAGCCATTTTACTCTGTTGTTCCTACTTGCCCAATATACACTTTCTAAATTACATTCGATGTTCATTATTTCAGTTGCAATTTCACTGCTCCCACTCCTAGCTTCATACTCCCTCCTCTAGCTTCACAGAAATGTTCACAATTCTAATGGCTTCTAAAGTGTCACTCACGTCTTTTAGTGGCCATACTGCGTTAAAATGCGTGCACTTAGTGAAAACTTCCTGTCGAAACTAACCGCATGCAGGTACCATTAATACCGCATGAATTCGGGCAAGTTACAATGGGATGAGGAATCTGCCTGCATTCCAGAGGTCTATGATAGAAGGGAACAGTAAAGGATTTGCCAGATTTCAGCAAATTATTTCTTAAAATACTTTGGTTCTTAGAAAATTGTATTCCAAACTGAGGTTGAAAATGACGTTATATGCGAGGTAGACGCATATACGTTTGTCGTATTAAGCAAGGTCTTATGGGGAATTAGTTGGGACCACAGAATATTTGACGTTATAGGCGAGGTGTCGCACAAAACGAGGTTGCTATAACCAAGTTCTACTGTATAGGCCTATGGCACGTGCCGCGTCGTTCGTCTTTTGTGTACCTGGCGAGTACAGCAGCGTACATAACAAAGGAACCCCGGTCCACATGTGTGCAGTTGTGTTATCCTGCTCAAGTATTTAGTACGCGTTGAATATGCTGTGCTGATCCATTCATAAAGGCAAAACGTTAAATTCGCTCAGAGATACGAAATGCAATTAAGAAATATGAGAGTGACATTTTATGTATTAACGAAGACAATATCGTGTGTAATGTAAGTAAAATTGAAATAAAAACCAGAACAACTCAGGCAACAGTACATCGTATAGGAAATGCGTTGAAATGAAATCTGAGGAACCATCTACATCATCATCATCATCATCATCATCATCATTTAGTTGTGCGGGTTTAACGACATGTGCAACATGATGTTCAGTGCAAATATTCCTCTAAAGAAATTGAGTGACCCCCATTTTAGAGGTTTTCTTCAGAAATTCTCTCGATACAAAAACTGTTTAAGCGATAGGCGAAGACGATTCAGCTTCGACAACTTACGAGAATATATCGTCGTTTACTGCAACGCTGGTAATTGCATCAATGATGACGAGGACTGAACCTTGCAAGGTATGTGCTACAGTACGTTATTTTTCTCTTCCTTCTGACTGTACGGAGATACACTAGCATATTGACGTCGTCTGTTTACGTTTAAAACCTGTTGAGCCAATGGTCTGAATGAAAAAAATGTAACATATAGTAAATGTGCACTTGGTCATCCCGCATCCACTGTCTAGTTATAGTCAATAGGTAATAATCTTAACATGCCAATGTCGGAAGAAAGGTAACGCAGATATCCTTGTAAATTCATGACAATATTTCGGGAGGGAGGGGTGGCATTTATTTTTCCTAAGAAAAACTGCAAACATGGCATGGATTGGACAATGCTGGGTTTGCAGTGAAAAACTTGCCCTTGGGCAGAACACTACGAATGAATGAAATGAATAAGATTTTCAAGCAAAATATTTTGGCTGCGTCAAAACTAACCTACGCTATGTAGTTAACGTATTCCCCACCTAGTCTGTGATAGCTAACAGTGTGAAGCATCCCCCGTGCAGATACCCCGTTCATGCAAGTTTAAGTTGACAGCCATTCATAAGCAGGCCTCTGTCTCATCCCGAAATGGCTGCGGACAATATTTGCTCGAGTACTCACATCCATGCTAGTTTAGTTCCAAAAAAGCTCTTATTACCGCCGTATTATTAGTAGGGACAAAAGTTTAAGTTACATAAATGTTTTTTACAAAAATATAGACGCAAACGAAGTTGTGCTTTACTGAACGCTGTGAAAACACTTTTGACAGTCATACCCATTACAAATTCTGCACATTTAAATGCGTATTTTAGAATATTCTGTGACCATGTCACAATTGTTTTATTCCTTCCTTCATTTATTTATATATTTATTTATTTATATATTTATTTATTTATTTATATATTTATTTATATATATATATATATATATATATATATATATATATATATATATATATTTATTTATTTATTTATATTTTGCAAAATATTTGTGAATTTGAAATAAAAGTACTATAGATATTCTTCGGCACCGCAGTATTTTTCACGTGTACAATCTTATCCCGTTCGTGTCATTTCGGAATGCTCTGAAGTTCGCGACAGTCACCGTTGTGAAGTAACGATTAGCCTGCCTGATCGTGAAACGAGTGGGACTCGGATTAAAATTCTGGTTGGGGCTTTTACCGAGGTTTCCCCTCAGCCACTTGAAGAAGAATTGCTGGGTAGCTTTTCCTATTGGACGGCGGACTTATTTAGCCTTCATTAGTACCTATCATTTCATTAATTATCTTTAATAGTTACAGGTTGACCAGGACATGGCGGAGGGGTTGGACTACAGATGGCATTTGTCTGCGGGAGCTGCATATTTCCCAGAGAAGCTGCAGGGGCTTCAATTAGCAGACAGGGGGAGTGTAGCTCCCTTGGATAGATGGCACCTTTGTGAGTGGTGGAATCAACGGTGGCGTGTCCCTCTGATTAAGGATGCAGCAGATTCAAGCACGTGGATTGCGACAGATGCCGTCATTCTGAAGAGGCTGCAGAGGAACATCATAGGGACGTAGGGGCTTTCCTGTTCACGCGGACTCCGTCAGACCTGGATGCTGTAGCTGAATCGATAAAATGGCACCAAGCAGGAATCACGTGCTTGATAAGCGATTCTAAGGACTTAAAAAATCATACCAATAAAGGAGGTTACATAATAAGCCCAAGGCTGCGGGGCTTGCCTACGGGTTCTCTCCGAAAAAAAAAAAAACCGCGACAATTCCAAAGGCTCCAAATAAAACTCATTTTCGATCTCATGCAGTTGGTAAGTTGAAAAAGGTGGAGCATCGTAGCAGTTCCCATCTTATTGAATCAGGGTTAATGCTGTCTTCGAATTATGGGGAAATTACGTAATCGTAACAGAGGAAACGGGAATAACACGAAAAATTCTGCCTCAACACAGTTCTTAAGTACCCTATTTTGCCAGCACAAATTCCTCTTGGGTTCAAAGGGTTTTGAAAGCGTGGAAAGCCATTCCGCAATGGTGTGCTATACCAGCGAATGCGATTTTGGATATAGCTTACTGTATATTATTTCGAGTGAACAAGGCAATTCAACATCATATAGACCTATATTTACTGCCTGTTCCATCTCTAGAAATATTATTTTTCCATCATATCCTTGATCTCTTCAGTTCTTTTTGTCCTTAGGTGTATATAATATAGTATAGGCCTACATGAGCCGTGGTTTCATTTTTTATTTACGAGGGTCATTTCATAAATAATGCACAGGTTGGCAGAGCTGTGAAATGGACGACGTAAAACCAATTAAAATTACGCCAGTTGCAGTTGAAGGATAGAGGAAGAAGTACGTGCATTCGTTTCGTCCATAGCTTACACTGTATTAAAGTAACGAGAGCTAGAAATGGAGCTTACACGTGTCTCGGGTACTGTGACGATTGAAGATCAAAGATTGAATCTTTATGTGGCAAAACTTCACAGAAATCCACAGCGGAGCGGAGTTTGTGATGAGTTTAATGTACGTTAGTACAGTTTCTTGTTGGGCTACTCCTTTTCGTGTCAGCTTAGACGATGATGCAGGATCAGAAAGGCCGAAAACGTCAACACCTGAACAAAGTGTGAAACTTGTGGCGATGCTCTTCAAGAAAATCGTCGAGCGACGTATGAGGAACTTTCAGAAGCTTTGGGGACTTCACTAAATTCAGTATTCCATATTTTGACAAAGAATTTGAAGAAGAGAAAATTTTCTGCGCGATGGATCCCTCAACCGTTTGACTGCTGAACAGAAGCAGAAACGCCTGGACATTGCAAACTTGCTAACAGGACCATCACGAAAACGAGTAGCCCAACGAGAAACTGTAAGTTCACCACAAACTCACTCAAAGAACTGTGGAAGTGTGGATTTTTGTGGGGGCTTTTGCCACGTAAAGATTCAATATTTGCTCTTCAGTCGGCATAATACCCGAGACACGTGTAGGCTCCATTTCTAGCTCTCGATACCTAAACACCTGCAACTGACGTAATTTCTATTGATATTGCATAATCCACTTTAAAGTTCTGCCAACCTGTGCATTATTTATGAAATGACTCTCCTACAATTATGCCATCCATTTCTTATGCTACCTATATTCCATCATTAGCCTGAATATACAGAAGAAGAAAACAATGTGAAGAAATCAGATAAGAGCGGCTTAAGTACCAGAAATGCAATGAAGTTTAGTGACACGAGTAAAAATTCAAGTGATTTAGGAAGTGATTTAACCAGATTAGTGGGAAGGAAAGTCAGTGCCGAGAGGAGAAGTGAAATTGTTTCTGAGAGTGCAAGAGCTGAAATGGGGAGAAGTGAAGTGAATAAAGAGAATGGCGAGTTTACAACAGAAAATAGTGAAGTGGATGTTTCTGGTCCAGAGATGGCTAAGGAAGAGACGACTAAGGACTCAGTAAGTAAATTGAAATATGAATTAGAGGAATGTAATAGGAAGTTAAATAAGACGATAAAGGTAATGAAAATAGGTAAGAAGTATGGTGGAGGAGGCTAGCTAGGATAGCGAGGTATAATATGTAGAAAATTAGTGGGATCGGAAAATGAAATATAGGCCTACACAAGAAACAGACATATTAGCGAACATATTGGATAATGGTGTAATATGTTTTAGTAACAAGTATTATTAGAAACAGTGTGTGTTCGATATAGTCTAAGTGAACTGAAAATCAAGAACGGAGTGATAAAAGTATCAATTTTGAATGAATTAGAGGAGTGTAATAGGAAGTTAAGTAAAACGATAGAGATAATGAAAATAGGTGAGGAGTATGGTGGGGGAGGCTAGCTAGGATAGCGAAGTATGACATGTAGAAAATTAGTGAGATCTGAAAAGGGAATGTGCACAAGAAAGAGACATAGTAAGGAACATATTGGACAATGGTGTAGTATGATTTTAGTAACAAGTATTATTAGAAACAGTGTGTGTTCGATATAAGTGTACTGAAAATCAAGAACAGAGTCGTAAAAGCGTCAATTTTGAATGATCTAAATTAAGTTGATAGGTTTTAAAGGTGGGAATACTGATCAATTGAAATGGGGTCGAAAGTTAAATTAAGAGCGTCTACAAAAGGTATATCTGTAATGAATGTAATTGTGGCACCGGATACAAAGTTGTGAGGTCCACATTACATGGATGTAAATGTTGACATTATATATATATATATATATATATATATCATAAAATATAATATCATATCATATATCACATCACATCACATCACATCACATCACATCACTAGCCTAAATAATTTCAGTTGCATAGATTTTATTCTCTAAGACAATGTTATTTAAAACCCAGACCTTCCTTATTTTTTGTTAATAGCAGTAGGGAATTGAACACTTATTTTTTAATGTTAGAGCCAGCCATAAGTTATGAATGCTAGATAGCCTACTTACATATTATGAAATTAATATGATTGTTTCAAACTATTTTGAAAAGTTCTACAGCCTTGATTTCAAAGAATTGGGTATTATTTGAAGAGTATTAAATTATTCTCTACGGCTATAGTTTTCTTGAGATTTCTTTAGAAGCGTAAGACACAAATATGTATATAATATTTCTGAATGAATGCATAGCGGTTGCGGCACGAAAATGTGCGAGTCAAGTTAGATAAATTCTACCTCATCAATGCCTTTTTCTCCAGGCATTGTTACTTCACCGCAAGTTCAAACGGCAATTCTGATGTTAATATGTTGGGCTGGAGTCCGGTTGTAGGATGAGATCTTATGTTATTCTCATTAGTCATGCAAAAACAATGGCTCGTAAATATAGCAAAGGATATCGACTGTACTGAAGAAGTCCACTTCTCCCCTGCCCCCGAGTAACGTTATGCGTTCAGCAACAAAAAGCATGGACGGGTTTGCTGATATTCACCCAAATCAAGAGTGAAACCTGATATCAACAAATGCACGTGTCATGACTGGCATACACCTCTCGGCGTAAAGAACAGGTATAGTCCGATATATTTTCAAATGAATATTGCTGTAAAACAAAATGTATATTAAATAAATAATTATACTTTAATTTCAAATATATTTATCATAACTTTACATCATTCACTAGCCCCACTCACTAACCGACATATTCAACAGCCAATTCTACAATGACGTCATTATAATGAAAGCACATCTAGACTATAAGGCATACCTGCACAAACAGCGCTCGACGAGCGCGCGCGCTCCTTCGGAGCGGGAGAGCTGTGTTTACCGCTCGCCGAAACGGAGAGGAAGATACGTCAGAATGACATAGACTTGGTATAGGTAGAGGAGAGGGAAACGACCACTCAGCTATCTAGTGAAGTGCAGTGTGTAGGCCTATTCTCAGTAACTGTTTCACGTTGCTTACCTACTGCTACAGTACAGTATGGAGGAATCTAAAAGACGGAACATAACATTTAACGATTTACAGCTCGAACTTATTGATCTTCAATGTGACCTAAGGGCTAAAGATCGTTTGAATAGTACTACCAGCCTGGTTGAGTTTTACAAGACTAAACATTAGCAATAATATCCACGACTACACAGGCTGGCTGTGAAAATGATTGCTATGTTTGGTTCAACATTTATATTTGTGAGCAACTGTTTTCTATAATCAACTTTAATAAAGGCAGGCATCGAACATCTGTAACTGATGTTTCATTATGATCAGTAGGCTATTGTTCCTTTCAGCTGCCAACAGCACAAAACCTCGTTTTCATGTACTTATAAATAAAAATATAACAAAATGATATTGTACATTTAAATAGCTATAGAATTTCTACTATTCCTGTAAAATAAATATTTCTTTACTAATTGATAATAGTCCAAGATAGTTTTGCAAACACTGAACGGGAATTCATTTCATAAACACTCTTACTAGTACTGTATTTCCTTTTGTGTACATTTTGTACGAGATCACCCCTTCTTCCAGTCCACCCTTATACAGAGTGCAGCTAATATCTGCATTCCGCTCATGAGCTGTGAGCCGGCTCGGAGAGCGCAAACCTTGTGCAGGCCTGCTATAAGGTATCAAAGCCCGTTCCATAGTGTATTGCAATATTATGTATATGCTCGTCACAATGAAACCGAGAAAGATTTATTAATGAAAGAGAATTTACCTATTAAATCCAAAACAAGAGTTATGAAGTTCTTCGGCCGTAGTATATGCAACGGCTAATTGCAAGCAACTCAGAAGCCCCACACTTGTGAATTCGAATAATGAAGCTTAGATCTACTGTCAATGTCTTCTGAAACTTATACAGTATATATATATATATATATATATATATATATATATATATATATATATATATATATTACAGTGAGATTATCTGTTCGTATGCCAGTTTTCACGCCAGTCGCTGACCGCAACTATACTGCTGTTCCCGTCAAATCACCTCCATCTCATTCAGACGCTAGATAATTATAGCAGTTGACAAAGATTCATAAAATAACCAATTTTAGAAAAATCTCCTTCGGCACGCATACCCTCATTACCTTCAACTGATCGCAAAATCCAGCGATAAAAATTTAATCTAGCCTACTGCCATTATCATTTGGTGAGGATTCGCCATAGATTACCTAACATTCGCCTTACGGTTGGGGAAAACCTCGAGAGAAAAACTCAAACAGGTAATCAGCCCAAGCGGAAATCGAACCTACGGCGGAGAGCAGCTCTGGATCGGCAGGCAAGCGCCTCAGCCAGCTAAGGTATGCCAGTTTCCTTAAAAATTCTTTCCGGTACATTTCGGATTCTGTTCTTTGTTAATTTTCGGATCTGTAATCATATTGTGGAGTAAAATATGGTGGGGCAACTTTATCAGTGTGCATCAGTTAATCAAATATTTTTTCTCTCGTATTTTTAACATTTTGGTTCAATGATAGTACTTGTATTGTTTTCTTTATTGTCTGTTAGGAATTTAATTAAAATTTAAGGTCCTAATATATGTACTATTTTTACTATATGCAAAATTTCCTTAGCATGATGAACATGTCCCTTCTTCCCATATATCTCCCTACCATTAGTGTTGTGTTAGCAGTATTGCATTTATCCTGAGTTGATTATACGATGAAAGAGTAATGGAACGGAGAAAAATTCTCTCCGGCACCGGGATTTGAACCCGGGTTTTCAACTCTACGTGCTGATGCTTTATCCACTAAGCCACACCGGATACCCATCCCGGTGTCGAGCAGAATCGTCTCAGTTTAAGTTCCAACTCTTGGGTTCCCTCTAGTGGCACCCTCTGCACTACGTCATAGATGTCTATGAACGTAGGACTGAAGTCCACACATGTGCTGAGGTGCACTCGTTATGAGTGACTAGTTGGCCGGGATCCGACGGAATAAGCGCCGTCTTAAATCACGAAGTGATTTACGCATATCATATATAATATTTTAATGTACCGAAGTACATATGGTATTTCCAAGTAGATATTCTGCGTCATCATACGATGAAAGAGTAATGGAACGGAGAAAAATTCTCTCCGGCACCGATTCTGGACGATTCTGTCCGACACCGGGATGGGTATCCGATGTGGCTTAGTGGATAAAGCATCAGCACGTAGAACTGAAAACCCGGGTTCAAATCCCGGTGCCGGAGAGAATTTTTCTCCGTTCCATTACTCCTTCATCGTATGATGACGCAGAATATCTGCATGGAAATACCATATGTACTTCGGTACATTAAAATATTATATCTGAGTTGATTAATTAAACAGTGGCATTGCTTCATGCTGCGCTCATGATCAAGGAGGCTCACTGCTTTCGAATGTGTAACTTGAAATTAAGGAATTTATAGTACCAATGGACCCAGTTCTTCAAGCTATGCAATGATGAATTTAGACATCCATGTTCAGGGACTAAAATTTTATAATGTCACCGAATATACTAGATTGGATGTAGTTTCCGTTCGGAGTGTGTTTAGACCTGGTTCACAATTTTCCGGAAACTAAAATGAAGAACCGAGTAACATGGATTGGAGAATGCATCCAGTGAACCGTGTGCTGACTTGTAAGTGGCGGTTAATGCAGTGAACAAAATATTTAATATTTTTTAAACATTCTACGACGGTGTTCTTATCCGTCACTTACACGTTAGTGCGCGGTTTTACCAGCGAATAGGGATTATAAAGAATGGACACTGAGCGAATTTTCCTGTGTTTTGTTTCTCTGTGCGCCAGCGGCTAGTTCCATTTTCAAGCGCTAGAGGTAGTGTAATCGAGCATACGCTAAGATAATAATTGAGTATACGTAGAGTTGAGACACAGGATCCAAACATCGCCTACCTTATTGCATAATCCAGTAACGCTTTGCTTCAAATAAATTCAAGTTAACAGCTTTTCCTTATTTCTCAGTGACAAACTAGTTGTAATAATAATATTTTATATTTCAGATATCATAAATTATATTATAAAATAATATAATACATTATAAAATTAAGTATCGAATTCGTTTAATATTTGTATATATAATATAATATAGGTATATGGTTTTACTTCTCGTAAGAGTTTTGTTTTTCCATTTTCAGCGCTATCAAATCATTACATATTTTAATTGTTGTTGGGGTCAACGTCTCAACTCTCATTATAAAGGAACTCTAGAGTCTAGACATTACAGTTAATGAAGGATTTATTATTTTATGGATCCAATTTATTTTATTTGAGTACATAATGTACCTAGATGTATTAATTATATGTATTATATTTCCGCTGTGTCGACTGCTAGCTGGTGTGATGTCAGCGCCAACTCTAGGGAGAAAGCAGAATCTCACGCTCTAGCTGGCTTGAAGGTCATTGAAATCGGTCCGGCTACATCAAAGGTACCGACGCGAAGTGTCCATTCTTTATAATCCCTATTCGCTGGTTTTACCTGTTGCATTGCCCAGTCCACGCGATGCAGTTTCCTATTAGGCTATTACGAGTAGATTTCGGAGTCTTCTGAACCAGAACTAAATAATCTCCCTGCGGACACTAACCCACTTTAGTCGGTGGCATTCTTAACTTTTAATGCATGTAAATCCGACGTCTAATGACTAGCTGTTGATTATGACGACGATTATTAAGCATTTAGTGTCAAATTAATTACAAATTAATCTGTGTACTTGATCTCGGAGAATAAAATCCTACTCTTTCACATAGAGAGCCAAAATCTGCTCTGGATTGAAATGCAAAATACTGTTATAGACAAATTAATTTTACCCTCTAAGTTATAGGACTTCGTCTACCCAGTGAATGATCAAGTTAAGAAAATATTATGTTGAAATTAGAAAGTTAATTTTTTTTTTTCGTTGTTGGTAACTCTGTAGCATCTATTAGATGCTTTATGGTTGTGCTAACAGATGGAGTTACTTGTCAACAATGTGAGACTGAAACGTGTGTTCAGGTTACTGCCCAGCGACAGTCCTGATTTATTTAAAGTTAATTTTCATAAATAAAATAAAAATTATGGTAGAGTAGCAATTGAAACAAAACTACGCACATAAACGAAGTATGTGTATGATAATATAAAGAAATTCTATAGTCTCTGCAATTATCAAACCGGCTACAACAGGTCCACCACGAACATAGAAGTTTCACACAAATCCATTAAATTGCAATACACGATCTACTTACATCTACTAACATCCGGAAAAATCAATTTATGTTTCCATTTAAATGATGATTTTATTATTATTATTATTATTATTATTATTATTATTATTATTATTATTATTATTATTATTATCATCATCATCATCATCATTATAATTATATAGACCGCTATTATTTCCATGAATCTAAAACAAATTTTGTTCTTAAAGTTCTTCGATACTACGATTACAGCTTTTCAGTCCAAATACTTAAATTTACATAAACATATTTACACATATGACCAGCCTCATGGGCTAGTGGTCAGAGCTTCTGACCACTAGTTCATGAGGTCCCGGGTTCGATTCTCTGTTAGAACACAGGAATTTTTGCGTTCGTGTGTTCATTCATGGTCTGGAAATTAGGTTAGGCTTAGGTTTAAAATCTCTCTTGGCACTTCATAATCATCATCCTATCGTAATGTCATCGGGGCAGCGTAACGCTGTCTTCCAGGCGCCCCAACCTCAGAAGTGGGTTAGAAATAAGTCATTGCCGGGAGAGACCAGAAGTGTCAAATGACAACCTGGTGGCATTGGATAAAAAAATATATTTACACATATGCCTAATCTTGATTCACTAACAAAAATTATTCCAGTATTTCACATGATACAGTTTACCAGTACCGGTAAATGTGCAGTTCCTAGAAAACTATTATTATCATCATCATCATCATCATCATCATTATTATTATTATTATTATTATTATTATTATTATTTCTCTAAAGCCTAATCAAAACGTCTTTTCAGGGCGCTTAACATGTTAACATGCTTGTCTAGCTGTACATTTTAATCAAATTCTCGTATTGAAACTCAGCTGAGGTCAATGAAATTTTAAAGGCAATAAAAGCCATTAACATGACTCCCTTTGGAGGAAAATACAGCTGGGAGACAAGTGTCGTAGATTTGCGGCATGTAAAAAAACCCTGTCTCCTAAACAGAGGACTGGACGTGAAATTTACGGACCATTCCTCGCGTCTGAATTTGTTCCACCCTCCATCTATATCCCATTCCATCCATATCCAACAAAGAATAATATATTTAAGTCCCGTTGAATCCTACAGTAGTCGACACTGATAGCCCACATTTGTAATCTCTTAACTGGCCGAAGATAGAAACATGGCAGAACACAATGACGTAGGGCTTTCACCTACAATAACACAGAGATCACACTGACAACACATAAACATTCATAATCCAAATAGTAATTCGAACTCAAATTCCTGGTTTTACGCAATTTTTAACCACTGCACCTTAGCCATTACGTTCAACATAACAGACTAAAAAGATAATTATAGGCCTATGTTTAATTATGTAACCTTCTTACAGAAATATATTAAGATATAGGCCTACTATCTATTTATTTCTTTTAATTCGTGGACTTGTGTGCTATCAGCCTCAGAAGCACCGCAACATACCGCTTACAAAGACAGCCATCATGTTTCCTACTTTGTCGTCAGTGGTTTTAACATTCTCGCGAAGTTTAATCGGATATGCTGGCAACAGAGACGTCTGTCCACAAAACAAAGAATTTGATACGATGAGGAACATTTGGCCTATAGCTTTGCTTGAACGCCTGTATTTCAGAAACACATTTTTTACATAACTTACTGTAAATGTACAACAATATTACAGTATTTTCCTTTCAAATAAAGTCATGCTATTGATCTTCGCCGTCCCTGAAAAGTCCATCGTATTCGGCCCGCATTGAACCAATCAAATGGGCAAACATTGCAATCACTAGACCAATGGTTTTCAAAATAATATAGTTATGATGATAATGCTAATAATAATAATAATAATAATAATAATAATAATAATAATAATAATAATAATAATAATAATATTATTATTATTATTATTATTATTATTATTATTATTATTATTATTATTATTATTATTATTATTATTATACATAATAAACCGTGAGTAGTGTCATTAAATTCAGGGGGTTATTCTTTGAGATATTTCAAACAAAGAAGTTTAATACAATATTTTGCTCGTTTACGCTTTGTTTTCGAGACAAGAATTGTTTTATATGAAATATTTCATAGCGTGTTTTGAGAAAGTCATTCATTTAAATTCCAATATTCTCAGTCAGTTTAAGAGGGTAGTGTATTATAACGATAAATGATTGAAGGAATTTTAGTTTCGTCCTTTAAATGTGCAGAAATTTGTACCGACAAATGTAACTTTTCTTTTTGCAAAAGAATTTTACAATGTTACATTTGTTCGGTTCAATTTTCTGCACATTTCAAGGCAGAAACTTAAAATTATTTTATTCATTTATTATCATAATACATTACTACCTAAACTGACTGTGCATATTGCGAAATAAATCATTGACTTTCGCAAAACATGCTATGATATGCATAATATAAAACAATTTTTATCTCGAAAAGGAAGCGAAAACGAGCAAAATTGTATTAAACTTTTTTGTTTGAAACATCTCAAAGAATAACACCCTGAAATTAATGACATTATTTACGGTTTACTCTCTATATGGGATGTGAAACAGCTAGTAGAAACAGCCAACTATCGAACTATAACAAAATAATAATTGTATATTTTTTTTTTACTATATTCATTTCTGTAAGATAGTTTTCAATGTAAAGCCATCTTCTTCATCAGGTCATTTTCTGAATAAAGATGAAATGAGGACGACAGATTCAAGCTTCTTTATGTTTTAAGCGAATTACAGTAGTACAAAGGAACTCCTTTTTATTAACAAACCAATACTGGTTCCTTCCTATACAATAGGCATGTCAGAAATCAGACTCTAAATGTGCAGTTATGTGCGCGGATCGCCGGTCTGTGCAAGTTGCATCAATCAAGCGTTGCTCTTACCCGTTCTTAGCTGGAGGAGTGTACAATAATCTATTCTGCGCTTCTAGGGTTGGATTAAATAGGCATTTGGACATTATAAACATAGTTATCAGAACGAAAAAACAGTTATTATCAGTGATAATTGTAATACAAAAAACTTTAGGCTTACTCAGTTATACTCAAAGCTCGGAACTTGGGGACTTGTGTCTTTGAACGTGGCTAAGCGACGGACTTCAATGTCAACAAACTCCCGCTTCCAGCACAGAGGTACTGTCAGGTCTGCTATAAAAGTGGTTCCTGGCTGGAAGAACATAATGATAATATTATGGTAGGTTGAAACACGTAATTTTATAGCATATATATAAATAAACATGCAAAATACATCAAATTTACAGTTCTGCTCTGTACATTTCATTACAGTGTATGACTACATGCATTAGAAGATTTTCGAACCCATAACTTCTTTTTCTGTTAGTTAAACATGATTTGAAACGAAGGAAACTTATTTCCACGTCACATGAAGTGACGGGAGCAAACTTTAATTTTTTTATTTTATTTATTTTAACTAGCTACCTAGTGAGTACAAATTGCATTTATGAAATAGAAATGTTTCTAGCCACTACCGTAAGAGTCAGGCTCGTGTACGGTGCGGTCTTAGTGAATAATATAACATAAAATTTACAAGGACAGTTTACTAAATACAGTAAGTAACTTAATTCAAACCAATAAATACAACACAAGAGCAAGAATAAAGAAGAAAGAGAAAACGAGAGAAAAATACACATTTAATATAAATTGACAATCCGACAGAAGCCAGTGATATTCAATAAAAACATGAATATAGTCGATAGAAATAAAAGGTAAAAAAGTACATTTGTTACTATTATATATCATGGATAATTTTACAAATTTCTTTTTTAAAAGTTTCAATTTAAAAAAATTTCAAATTTGGAAAATGGTTTGAAATTTTATTAAAAAATCTTGGGCCTAATTAAATACTGAATATTTTCACTGTCACTGTTTCCTGTTCGATTTTCAGCAGATCTTGTATCTGAGAAAGATAAGTATATCCTAAATTTTTCTCGCAAATAGTTTTCAATTAGTGTATCACTACTAGGGAAGGTCCCTCTACGACTTGATCCATGTCTATGGACAAATTTTCCATCAATTTAAAGGACTGCAATGTCTTTCAATGAATGCCCGTTTCCAGCTCTAGTTTATGTGTAGCACAACTTACAAAATATAAACTCTGCATTAGAATAAAATAATGTATCTCCTCAGAATTCCTCCACGAAATTCTGTACCTAAAATTTAAGAAATGTATTTTCAAACTTCCATAACATCCATTCGAATAACACGTATTTTCTCATTCCTCAGACAGACCATTTACCTGTAATTCTCTTAATGTCATTGGCTTCGACATGACACAGTTTCTTCGTTCGTCTTCTTGTCATTCGATGTGACCACTTTCTTAGTACAAACGACTGTCCCTGAGTACTTGCAGCTTGAGCTTTGTGTACGCTGTACCTGTAATCTTACTCAAGCGCACGACACACAAGTCCCCAAGTTCGAGCTTTGGTTATACTTCACAAAGTAGTGGTTTGTAAAGCATAATTTGTTAATATGATTTTTTATACAGTATTTAAAGAAAACAATATCAGTAATTTCGAAACAACAAGAAACGAACAGGTATTTCATTATACGTAGTAGGCACTAATTATTTTAAAGTAATAGGCCCTACTCTTTCATTGTTCAAGCGTTATTATTTGCTGTGACCATTGGTACACAAATGTTGAAGAAAATATTATACTCCCATTTAATTACATGCAGTAGGACATTGTGAAGTTTTTACACTGAAATCATTTCTCTGCTGTATGTCAATATAAATTATTATTAATATTAATAAATATAAATTAAGCTTAGAATTTAAATTCACATATAGTTTATTTGAAAACGTTGAGAACAAATATCGAAAAGTTGGGAAGAAATTAAAAGTGTAGTTCACAAGCTGTGAAGCGACGATATTCTCTCTATGTCAGATTTAAAGATTTATTAATATAAGTATATTGAATTAATATTGTGACGTGAGATAGAAAATTTGCCATTATATATTTTTCCAGAAAAATTTTCCGCCTTGTAAATACAGTAGTTGTTTTCTTCTCTCCTTACAACCTCAAGAGCCTCACATGTATTCCTCACTATATTCTCATCACTTATCAGTTTATGAAATGAAGTCTTAAGTCTTCTAACCTTTGATGCCTGTGTTAGTACAGACTCCAAAACAACGCCATTGTAAAGTACGTTTTGCCGTGAGAGTACTGATTAAGAAATAAGCGCTGGCAATATCGTATTTTGAGAACTTTACTAATCTGATCTAAATTGTCACCTCACAACACGATTACCTCGACGTAGGCTGATGAAAGCCTTTCATTTTAAAATAATTATTAATGTTGGCTGAGGAAAACCTTATAACAGTTATGTTATATGATTCGTAATTTCTCTTCTCCGTTATCTGTGAACTCCTCGCTTTATTTATCATAACTCATTCACAGACACAGCCAAATCGGCACTCTTACTGAAACTGTGCTACTGAAACAAAAGCTGTTGCAGGTCTGTATAGCCCTGTCGCGTTCCCCTCCAAGGCGATTCACTCCCTCCAGGTAGAGCAGGCACGTCAAAACCCTGCACATTGTGCACTGGTCTGCGTGCAACGTGCAGTTCCTATTCCCCTACCTGGAGGGAGTAAATCGGCTTGGAGGGGAACTCGACAGGGCTGTACAGTACCTATAGTAACAGATCAGCTTTTGTTTCAGTAACACAGATCAGTACGGGTGCTCATTGAGCTGTGATTGCGAATGCGTTATGAAAATAAAGTGAGGAGTCCACAGATATAACGAAGAAGAGAAATCACGAATCATATAACATAACTGTTATGATGTTTTCCTCAGCCAATAGTAATTATTTTAAAATGGAAGGCTTTCATTATATCATGTGGACCTAATAGTGATATGAGAATTTAAATCATATTAGTAAAGTTATCAAAATATGATATTCGCCTGCTCTTATTTCTTAATTAGTACTCTCACGGCAAGACAAACATGAAAATGATGTTTTGGAGTCTGTACTAACACAGCCATCAATGGTTAGACGACTTACAACTTTTATTTGATAAGCTGATAAGTGATGAGAATATAGTGAGTAATACATGTGAGGCTCTTGAGGTTGTAAGGGAAGGAAGAAAGCAACTATTTGTAAGGCGGAAAAATTTTCTGGAAAAATAATACATAATGGCGAATTTTCCACCTCACGTTACTATATTATCTAATATACTTACGTTAATAAATCTTTAAACCTGACATAAAGAAAATGTCCTCTCTTCACAGCTTGTGAAGTACTCTTTTAACTCAATTCAGTAACGCTCCCAACTTGCTAATACTTGCTCTCAACGTTTTCCAAATAAACTATATATAAATTTAAGTGCAAACTTAATTTATCCAATTTATTAATAATAACTTGAATTTATATTAATATACAGCAAGGAAAGGATTCCAGTGTAAAAACCTCACAATGTCCTATTGCATGTAATTGGGAGTAAAATATTTTCTTTCTTAGCATTTGTGCACCAATGGTCCCAATAATGCTTGAGGAACAATGAAAGAGTATTACTTTGAAATAATCAGTACCTACTACGTAAAATGAAATATTGTGTTCGTTTTTTGTTGTTTCGAAATTACTGCAATATTTATATTTTCTTCAAATACTGTATACAAATCATGTAAATAAATTATTCTTTACAAACGACTGCATTGTGAATTGTAACTGAGTAAGTCTATTGTTTCTTGTGTTACTATTATTGTCAAATATAGACACTGACAATAATTGTGTTTCTTCCTTCTGCTAAGTATATTTATAATGTCCAAATGTCAATTTAATTGAACACTAGAAGCGCAGAATAGTTTCTTGTGCATCCCTCCCGCTAATAACTGGTAAGAGCAACACGTGAATGACGCAATCTGCACAGACCGGCGTTCCGCGCACATACACTGCACTTTCAGTGTCTGATTTTTGACGTGCCTGAGGTAGAGGAATAGAGACTGCACATCGCACAGAGACAGTTGCACAATGTGCAGGGTTTTGACATGCCTGCTGTACAATCATCACAATCAGGCAATCCATTAAAGAGATAATCGTAAAGAAATAGCCTATGTTGTTAACAAGGTTAGGAAGTTCATGCAGTTAAAGCTAAAGAATGCCACCGAGAGTGATTGTTGCCCATTCGAAGGGTTTATAGGTTTAGTTCACAAGAATTAGAAATCAAACAACATATAACAGAGTCGTATCGACTGGAGAATGCATCTTGTAACCGCGTGCTGAAGTTTTAAGTGGCAGATAAGGTTGGTAACGCAATATAAACAAAATACCGACAATATTTTATTAACGATACTAACCGCCACCTAACACGTTAACGCTCAGTTTACAAGATGCATTCTCTAGTTCTTGCATCTCAGTTGTCTATTGCTAGGTTTCTCAGACATGAGAACCACTCTAGAAACCTCTTCAATGGACATGGCATCGATTACAGAACACTCGGTGTTATTATTAGCTTTTAATGCATGCAATTTTTAACCTGGAGAATTCAGTATTCTCATATTGAATTACCATAAAAATGATTTCGATTTAGAATTGTGAATGCATGTGTTAAAAGAAAGGTAGGCTTACACTGTGACGATTTTTGTCAACACTATATCGACTCAATCCGTTTTTGAATGACTGACATTGGAAGAATGAATTCGCTAATGAAGAAGAATATTTGGAAAACCTACATAACGTGAAGACTGCATGTAGAGTTCACTCTCTTACACAGTTGCAACTAAATGTAAGAAAATAAAAATAGAAGGCCTAATAATAATAATAATAATAATAATAATAATAATAATAATAATAATAATAATAATGATAATCATAATTATTATTATTATTATTATTATTATTATTATTATAGGTAATTCGGATTAAATGTCATTCTTCGCTAATTTGAAACTAGTTACAAAATTAAAAAAAGTAGTCAGGGGACACATACTGGTCCGTGTTTTTCCTCATACTGAATGTAAAGTTAAATAGTTCACATTTCATCTATGAATATAATAAACTGTTAATGCACTTTACGAAGTAAGTCTATCAAGAACGTAACCTTGCATTTCGCAGTTCAAGAATATGGTAGAATTGATGCGTAAGTAAACGTGAGTTTGTGTGTAGACTACATGGGTCTAAATTTATTTACTTTTCAGAAAATCATGAATTATCCATATGTACTCGCGATTTAAGATGTTGTCAAGGCCCTTTATTGATAGTTTACAAAACTGTGTCAAACTATTACACTTTTATAAAAAGTACCAAAGAGCTATGGAAATAAAAATTTTATTTTACAAAATTGTGTCAAAATATTACACTTTTATAAAAAGTATCCAAATATCTATCGAAATAAAAATTTTATTTTACAAAACCGTGTCAAAATATTACACTTTTATAAAAAGTACCCAAAGAGCTATCGAAACAAAAATGTTATTTTACAAAACCGTGTCAAAATATTGAACTTTTATAAAAAAAAAGTACCCAAAGAGCTATCGAAATAAAAATTTTATTTTACAAAACTGTGTCAAAATATTGCACTTTTATAAAAAGTATCCAAAGAGCTATCGAAATAAAAATGTTATTTTACAAAACTGTGTCAAAATATTGCACTTTTATAAAAAGTACCCAAAGAGCTATCAAAATATTTTTTTTTTTACAAAATATGAATCTTTATTTTAAAAAAATGACGATGTTATAGTCGTGTACATTCTTCAAAAAATTACCACACTCACTTTCAATATAATTTTTTAAGAACCTCTGAAATTAGAGTTGCTATTTCATTTTATTGCAACGTAAAGTTCACAGTTATATTCGTAAAGATCGCATACAAATGAGAATACGTTAAAAGTTCGTCATGATAATTCATTCAGATTATGTTTTGCGGGACTCGCTGAGATTGAATGAAGCAGAATTTGAAACATAACCTACAAAAAGAGAACCTGTTACAAACGATTTTGCTTTTCTGGTAAGCTATCAAGTTGGAGGAAGTCAACAATGTGCCGCACTTACCTGCATCGCCATGACGCGCGGACGGTTGCCGTTCTGCGGTAGCGTGGAACGTCTTGAGTTATGGAGCCCTCTAAGGTCGCACACCAAATACACGAATCCTTTGCTAGGATCAGTGTCCATATTGTATTGTCTCAAATGGACGCATGCGCGTAGCCGTGATGGACGAAGGTCGTTAGGTCATTTCCAGGACCGGTTTCATATTAAGATAGAAAGAGATCAGGAAGATTGTGACGTACCCGGTCGGTCAACCACCAAGCCGGCTCATTAATAATGCAACACCGATCGTATCAGCTCGGCCCACCCATTCATTTAGCCCACTGTCTCAAATCGTTTAATCTCTGACGCGATCGGCCTATGTACCCACTCAGCATATGAATAATGCTATCGTGATAGTAAGTCTGCCGAAGAATAATGATAAAAATTAGGCTGTCAAATATTTAAAGTGGCTTGTTTGCTTCTTTCTTTATTTAGCCTAACGTCCCATTCTTTTAACCCAAGGCTGATGTGAGCTGTATTTATGCCGGAGTAGTGATAATTTGCAAATTAATGCAATGCATTGGCCATGGCAGTTTTAAAACCACTTTCGGTGTTGCCTCAGCCTCGGCAGCTGCAGAACTCCCATGTTGTGTGACCCGACACAGCAGATTTATGAGAAATACAAGAACACTTCATAAGGCTTACAAAATATCAAGGAGTTTATGTGGAGACGGTTCTAGTCTAATTGATATGCTATGTTACTTTCAATTTGAAGACATTCCTGTATCTCTTAAACTGTTTGTTCCAGTGACAGCTCATCAAATACTCGAGTAATCCAACACTTGTCGAATTACAGTTGTAGAAATATAAATTATTTATTACGCTTTTCACCATAATTACAACCAACACTACTACCACTACCTCCACCACTATCATTATGAGCACTACTACTAATATCACCATCACCATCATCATGAGCCATAACAAAAACAACATAAAGCAATTTCATGTAGAGATGTACAGGGACATCATTTTATTTTTACTTGCATTTTTATTGTACCTGCATTTCTGAATGTACTTCACTCCCACCCCTTCACTATGTCCTTGCTCCCGTCAGACACACAAACTTATGGCCGCTGTTGCATTCGAAGTCTTCAAGCACTGAAGTAAACACTGCAGTGTATAGTGTGTTTCAGAAATATGGTTGCGTTTTCTATAGAAGAAAGAACCTATATTAATAATATCGTACTAAAAATTATATTCAAGAAACGATAAATTCAATTTCAGAGAATATGCTTCAAAATGTTTTTAATAATATGCATAAAAGAATTGAAGCCTACATTGTAATGAACGGCAACCATTTTCAGCAATTTATTTAAAAATTCAGATTAGCTTATTTTGAATTGAGGTGGCTAGAAGCAAAGGAATGCTAGTGGCATTTGTAATAACATGAGTTAAGTGCATCCAGTGTAAGCTAAAGTATCTAAAGTTTAATGGCAAAGGGATATTTTAATCGCATCACACATTAAAATTTCAATAAAAATTTCACCGATTTTACGAAAGCTTAAATATTTAAACCCCATTTTCTCAAAAGTAACTTCAGTGCACTTACAGCCCTTTACTTATGACCCCCTCAATTTAAATGCACTCTCTATATTGTATGTTAACACCAATAATTAATATGCTAAATAAAGTAGACATTACATAACGAACATAGCCGCCTGAAAAGTTGAGTTTTTGAAAAAAAAAAAATGTTACTACTCTACTGTATTTTGATAAATTCCGTAAAAGTGATAATCAAACTGAAAATCGTAATATCGTATTTCCCTACAACATAAATGGATACACTACTTTTCTCTCCTCTTATACCTAGTAAACTGATTTGTTTACATATTGCACTAGTAACATCAAACTCCTTTAATGGAAGGGGGCAACAGAGTTTCCGAGTATAGCCAGGTTAATGTAAAAAATGTTGGTAAAAATAAAGTGATGTCCCTGTATAAAATCCCCTTAGATAATAGAGAAATTACAAATTAAATCATATTTAAAATTAGTTTAATTATATATTATATTACTCCTTAATATTCATTAAAATACCTCGCCTCCTCCATTTTCTCCAGGTTCCTTTTCTTCGTCTTCTTCTTCTTCTTCTTCTTCTTCTTCTTCTTCGCTTTTATTCCCTTCCTTCATTTACTTTCAACTTACTTCCATGCTCTGCATCCGTCGGCCGTTCTGTTCTTGAGCTTCAAAGCTTGTGAGTCTGAACTCGACGTTTAAGATTATCTAAGTTTCTTGATCGTCTCATGTAAGTAAAACGTTATATCACGATTCATGAATTATAAGGAAAATGATGATGTTGATGATGATGATAATAATAATAATAATAATAATAATAATAATAATAATAATAATAATAGTCTAATAATAATAGTAATAATAATAATCTCTGTTCCTCTGCAAATATGTATAGCCTACCTATCTAATCTATCGGACTCTCGGCCTGAACTAGTACAATGGAACAGCCATAAGTAGGGATCTGCACGACGCGCGACTCGATGCTAGTCTCTATATCAGCGGTGACCAAAACTCGAACTGCAGTGATTACATGCGACAGACAGCCTATGAAGTAAGGGTAGGAAAGGTACTTAGCATGAAAACTGCAACCAGTTGTGGTTCCTGTACTAACATATTGATCAATCCAGCGGATAAAAATCTCAAGCTTTGCTGTATCAGTAATGTCACTGCTGTGAAGCCAGCAGAGCCAGTGAATAATATAAGATTTTTCTTGCTTCTTTTTTAACCTTTCTCTTGAATATTAATCAGGAATTTTCTAAATTCTTCTCTCAATACTTGGTCGAGAAATTCGTAGTTTTTCAAAATTAAAAACTTCTTATGGACAAGTTATTTAAGCTATTTTAATCGTTACTCTTTTGAGAAATTCTGTTCTATTAAAGGCTTTAGAGCACGAGATATTTAAAACCCCATTAGGTAGCTGACTTCCTTACATTTATTTATGTCATCTTTCTCTTCCTGGCTATGATTTAAGACATGTCAATTCCTGGCGTATAAGAGTTCGTTGGCACATAATATTGAATCAGTTTTTCTATAATATCATTATTGAATGAATAACTAATAAATAGTTACCCTCATCTAAAGATTAAGAAGATTAAAACTGAGATAGAACCTAATAATTTTACCCTTCCAGGGAGATGATCTAAAAATATCGATATTCATGCACGTACATAAGAATTATTGGAACACATACTTAGTGGTCAGTAATAATAATAATAATAATAATAATAATAATAATAATAATAATAATAATATATTTTTATTTTATTAGGTTATTTTACGACGTTTTATAAACATCTTAAGTTAATGAGATGAAGGTGATAATGCCGGTGAAATGAGTCCGGGGTCCAACACCGAAAGTTACCCAGCATTTACTCATATTGGGTTGAGGGAAAACCCCGGAAAAAACCTCAACCAGGTAACTTGCCCCGACCGCAATCGAACCCGGGCCACCTGGTTTCGCGGCCATAGGCGTTAACCGTTACTCCACAGTGTGGACCTTTAATAATAATAATAATAATAATAATAATCATCATCATCATCATGATAATAATAATAATAATAGTAATAATAATAATACATTATTCAGTGTGATAATGTTTCTATATACTCCTAATTGAACCGTTGAGCAAAGTAAACATGTTACATTTTGTCCGACAGAACAACAAAGAAGTTCTCTTTCTCATTCTTTACGAAACCACCTCTTACTGCTTGTAGAGACAGAGTTTGTAGAGCGACATGATACCGCCACTGCTTGCCTTTTAGTACGTGAATGAAACACACAGCAATGTACAGGAAACTCCTCGTACCCGTTTGAATGTCTGTGATTACACGATGTAATATCGACATCCGCTTTGGTCATCGCTGCTCTACCTACAATGTCAAAGGAACGTTAAAATGCATATACACAACGGCACAAGCAAAAATTCAATAATAATGTTGCAGGTACATACGAATTAATGCAGATTTCTTACATTTTGAAGTGATTTATTTTCACAACTGTAACAAATGAAGCTGTGTTGGAAAGAGTGGATGAAGAAAGAATAATGCTGAAACTGATCAGGAAGAGAAAAAGAAATTGGCTGGGTCACTGACTGAGAAGAAACTGCCTACTGAAGGATGCACTGGGAGGAATGGTGAACGGGAGTAGAGATGGGAACGATATATCGGTTTTTACGAAATACCGATATTTTCGTTTCGATATAGCGATATATCGATATCGAAATTGTGATTCAATGTACCGTATAATATATCGTTTTCTCATAAATTTATCGATTTTTTTTTGTGAAATTATCATCATTATCAACAACAACAAAATCCACACTAGACAACTCCGATAATTCTCGAGAGATGGCGCTACTGAAGGTGGACAGTTACATAATTGTGCAACCTCACTCAATACCTTGTTCTAATTGGCTGGACTGGAATTCGAATTCAAACTGTTTAATATGCAGCACCAAATTCAAAATGCAGCGTGTGCGAACGTGAGACAGACGGGAGGTTTAACTACTACTGTTTTGATATTGTTATTAATGTTCTCCAAGACAGGAGCAACTCCCACCCTGAAAAGGAACCGTTTGACCTCAAAACGGGTATCAAAACTTTTATTTCTACTATATTCTGACATGGAAAGAGAAACAAGGATTTAATACCGATGTGACATTTGTTTACGTCTATGATTTCTATGCACAACCTAGTACTGACATTGTTTTCTTATTATATCTTTTAGTGCATAAAAATTCTATCCTTATCATCATCACCATTGTTGTTTGAAATGTTTGAGTGTAACATTAACTTGCAATGGGAACTTACTATAGAAGGATTGTTTCAAATCAACTGTGAAGGTTGTTAAAACTTGTAACGTTCTAAGTACGGTTTACTTAAATTTAAAAATAATTACAAGTTCTGTTTACTTACATTTAAAAATGATTACGTTGTTAGGTAGAAAAGAGCATTATATTATGTGTCCTGAATTGAATCCTATATAATATTAGATTAACTGAATCGTGTTCCAATATCAAATACTCAACCATATAACTTAACTCTTTCCCACTATATCATTTAAGCTCCCTTGCCTCCACTTTAATTTTGATTTAGGTTAGGACCTATATCATATGGTATTGAAAATGTATTGTTTATTATTACAATTTTACATATTATATGCTTTTGACTGTTATGATGTTAATTTCAATGGTAAAAAGGAATATTAAAATTTAAGTAATTTTATTGTAATACAGTAAATGTACGCCTGAAAATGCAATTTGCTTACGGAATAGCGATAATATCGATAATCGTTAGATATATCGATATATTTTCTGCGATATATATATATATATATATGGTTTATTGAAATTAGGTTTGCAATATATTGCAATATCAATATATCGGTATTTAATTTATTTCCTCCATCACTAAACGGGAGGAAAGTTCGAGGCAGAAGATATTAGATGATAAATAACAACAAGATACATGGATCGTATGCGGAGACTAAGAGGAAAACAGGAAAGGTTGTAGAATGCTAGATTTGCAGTTGAAGACCTGCCCTTGGGCAGAAAATTGTGAATGAATTAATTCTTGTTTCTCTGTTCTAAAAGGCCTTCTCAACTATAGACTTATGAGGAGTCGAAAACCGTTAGCGTATTTGAATTACCAAAGTGTTGGTTTGTCCACTGTCATTAGTGAAGTTAAACGATTCCAATAATCAAGGCATGGGCAATATGTTGCCGCGCGGGCACTCTATACACCACCCCTTCATTTCTCCCTTCACAAATATTCGACCTGTCTCCGTATACGTAAAGCAAGCGGAGGTTTAACTCGGTAGGCCTACCATAGCATTCTAATCGGGGGCGTGTAAAATGGAGAAATATGGCGAATAGATTATAGAGAACAAGACTAGATTGTCATAATAAAAGTAAAGCTGAATGCCTCAACTATTTAGTTGATGAAATTTAAATACTATTATAGTCACAATCATGCCATGGTATGAAAGAAAAATTTCACAATCTCGAGCGGCAATCGAACCTACGACTTCCTGTTCTCTGATCTACCACTGAGCTATCGAGTTCGTCTCACGCTAAAGACTCGGAATCATCCTTTCATACTGGCGACTCTGTTATAGAGTACTGTCCATAGCGTCTGATCTAGTCAGCACTGCTTATGGCTTGAAAGAAACTTTTACAAATGTAATCTTCATCTTGCGATGTTTGGTGACGTATACACGTCCGTTGATGTGACATATTAATGAATTAGTATTTAAATTCATTAATATGTCACATCAACGGACGTGTATACGTCACCAAACATCGCAAGATGAAGATTTATATTTAGTTGAGATTTATCCAGGATGATTCATGACGTTTAACCGCCACTAATGGACCATTTTTCTGAAGTGATTTGGAACATATTTTTCTAATAAAGTTTTTTTTTTCGCATATCTCACATAATTCAGGATAATCACTAATTTTCGATGCTTGTTGGTGTCAATAGGGCTCTTAAATGTCAGCCAGGTCTTCACACTTGACACCCATATACTAGTATTACTTATGCGGGGGTGAATGAAGGACCTTGTGTATCAGATTAAGGTAAACACACATGAAGAATGAATTGTGCGTATTATGGACGCCGCAGTAATCATCAGGAATAGGCCTAATAAATTTAAGGAATGCGACATGCGCAATTCATAAGCGTGAGACCAAACGTGTGGAGGTAGAAGGAGAGACGTTTGAAAATCGCTTGTAAAACTGAAAGTTGATAAGGAACATGAGATTTACAAGTAGGCTAAGACTTTACATGAATGGGAACTGTATCCATTTTTTTTCTGTTTTATGTAGTGATATCATTAAATTTTGGCTCTATTTTTTTAATGTTCAATAATCTGTAGTGACTTAGGCCTAACTATAACTCGGATCCTATTTTTTATTTAAATTTTTTGCTCCATTTGACCTCAGGAAGGTCCTCCCTAAGTGGTGGCAAAACTTCGTCAAGCACTCTTTATAAAACATTATAATATCACACGCCACTTCGATCTTGAACATAAGAAATTTTGCAAACATAAACTTACAGGCAAGAGTTTAAAATAGGATTGCTAAAATGATTTATGTTGTTGTTACATACGATAAAGCAATACGTTATTTTAATATAATTTATTCTACAGATTGAAATAGTGATTATTATACAAACATACATACTCAACAATGAACACAACAAATATGCAGACAACATAATACACTGGCACAGATACGTAGACGACATACTCATACTATACAAAGGAAACAAAAGACAAATACACAAACTACACCAATACATAAACAAATTACACCCAAAACTTCAATACACACTGGAACTTGAAAACAATAACTCCATAAATTTCCTATCCATCACCATAACAAAAATTGACAACAAACACACCTTCAAAATATACAGAAAACCAACCACCACCACCACACACACATACACAACATATCTAACCACCCCATACAACACAAACATGCTGCATTCAGGACAATGGTACACAGATTACTCAACATACCCATGAGCCAACAACACTACAATGAAGATCAAATACATAGCACAAGAAAACGGTTACAATCCAAACATAATAGACAACATCGTAAGAAAGACAAAACAAAAACTTAACAAACACAAAAACACGCAAAACACAACACAAACACAGGAACACAAGAAATACATCACACTAACATATGAAAACAAAAGCACACATAAGATCACATCTTCATTCAGAAAGCAGAAATACAACATAACATACAGAACAGAAAAAACACTACAAAAACATCTCAACACACAAAAAACGCAAACAAATAAATACGACCACACAGGTGTATACAAACTCACATGTAATAGTTGCAACAAGTTCTACATTGGACAGACAGGCAGATCATTCCAAACACGCTACAAAGAACACATTAAAGCAATAACCAGAGGACACAATATATCTACATACGCCGATCACATAACGAATGCTAACCATACATACAATAACATAAATACAGACATGGAAATCCTACACACACAACCCAAGAACCAAAAACTCAACACACTAGAACAATACGAAATATACAAACACACTAAAACGCACCCCGATCAAATTCTCAACACACAGATCAATTTCAGTACACACACACTATTTGACTCCACTATTCAACACCTTTCAACAATCAAACGCACCCACATAACAGGCAGAGAAGTTCGAGATGACGCCGGATCTAGTAGGCTCTGAAGATGGTGTGATGATGCACCGAAACAGCTGTAAGCCGCACAGACTTACATAATTAACACGAGTAAGTTCACTAGTTAATCAATTACTTATATTTGAATTTTTCCACCTCTTCGAAAGATATATCTCCAATTTTTATGTTTCCATTTCGTACAATATTCTGGTCACGAGACATAATCATATACTTTGTCTTTTCGAGATTTACTTCCAAACCTATCGCTTTTTACTTGCTTCAAGCAAAATTTCCGTGTTTTCCCTAATCGTTTGTGGATTTTCTCCTAACATATTCATGTCATCCGCATAGACGAGAAGCTCATGTAATCCGTTCAATTCCAAACCTGTCTGTTATCCTGAAATAATAATAATAATAATAATAATAATAATAATAATAATAATAATAATAATAATAATAATAATAATAATGTTGTAGTGTAAAAATATCTCTGCTAGTATGCTGGATATGGGTGATCCCATTGGCAATCCTTCTGTTTGGGTGTAGTATTTGTTGTTGTGTGTGAAATAGTTTTGCTTTGTTTGGAAATCCTACACATACAACCCAAGAACCAAAAACTCAACACAATAGAACAATACGAAATATACAAACACACTAAAACACACCCTGATCAAATTCTCAACACAGATCAATTTTAGTACACACACACTATTTGACTCCACTATTCAACACCTTTCAACAATCAAACGCACCCACTTAACAGACAGAGAAGTTCGAGATGACGCCGAGATCTAGTAGGCTCTGAAATGGTATGATGATGCACCGAAACAGCTGTAAGTCGCACAGAATTACATAATTAACACGAGTAAGTCCACTCGTTAATCAATTACTTATATTCAAGTGTTAAAAGTAGTGTACGCAAGATTCAAAATGAATTCAAATATCTTGGAGCAACAGTAACAAATATAAATGACACTCGGAAGGAAATTAAACGCAGAATAAATATGGGAAATGCCTGTTATTATTAGATTGAGAAGCTTTTGTCATCTAGTCTGCTGTCAAAAAATCTGAAAGTTAGAATTTATAAAACAGTTATAGGCCTATTACCGGTTGCTCTGTATGGTTGTGAAACTTGGACTCTCACTTTGAGAGAGGAGCAGAGATTAAGGGTGTTTGAGAATAAGGGATGAAGTTACAGGAGAATGGAGAAAGTTACACAACGCAGAACTGCACGCATTATATTCTTCACCTGACATAATTAGGAACATTACATACAAACGTTTGAGATGGGCAGGGCATGTAATGTAGCACTATGGGAGAATCCAGAAATGCATATATAGTGTGTTAGGTGGGATACTGGAAGGAAAAAGAGCTTTGGGGAGGACGAGACGTAGATGGGAGGATAATATTAAAATGGATTTGAGAGAGGTGGGATATGATGATAGGGACTGGATTAATCTTGCTTAGGATAGGGACCGATGACGGCATTATGTGAGGGCGGCAATGAACCTCCGGGTTCCTTAAAAGCTAGTAAGTAAGTATTGTTACTGCTACTTGTACTTCTACTTCTACTGCTGCTACTACTACTACTACTACTACTACTGCTATTACTACTACCGGTACTGCCGTGGTAAATAGTATTACTCTAAATAACTGTTTATAGACCTAAGAAAATATTATTTTTTTACACCTGTGAAACAATAATACTGTACATCATAAGCGGAGAGAGAATCGTTTCCTTGGGGGGCAAAGCAAAACCATAGATCCCCATATAACGGGGTTATGGGGGACATCATTTACCTCCTCCCCTGTTATAGCTTGACCGTGGTACAGTATACGGGAATATGATCATTTAATAAAGTATTTTCGGGAACATGTTTCTTACAGTGTTACATCCAAATCCACGACTTTTCGAACCGAGTTGTTTAGGGCTTGAACTGTAGGTCTACTACAAATTATAATAGGGCATAACTTAAAACAATCTCCCTATTTTTCTCTCTCGTACACAAACACATGCATACATCAATAAAACTACGTAACAGTGCTAACAAAACTTTTTATATGGAGATTTTCTTCCTGAAGATATATTATGAAATGTAAATTCTAATTATTTTATTTAATTTCGTCTTTAAGTTTACATATTATACCGGGATCATTTTTCTTTTTTCTGCATTGTTGTGCAGTATGTTATTCATATTTCTCCAAGTGGCGGCCTGAACACCTGCAAACTTCTAACACATGAGTACAGGCTGTAGTTATAAAAAAAAACAGTACAGTATTTCCATACCTCAAATTCTTATACATTCAGAAATTTAAAATAAATATTATAGTCCAGACACATGACCTGAAGACATTAATTCATCAACTTAAGCACAGAAACTTAATCATAAACAGAAGTAAAAGATCTTTTTAATTCAATATTTTCTAATGTTAATAGAAAAAAAAAAGGTCAGACAAGTTTGGGGGCACTGCTTCCCCATGCCCCCTCCCCATAACTCCGCCTATGCTATACATTGTATTTTATCCAACTTAATATTTACGTTTGCCCTTCAAGCGAAGTTCCTCCCCCCCCCCCCTTGCTGGAGCTGTATGTGTATGATGGCAGTTGCTTTGTAAACACATTCTATCCTGTGCGCTCATAACTTAAGAGATACAGTACCTCAACTTCGAATTCTAGTTATTATTTCTATGAATAGATGGCGATGATGATGATAACAAATGTTGCGAATGGTACATAAATATACCAGCATTATAGAATTCTATATTTCATCCACCTCTGCTGATTGTAAAACAACACTGGGTTTAGCTGGACACCGCTGATATTGTCAATTATGAGAATAATTTATGCTCAATCTACATAATCATTTTCCCCGACACTTTTTAACCGCCTCAATAATGTTGCCATCTATTGAGAACTAGCGGAACTATTTAAAACTTTGTCAGTTTTTCATATATTTGGTTCTGACATCCCGTGGTTACAAAGTTTGCTTACACCAGCGTTTCTCAAACTATGGTCCGCGGACCATCTGTGGTCCTCGAGGTCTGCCCTTGTGGTCCTTCAAAAAAGGCAGAAGAAAAAATAAAATTCAAACGAGTTGCGTATCACTCTATAGCTGAAAATCTCAGAGTTTCAAAATTACACGAGGAAATTGTCTTTCACTTTTTCTCCCAGTCCTGATATTTAATTAAATTTATTATCCTACCTGTCTACCGACTTCCCACTCTACTCTCAACAACAAAAGAGGGATTTAAAGCACTATGAACGTGGTGTTTCTCGCCATTTTTCCCTTCACATCTGGCGCCTGTAACCCAGCCAGAAACCACCCTAATTCATAACAGAGGACCAAAGTACCGAACCTTTTCATGTATTGATGACTTTCTTAATAATTTTGCCGACACCCAGTCTGCACATTGAAATGGTCACGTACTGTACGTCGTACACCAATAATACAACTCTGAGGTCACAATATGAAACTTATTTTCCAAATAAATATGACGAATTTTCATGGGTTCGTGATCACTTTCATTGCGATACTGAAAATAACAAAATTTCATTGCGTGAAAGAGAACAGTTAATTGATCTCTCGAATGACATCGGACTTAAAATGAAATTCCAAGCGGAAGGTATGGTTAATTTGTGGACCTCATCAAGAGTGGAAATAATAAAAACAAAGTACCGAAATCGAAATTTCATTAATTAATTCTATTTTAAAATATAATTTGAACTGGTAATGGAAATTATGGGAAAACGGCTGGACGGATTTTAATAAATGACCCCTCATTTTGAAGCTTGGAACTCGAAGTTTTTCGGAAAAATAGTAGTTTTCAGTGAAATGTCAATTTTTAAACATAATTTTCCTATTTTCCAAAATCCATCTGTCGTCAGTTTTGAGAACTAGCTAATAGCATTCACGGCAGACTTGATATTCCCTTCGCTTTTTTGTAAAGGAGAAGCGAAGCGAGCATCAAGTCGGCCGTGTTGCATTTTAGAATAAAACAAAACACATACTACAGTAAACAATATTACACGAAGGCCATGATCTGCAAGAATGCTGACATATTTAGAGCTCAAATGAAATTCGTTATTAAAAACTTAACTTACTAAAAATAATTTACAGGTTCGATTCTGCGGTGTGTAATTTTCTGGGTAACACAGGTGTATTGGATATTAAAAACTACAAAACTTGAGATGGTTTGATGACATTATTGTCTTTAGAAATGAAATATTATTGTAGTTAATGCCATGATGTGACTATTTTTCATTAATTATACATATTAATGCTATATTGATGATATGAAAGTGAAACGTTTTGGGGTTATTTAAGTAGATGTAGAGAATAACTTAAATTTGATTTTGATTTCTATATTTTACTGAAAGGCGGCTCTATAGTATATAATTATAGTATATGTTACTGAAAGCTATAAAACTTACGTAAGATAATAATATTATTAAAAATCAAATATTTTTATAATTATTAATCAAGTGGGGTTGGGTCTTTTTCATATATTTAATGGCGGTGTGGTGTAGATATTTACATGCGTGGTTCTCTTCAGTATTGGCTCGAGAGAGAGTATCTTTCATTGTATGGAAGCAAATAACTTTCCGAATGTCTGGTATTCTTCATTGAAAATAAATCTGAAAAATGTTTATTTGAACGTCTAATGAACTTAGTTTGCAGCATTTGCTGCACAAGCCACTAGTATAAGTATATTGGTATTAAAATATGCTAAAAAATCATAAAATTTCTTTCGAAGGGGACAAGAGTAAGGTGGTCCGCTGAACTGTTCTGACTTAAAAACGTGGTCCCCACTCCAAAAAAATTTGAGAAACGCTGGCTTACACTATCATAAAAATGTAGTTGAACATAAGTGTAGGCTACATTAAGACTGAGAAAGCGTGGTTTACGTTATGAAGTATTCTTTCACTCTTTATGCAATACAGTAAGTAATACCTAAAGAAGGCAAGCAGTTATCAAGTGAACCGCATGCCTATTGTATTACACGTGCAAGTTACCGTTGCGGCTGTTATCAACTGACTCTGCGTTTAGATTTGTTTTGTCTTCTATAAAGGCTTCTGTGATTGAACATAGCTTGAATTGCTTCCTACACCACAACAAAGTATCTGGTATGAGACGCGTATGTGGGCATAGTAATATACAGTATACAGGGTGATTCACGAGGAAAGGTAAAAAAAATTAGGATGTGAATTCTGAAGTCATTCTGAGTCAAAAAGTTCATATGAATATAGGTCCGTTTTCGAACGGTTATGGAGATGTGGTGCTTTGATTTCACAAAAACTTCTAAGATTCCATTTTACTAACTCGCATTTCGAGACATACAACGGACAAATTTAAAGTTTATATTCATGTATGCATACATACCTAATATTCTAGACGTCGGGGTCGATGTTTTCGCACATTTTCAAAGGTGCCTCCTTCTGCTTCAATGCACTGTTGCGCTCGGGCGTGAATCGCGCTCATCGCTCGGGAGAGTTGCACGTAGAGCCAGGACGAGAAGTAATGGCACCAGCGCGAGGGACGCATTTTAGTTCGTTTGCTTGGACTCGCTCTCACACTCAACTGGAGGGGTGTTGGGTTAGTTGGTTACTAGCATTCCGACTGTTCAGATCGTTCCGCTACTACCGCTATTGCTAATACTGAAAACATTGTCCTTCTGATCGCCCTCATTATGGAACTGTCTAAGGTGTGAAATCATAGAGTAGTTCATAGTCAAGGACATGAAATAGCATACAATGTATGGAAATTCATGTCAGAAGAGTTTGTAAATGGAATACCAATTCCATGAAAGGCGTGTGTGCAAGAGTACTGGCTGCCACTGGTATTTCAAAGCGAACCTTGGCAAGAATCAGGAAAGAAGGGGAAAATATTGAGGCAGGAACAGCAGATTCTTTCTCCAGTCCGGAAAAATCACAGCCGAAGAAGAAGATTGTTGCAGCTGTAGACAGTTTTGATGAGGAAGTCCTAAGAAGACTCATCTATAATTTCTACGCTACGCATAAGCAGAGGCCGACTCTGCAATCGCTTCTTCCAAAAATGGATATCAGTGTATGATTATGTGAAGAAAGTAGAGAACAATTACATTGAAAGTGAGCACGTGATGGACAGTATTTTGGAGAACATTTCCATAAACTTAGGGACATCTGATTCCAGCACAGATCAGTCGTCTGATTCGGACGGAGAATAAGAAAATAAAGATGGAATAGCGGGCGTAATTCCATTAGGTACCTTCGGACTCTTGAGTAGGAAAGTGGTGATACTAAGGTAAGACGAATGTTTTTAAAAAGAGATAAAACGGATATGCCTGCTGCCCTGAGCTTGAGAACCGTAACCCAAACAACCCCCACTCCTCTACCCTGCTGGCCGGCAATTTGAAACTTCGCGCAGGTTGGTGCCATAACATCTCGTCTCAGCTCTAACTGTTCTCTGTGTCGCATCCAAAATACGGTCGATTAGCGCCTCTCTCGTTTCCCCATTCCTTTGCTATACCAAGTCTTTCATCCAACCCCATAGACAGTAAGTACTCTTCGATATGGTACCCTTCTGTTCGGAAAGCGTCGTTCATATTCAGCGACGGCACACAAGGAACTTCCATCACACAAGCCATAAACATACACAATATCGGCGTATTCTGTAGTCGAAAATTTATAAGGCATCTTGAAAAACACAACTTAACACTTCCTATAACTGTACCTGTATAACTACTGTACTGTATGTAGCTGACTGATCTGCTGTGAATTGATGATAGTGTAGGCTATTTGTGTTATCTGCGGGTTCTGTGTCATTACATCAGACAAGGGCAGGCGATTGGACATTTGTAATGCCCCACCACCCGGTTTCTTCCTCTTATCTACATCGTTCACAATGCAGATTCCAATGTTACGTCATTCATTGCGACCTTGACCTTATTTCACGCCTCATCTCACGTCAGCGGCATATGGTAACGTCAGATTCACATTGGGGCGAGACGTTTTACCAAAAAAAATGCATCTAGCTCCGCCATCGTTCGAAAACGAACCTATGTTCATATGAACTTTTTCACTCAAAATGGCCTAAGATATCGTATCCTAAATTTTTTACCTTTCCTCGTGAATCACCCTGTATAGGCTACAAAGCAGCAATACTAACCTATAGGCCTACTTCATAGCAGTGTTGAGTAAAATTTATTCGATTGACGAATGATTACGAACAAAGGTAATTATTTGTTAATCACGAATAACAGATAATACTTTTTATTCGTGAAATGTATTCGTTGCTGGCGAATAAGTTTCATCAAAATTATTCATAATCACGAATAAAAGATAAATTCTACGAATTAAATTAACGTTTCAGCAATGATCTGTTTATTAATATCTTTATTCATTCATTCATTCATTCATTCATTCATTCATTCATTCATTCATTCATTCATTCATTCATTCATTCATTCCTTGTGGGATGGAGGCCGAGTTATCACTTTACATTTTGCTGGATTGCCCAGATCTATGCCAAATCAGGCATCGTTATCTCGGGCAACAAACATTGTCTTCTGAGGAAATTAATCCCAGTAGCATAGCAAAGCTGGTAACGCATTGCGGTCTTCTGGGCTGATCTCCAGTCTATGGGATGTACAAGGGGCCATTTGTGCCCAAGTGCTGCAGTAATGTACACCCTTAATTTAGAAGAAGAAGAAGAAGAAGAAGAAGAAGAAGAAGAAGAAGAAGAAGAAGAAGATTATATTCCGTTCAGTGATTGCGCATATAATTTCCAATTCCACATTTTCTGCGAATTTTTCAGCCAATTCTTTCCCGGTATAAGTGTCTCGACCATCTGAATTGAGAATATGTTTCAAAATATATTCTTCCCTTAATATACTGACAGTTATTACATGTATATAATATACAGTTTTACAGATTTGTTCTGTCTGTCCTAGAGATGTACATTTTTACTAATCATTTTTGTTACATTTCAAGCATGATATTTTCGTTTCCTTTAAAGCAGCCGTGGCGAAAATGTGACTCACGAGCACATTGTGGCTCGCAATGATAGCTGTGCATTTCCCTTGCTTCCTACCTTCCACAACCCCCACCCTCTCACTCACTGGAGTCAAACTCCGTTCCATTTGTATTTGTCTCTGACCTGCGAGTGGCGTATCGTCGCAATGTCTCTCTCAAAACCATATACCTCTACAAAAACGAAAGTTTCAAGTAGGATGGGAGGACGCATTTTTTGCTGACAATATGATGAGAATATTAAATGTATGATTTGTTCACAAGTATTATGAGGAAAACGGTTGTATAACATAAAACGGCATTATTAGTTACAGCATGCTACTGATGAAACATTAAAAGGTTACGTGTTGTTGTTATTATTACTCGTATTATTATTATTACTCGTATTATTATCATTATTATTATTATTATTATTATTATTATTATTATTATTATTATTATTATCATCATCATCATCTCTGTACGTCGATCCTTTTTCAGCAGATGTACGAATAATGCGGTTAGATCTTCAATTTAAACTCAAAGATTTACAAAGTGATGTTAAATGAAAGCTAGATGTAAGGACTTGACAAATGTTCAACTTTTCAAATCTTTGCCAAAAAATAAATATCCGAAGCTTCGTTCTTTCGCTTGCTCTTTTGAAGCCATGTTCGCTACAACTTGCGTTTGTGAAAAATTATTTTCAACAATGAAAATAGTAAAAACCAAATTTAGATCACGACTGACAGACAAATACCTTCGTGTTCAACTACGACCGGCAGTAAATGACATAATTCCTGATTTTGAAACTCTGTCGCAGAAACATTCTGAAGACAATTAATTTTGGGTTGTGATAATGTGTCCTATGTTTTCTTGTTCATTTCTTTCTTCGTTACACTTACTAAACATTAGTTTGTAGCCTTGTACTGTATAAAATTATATTTTAGTGCTTGACAGAAGGAAAATGAAAATCCGTTAATAAGTCAGACAGTTGATTCACTTCCCTTTCGGGTGTCCGCCTCCCTCCATAGGTGCTATGCACGTTGCAGGTTACACAGTGGCTCGGCGCACGATCACATTTTCGCCACGGCTGCTTTAAAGTAAACTTTTTACGTTGTATAATGTTCGCTGACATTGTCTTAATACTTTCTATTGTCCCTTTTCAGACACCGTTGTTCTTATTACTGATCCAGATCGTCGTACTGTACAGAATGGTCCTCATTATAATAACATCAGGAGTTATTTTCAGAGTCTGTTATATTGAGGCGATGAAGATGACTTTCCACGAAGTTCTTACTATTTGCTAGCAGTGGCGGCTGCTGATCATGTTGCAGCGTTGCACAACGACCAAGTTTTTCCTGCACATTAAAATTTTGTTTATATTAAATAACTAAACAAATTTTAAGTTTCCTTCTCGTCCAATTTAAATATATACATTTTTTTATTTATAGATAATTCAAGAATTCGAGTATAAAATAATCAGCTTTTATAAAATTCATCATATTGAATACTTCAGAAGTGGTCGTTGTGCAGCTCAAGCAACAGCCAGATTCGTGTAGCGGCTGGTATTGAAGGTAGGCTCAGCTCAGAGTTCCCTATCCCAGCAGTTAACACAGCTGGTCGCGGCAAAGCTCCTGTAACAACCGGAAGCAAATAGTTCTTGTATTTGCCCGTAGATTGCAGAAGTGACCATTCCGAACTATTCCGAACGGACACATTCGCTGGATGACTCGTGACTTGAGACGAAATTCTCATATTTTTTCCGAGTCTTCGTTTCTCACGTGGTTTCTCACTTCCTGACTTCCTGTTTCCTGACCAACGTGTAGCTAGTTGAGCACGTGGTCCAGTCATTTTATAATCGTGTGAAATTAATTTAATCCTCTTTTAAATATTTGGTTTTTGTTGGAATTTAAGTAATTTTATGTGAATTGTGCTGCATAATAGATTTTTTTTTTATTGGATGTGATATTTCCTTCAAGTTTGTGACATAGGTACGTAGGCAATAACGTTATGAATTTTGTAAGTTGTTTAAAAAACAGGAACTTTTCTGGAGCTTAATGAGTATTATGTGAATTGTGGTAGTTATCAAAATTTTTATAGTGCAGTGATGTTTTCTTCAAGTTTGTGATATACGTGCGTTTACCATTACGAATTCTGTAAATAGTTCACAAAACAAGAACTTCTCTGTACTTTCTGACGAATAAAAATAAAAAAAATTAAAGAACTTGGTAGACCATTGCCTGATCTAAATATTGTCCAGACAGTTACTACGGGGAAAAGACAGTTCAAGAGAATTTTTAGAAAGGAAATTTACAATAATCATGACTGGCTTTGTGGTTGTGAAGTGAAAAACGCACTGTTTTGTTTTCCGTGTATTTTGTTTCACGGGGAACAGTCGTGGACAAGAACGGATATTACTGATATTAATCATTTAAGTACCAGCATTGCATTAAAATGTTCATGAACATGTACTGATAAAGGTAACTAATTCTACCCTTCTCATCACAGAAAGTGCAACACCTAGACTCAAACTTCACCAGCCGCCACTGTTTGCTAGTTTGAATAGCCTAAGGCGACTGCGTCTCCTCTTGTTTTACGACTGTCTTCCATCCAGTGTCCACCTGCCCTCTCTGTTAAGTGACATTTTTGTTGCACGTCGTTGCAGTCCTACTCCGGTTTTGTTACACGTTTAATAAAGTCTTGTGAGTTTTCTGTTACAGCAGAAGAATCGTAATTTTCCATTGCAAACATAAAAATTCGAACGATTATTCAGTGTTAGATGTTCTAACGTTCTTAAATAACTAAAACGATGGAAAGTTTAAAAGATTAATATTCTGAAGTCCATTTTTGTTATACATTTATCTAAAATTTCTACTTTGTTGCAGCATAAAAGGTCATTGAATATTGCAGAATTTGGAAAAATGTATTGTCATTTTAGAAATTTAGGGTCGTATTCATAGACATTCTTAGTGCGGGTTTTCGGTGGATGATCAGCGAACTAACATTTTTTCGTATTCATAAACCAGTGTTAGCGATATGATATGATATGATTGATACGATACGATACGATACGATACGATACGATACGATACGATATATGATATGATATGATATGATATGATATGATATGATATGATATGATATGATATGATATGATATGATATGATATGATATGATATGATATGATATGATATACGATACGATACGATACGATATGATATGATATGATATGAATCCTGTACAAGTAACCAGTCGATAGCCGGGGCTAGTTTAGCACGCTCGTAGAGCGGGATAGCGAAATGTCTATGAATAGCACCCTAAGATTTTATCCTTCATCCTGGTGTTTCAATATCGAAGTTTAAAGTTTCCTTTGCGATGGTGTAAATCAAGAAATTATCAACTGTTTAATATTTCAACGTTGTATATTATGTTGTAAAGTGTACGTCTCTGTTGGGTACAATTTCAATTTTGTTTGCTATTTTAATTTCCGTTATTCATTCATTTAGTGTTCTGCTCGAGCGCAGGTCTTTCACTGCAAACCCAGCTTTCTCCAATCTTTCCGATTTTCTTCCTTCCTCTTTGTCTCCTCATATGATTCATATATCTTAATATCGTCTATCATTTGATATCTTCCTCTGCCCCGAACTCTTCTCCCGTTCACCATTCCTTCCAATGCATCCTTCAGTAGGCAGTTTTTTCTCAGCCAGTGACCTAACCAATTCTATTACGTCCTTATATTTCTTCAGTAAAATAAATGCTCTCGAATACAATATTATTAAATTTGTATAATATGTAATGAGATTTCTTCAAGTTATTCCTCAAAATTTAGAGACACAAATTTTTTAAGTTATAAAATTGCAGTGACAGATGTTCTACTAAAAAGGTAAAAAGGTAAAGGCATCCCCGTAACATGCCATGAAGGCATTTGGGGGGCATGGAGGTAGAGCCCCATGCTTTCCATGACCTCGGCACTAGAATGAGGTGGTGTGGTCGGCACCACGCTCTGACCGCCTTTTACCCCTGGGAAAGACCCGGTACTCAACTACTGGGTGAAATAAGTTAAAGAACGGAATTGTAGACGATTATTATCTGAAGTTAACTGTACATTTTACTATTGCTCGTCCATGTGAAAACGAATGCATTAGACTCGTTTCTTTATCGACCGTACAGTCGTATCCATAGAAATTACAGACTATACTGAAGTCGAAGAGTTTTATTTTAATTTGCTAACGGCTTACCATCAAGTATATAAGTATGCTAAAATTAAATAATACATACTACAGGGACATCATTTTATTTTTACTAACATTTTTAATATTAACCTGGCTATACCTTTGGATTAACGGTTGAGAACCGGAAACACCGTTTGTTACCCCCTTCCACCATTGAAGTGCGATGATTCTGGCGTAAAATACAAACAAATCACTTTACTAAGTATAGGAGGGAAGAAATGTAGTTCTTCCATTTAAGTAAAGTAGGAAATATCGTAATTTTGAGTTTGATAATTTTCATTAGGTTTTTGTTTAATCAAAACACAGTACAGTATTAACAATAAGTGTTTTTACTCACAAACTGAGTTATCCATGCGAACGTATTCATTATGCAGTGTATATTATACTGTCTACAGCATATTAGCATACAATATAGAGAATGAAGTTAAATTGAAAAATAATCATAATACGGATATTTAAACACATTTTTGAAAATGGTGGCCATTCATTTAGGTACAGGCTTCAGTTCTTTTGTGCATTTTATCGCACTACAGATTATAGCATCTAATTCCAATTACCAGTTTCGTCCTTCATACTAGTAACTCATATTGAAATAATTCTGTACCTAATCTATAAAAGAGTACCTTACGTACTGTAAATTCAATCTTCACCTCTGTCCGACCCGCACAGATAACATTACTCAGACATGCTATCTACTGTCCGTCCAAGTGGTTATGTCGTAGGGTCGTAAAAAGGGGGGAAATCACTTGACAGTTAATTACGTTTATCTAATTTATTTTAAACAGTTGCGGGCGAGGGAAATAGGGATGCGACGTAGCAAACGGACGACAGTACCTGTGCGAAAATATGATTCAATATTGATAGCTCTTTCGTCACTGGAAAACGCGAACATATTTCTGGAACGTACTATACTCACTAACTCAATACTGTTTCTGTTTACTACGACCGTATACGCTTGGTTCTGTGTGGAGAACAGATGGAAGTTCATTAGTAGAGGGGGTGGGAGTGAAGTACATTAAAAAATTCAGGTACAATAAAAATTGAAGTAAAATAAAATAATGTCCCCGTACAACTGAAATATTGTAGCTAATGTAGATGTAAATGTAACGCATGCGGAGTAGGTACCAAACATTTACAATCTAACGGTCGCTATTGGTCAAGATATACTGGGAGTATTATACCAGGTGGCCCATCTACGCCGTTTAAACGATTATAGAAAACCGATCAAACAGAAGAGGACGAAGGGTTTTCTACATTACAGGGGCAATGTCTTCATGAAATCAATGTGATAGCGATTGTAGCTGGTAACCTATGGCGAAATATACTGAAACAGATTTGTAGATTATTATTATTATTATTATTATTATTATTATTGTTATTGTTTTTGTTGCTGTTATTGTTGTTATTATTATTGTTATTGTTGCTGTTATTATTATTATTGTTATTGTTGCTGTTATTGTTATTATTATTATTGTTATTGATGCTGTTACTGTTGTTATTATTATTGTTGCTGTTATTGTTGTTATTATTATTATTGTTATTGTTGTTGTTATTGTTATTATTATTGTTATTGTTATTAATATTATTATTATTATTGCTGTTGTTGTTATTATTATATTATTGTTGTTGTTGCTGTTATTATTATATTATTGTTATTGTTGCTGTTATTATTATTATTATTATTATTATTATTATTATTATTATTCATTAACATCACTCTCAAGCTTACGAGCTGCAGCTGCATTTTGCAGTGTATGACCATAGAGCACAGCAATGTCGGTGTGCTCCTCATTCGTAAATTCACTGTAAACGCACCAGAAACACAGCTCGCTGTTATCATAATTAGTAACAAAACAGCAACGAAGTAAATGGAGCGGGTTAATAACCCTGTTACTAGTTGTACGTAGGGGAAACCCGGGCAAAGCGGATAAGCTAAGAATAAACAATGACACAGACTATATTTTGGTGCTCCCGAAATAAAAACTTCATGACTTTGGTTGTGACACATGTTGACCACATATATAAAAAACAGCAATTCGTTTCTCGTACTTACGGAGAGTGGTATGATTTGAGAAAGAAAATATAGTTAACTATTCGCTTTGCCCGGGTACACGGTTAAAGCGAATAATTAACCCGGGAAAAATGAATATCCCTATAACATTTTCACCTTTCTATTTAATTTATATTCACTGATAATAAAATTAAATCAACACATAAACACGATGTTAATGAGGCATATGAGACTATAAGAAATGTTATTACAGTCCTTAACAGCACGTTAGATTACTACAAAGTACAAATTTGAACAAGTCGACGTATCATTGGCACTGAAGACTTGGATTTCTTCTGCTTTTCCTCCTGCCCATAAGTTACTTCTCTTTCAACGTTTTTAATCGGTATAGATGTAAGAGCTTCAGAGCGCTGACATTTTCTTCCTTTAACTCGTATCTTTCGACCATCTACTTTCGGTACTGGTCTAAATCGAAAGAACTGACTTGGGTTCTCCTGCTGACGATATTGAGGGTTTTGGTGCAACCGGAACTGAAAATCTGAGTGTAATTGATGTATTGAATATTTCGTCAATCTCTGAAGATGCCGACATCACAGATGTGGTTGATTCTGAGTGAGCATTAACTGTTTCTTCAGCCGCTGAAGAAGCTGGCACCGCAGAATTTGTTAAATCTGAACCAGCTGTCGTTTCGCTGATTTCTGTCTCAAGTGGGCGATCTGTAAGTTCATCTGGAGCAAAATCTTAATCAACAAACACTTTATGGTTTCATGGCCAGATAGCAGAACCACTGATTGGAAGATTTTATTTCTTCAAGTGCTTTCTTCAGACCATTTGGCTTGCTCCGTCTTCCTCTTGAAAAATTAAACCATCTGAAAACACATTACGACCATTTTAAGTAAAAATTAAGATCTGTGTTACTGATTTATAATTTAATTAGCGTGACTTAATGCCTCCACTATGTAAAATGATCTAACACGCTTTATTACAATAGACAAATACATACAAAAATACAGCTGACACTTATATAGTCAAATAAAGGTGGCAGGGCAAAGCGAATAAGTTATCCACTTTGCCCGCAGACGCCACTTCGCCTTTTCATTTAAGGTTATACAAATATAAACGTCAATAATAATCTTCTTCGTAAGTACGGCATTCTAGAACTAATTCTATCGCCTATATATTACTATCACATAACAAAGAGTTTCTGCAGTACTATATGTTGTACATATGTTTCTCTTACCTTGAAATATTTTAAGAAAATAGTCAATTTTTCAAACACACGCCGACTTCTTCTCTTACTAGTTAGAATGGCGACAAGTCAGTTCCAGCAGCAAAATGTGGTAAGGATTCTTCCCCAACCTAGCAGAAAGCGCTACCTGTTGGCGTTTCTAAGAAATAGGAATTATTCTCTTTTCCCGGGTCTCCCCTACTTGACATTGCAACCACTAGGACACTCGAGTCAAACCAACGAGTTAGATACTAGCTCGTTGAGTCAAACGCTTGCATTTGTTGTGGTATCCGTTCCCTAAGCCTCTAAACTAGGCAGGCAACCGTTTAGCGTGGGAGTCATCGGTCTGTCTCCGTGAAGTGCAGGCGTGTTCACTGTCATCGTTTATCATCCACAACTCATTCATGTTTTTTTAAAATAGTTAGTCACCGGTCGGTGCGGTACTTCGGTGCTATTTATTCAGTACATAAGAGAATACAATTTTACATTAGAGAATTTAGCTGGCTACATGGGATCATTGAATTGAACCCGAGGCCAAGAAAGAGAACGAAGAAGAAGAAGAACCGTTTAGAGTTTTATGCACGAAGGAAAGTCTAGCTCAACAAAAGACGGCGCAGATGTGCCACCTGCTAGCTATGCCACACTAGCGTTGCTGTACAGCTGTCAAAAAAAAAAAAAAAAAAAAAAAAAAAAAAAAAAAAAAAAGTGGCCGCACTCGTGAACAGCGAATATTTTCGAAGTCCATTTCGGATAACGGTGATGTTACATGATGCAGGCGCTTATAGAAACAGTGTCGGAACTAAGATGTTTAAGCAGGCATCATTCACATCTGCGTCTCGTAGAGCAGCGGTAATGTGTTTGCTTAATGATTCGTAGGTTGTGAGTTCGAGCCTTGTTCAAGTTATTTTATTTTGTTGTCGTTCTTTAGCGATATAAATAACATTCAAGTTATCATTTATATTGTTATCTTTCTTTAGTGATATAAATAATATTCAAGTTATCATATATATTCTGTTATCGTAAAGCGATAAAAGTAATACAGATTTATTGTTAGATTTGAAGCAATACATTTGCATAATACTAGTGTTAGTAATAATGTAATGCGTGGGTTTCACCCAAATTTTTTATACTACCCCATATCGTATGTAAAAAGGTCAAAACGAGATAAATAGGTCAAATATGGGTAAGATATGGAAACACTGTTAAAACATACAGTATGCGCCAAAATATACAGTACTGGAACAATATGTTACTGCTACTTGTTGTTGTTAGTTATCGGGATGGTAATATAAATGTTCAAAATGTTCTCCATTGCGCTGTAGACGGTGTTCATAACGATCACGCAGATTTTGAAACATATTCTGGAACATAGGTTGCTGCAGAGTCCTGAAAAACGAGACGATCTCTGACTTAATACAGGCATAGTTGTGGGTGGATCATTACAGTTTAAAATGTTCTCCTTTAACATTCCCCACACGTAAGCATCAGGTGGTGTAAGATCGGGGGAATGTGATGGTAGGGGAACTCAGTCCCACGGGAAATGATTCGTCCTGAAAGGTTTCTTGCAGCATAGCCAGAGACTGTCGAGCGGTGTGGCAGATCGCCCCGTCTTGTTGTCTATTCATCTGTTTGTTCCTGGCACGCAAAACCTTCTTAGATCCTGAATAAATGGCCTGACCACCATGTTCCTATAACGTTCCTGGGTAACAGTAAGAAGTATACCATCATCATCCTCAATGAAATACAGACCTAGCACACAGTTTCCTGACACTGCACACCAAATCGTCACAAGCACACTATGTAGCAGTTTCTGAACGATAACGTCTGGCCTCTCAAAACCAAGAAAGCGAGTTGTTTGGCGATTGATAAAACCGTCCAAGTGAATGTGACTTTCGTCGGAGAACCACACGTTGAGCAAGAAATCTGGATTCTCGTACACCATGGCCAAAAATCTTGCACAATATTCAATCCTGACATGCCTATCTTGCTCCGTCAATCGTTGTCCAACCTGTATTCGGTACGGAAATCCACCTAAGTCTTTAAACAATCGTCGAAGTGACGTATTGCTGATTAATTTTAGGGATGTTCGTCGAAGACTTCGCTTTGGTGACTGCAACACCAGATTGAGGACACGTCTATGATTGTTATTTGTGGACACAGTTACTGGCCTACCAGCCCTTCCCTTCCGTTGACAATACCCTACCCGATTGCTGGTAAAATTCATGTTCTGGGAATAATAAGTTAATTAAGTAATAAAATATCACTGCAATCGAAAAGTATTGGGAAAAAATTTGAATAAGGAACAAAAAAAAAAAAAGTTTCCTTTCCAGGCAGGATTCGAACCACTAAAGTCTTAGTTACCAGTCTATCGTGCTCTGGAGTGAACAAGGCTCTGAAATCAGCTACAAGGGTCGGTCCGGTTTTTTTGCCACTACTGTACATATCATAAATCAAAAGTTGCAGAATTAAATATCGTATTGAAATCATAGTGCAACCGGCACTTTTCAAAGTGAGATTTTACTGGGTAAATATTTCATTTTATATAATTATTTTTTTTCATGTCACACTTCCGTACTTCCTCAACATAAAGGATGATAAAGAGTAATTCTTACATACGAGTTATGTCATCTATAATGACAAGTAATTATTCTCTGCAAGTCTGGTCAGTTCGTAACGCTCACCATGTAAATACTTTCGTAAACAGCATAATAAGCAATGAAATAAAAATTCCTTTCAGATTGAAAATCTATATTGTAGTACAAACAAAAAATATTTAACAATTTTTCTCTAAAATAAGTTTTCCTGTGTACAAATGACATGACAAAAATGTCAGTTCGTAACAGCGTGTTTTCCTCTAACTCTCCTGCTTGGTCAGTAATAAGCGAGACATTGGTGAAGGTGAAAGTGCGTGTAGTTGCTGTTAAGGCTAAGTCTACATCAGTGTATTAAGCAAGATTTCTTTCTGTTATGGCAAAATCATCAGCACAAAGACAACGTGAACTCAGGCAATGTATAACGGAGCAGGACCGATATGAAGAATGGAAAGAAAAAGAGAAAGTCAGAATTAGGAAGAAAAGAGCTGCAATCAGAAAAACTAAAAGTGGAAGAAAACAACTTAAAGCAAAGGATAGAGATAAACGAGCTCAGAGGTTGAGAGACAAATTGAGAAGAACTGAGGAAGGTGATGATCTTGCTGATGTTGCGATACCTAAAAAAGGATTTAAAAGCAGACAGCATTATGGAAAATGCACAAAACGAGTTAAAGAAGCACTGCCCAAGTCTCCAACCAAACTAAAAGAACTCAGTGCTAATTTAGCACGGAAGGAAGGCTTCATAATCAAGAAAACAGAGGAACCAGGAGTCGAAAAACCAACTGCCGGACAACATTCACACAGCAATTCTGTATTTCTATGAGGATGATACGATATACCAAGCTCCAGGGAGAGAAGATTTCAAAAGGGTTCGTATTAATGGTGAAATCCAAGAAGTCCGCACTAGATATTTATTGGTGTCAGTGAAAGCACTATTTCTAGAGAACAGTGATAATACTTTGCGTGTGACTTTTTCTAAATTTGCACAACTACGTCCTTCTTATGTGTCTCTACAGAGTGACATTCTCCACAATGTATAGTACACGAAAACATTAAATTTCTTCTCAAAGCTTTGCATAAGAAGCATGTACCTGTTGAGATTGAGTTTCACAAGTTTATAGCTCAAGTGATGTGTGATCAGGATAGATATAAATGACCTTGGCCCGTAATAAAAGGAATAGGTTATCCTATACTATTTGCAGATGACACAAGTACCATAATTACAGACAAGAACTTGGCCACATTCAAATATAAAACAGAAATAATTCTCCTTAAAATTTATGACTGGTTTACAACCAATAAACTAGCATTAAACATTAATAAAACTAACATAATTCAATTTAAAACCACTTCAAATTTAATCTCTGAAACATTGGACATAACTATCAACAATATGCCTCTACTAGAAACAGCAACAACCGAATTTCTTGGTTTGCATATTAATGATACAATAAATTGGAAAAATCTTATCAAAGAAATAACCCCCAAACTTAGCTCAGCATGCTTCGCAATTAGGTCGTTAAAACAATTTCTAAACAGCAGTACGGTATCTAAACGACAATATATTTTGCCTATTTTCATTCCATTATGTCCTACGGAATAATATTTTGGGGAAATTCTGCAGATAGTAAAAATATATTCTTATTACAAAAAAGAGCCATTAGAATAATAGTTGGAGCAAACGCTAGAGAATCATGTAGATTATTTTTTAAAAAAATCAGAGATTCTAACCTTAACAAATCAGTACATATACTCTATAATAAATTTCCTCTTATGTAATAAAGAAAATTTTCCAACTAATTCAGCCATACATACTATAAATACCCACAAAAAGAATGGTTTTCATACGCCATCATCAAATTTATCATGTTATCAAAGGGGAGTATGTTACATGGCGATAAAAATGTTTAATAGTCTTCCTGAAGACATTAAGAATCATAGCCAAAACCCTGCATTATTTAAGGTAAAACTAAAAAATTACTTAATATCTCACACTTTCTATTCTGTAGACGAATTCTTGACATTTCACAGCACTGTGTAAATATTTTAATACTATTAAATGGTAAACATATTACATTGTATAAAATATTATTGTTATTAAGGTATTAATTCTGTACATATTTCATATTTGCATTTTATATGTATTGCATTTATATTTAAACGTAAGAATTGGACATGTTCTTTAGTCAATGCTATAAAGGAAATGTAAGAATATTATGGAACGAATAAATCTATCTATCTAAGTGAATGTATGCAATGTGCCCACTGATAAGTGGTAACAGACAAACAGGTTAATTCATCATGTGAGTGGAATCAGTGGACAATAAGTGACGGAAGAGCCAAAATTCAGATGAAGGAAGGTTCTGTTATTGATTGCATAGAACAGTTGCGTGATCATCTTCCCCAGTTCCTAAACCATGTGTATGTGAAAAGACAGCAATCACAAACATTTAAATGTTCTTGAGAAAATGTTGATAATAATGAAGCCATTACTTGCTATTTGGGAAAAGGAAATTGTACCAGAACAATGGAAGGAGTCCATAATCGTACCTATCTTTAAGAAGGGGGACAAGACTAACTGTAGTAACTTTCGAGGAATATCACTTTTGTTGAAGTCGTACAAAATTTTGTCCAATATTCTTTTGAGAAGATTAGCTCCATATGTAGATGAAATTATTGGGGATCATCAGTGTGGTTTTAGGCGTAATAGATCAACTATTGACCAGATATTTTGTATTCGACAGATAATGGAGAAAAAATGGGAGTATAAGGTTACAGTGCATCAGTTATTCATAGATTTCAAAAAGGCATATGACTCGGTTAAGAGGGAAGTATTATATGATATTCTTATTGAATTTGGTATTCCCAAGAAACTAGTTCGATTAATTAAAATGTGTCTCAGTGAAACGTACAGCAGAGTTCGTATAGGTCAGTTTCTGTCAGATGCGTTTCCAATTCACTGTGGGCTAAAGCAAGGAGATGCACTATCACCTTTACTTTTTAACTTTGCTCTAGAGTATGCCATTAGGAAAGTCCAGGATAACAGAGAGGGCTTGGAATTGAACGGGTTACATCAGCTGCTTGTCTATGTGGATGACGTGAATATGTTAGGAGAAAATCCACAAACAATTAGGGAAAACACGGGAATTTTACTGGAAGCAAGTAAAGAGATAGGTTTGGAAGTAAATCCCGAAAAGACAAAGTATATGATTATGTCTCGTGACCAGAATATTTTACGAAATGGAAATATAAAAATTGGAAATTTATCTTTTGAAGAGGTGGAGAAGTTCAAGTATCTTGGAGCAACAGTAACAAATATAAATGATATTCGGGAGGAAATTAAACACAGAATAAATATGGGAAATGCCTGTTATTATTCGGTTGAGAAGCTTTTATCATCCAGTCTGCTGTCAAAAAATGTGAAAGTTAGAATTTATAAAACAATTATATTACCGCTTGTTCTTTATAGTTGTGAAACTTGGACTCTCACTTTGAGAGAGGAACATAGGTTAAGAGTGTTTGAGAATAAGGTGCTTAGGAAAATATTTGGGGCTAAGAGGGATGAAGTTACAGGAGAATGGAGAAAGTTACACAACACTGAACTGTACGCATTGTATTCTTCACCTGTCATAATTAGGAACATTAAATCCAGACGTTTGAGATGGGCAGGGCATGTAGCATGTATGGGCGAATCCAGAAATGCATATAGAGTGTTAGTTGGGATGCCGGAGGGAAAAAGACCTTTGGGAAGGCCGAGACATAGATGGGAGGATAATATTAAAATGGATTTGAGGGAGGTGGGATATGATGATAGAGGATGGATTAATCTTGCTCAGGATAGGGACCAATGGCGGGCTTATGTGAGGGCGGCAATGAACCTCCGGGTTCCTTAAAAGCCAGTAAGTAAGTAAGTTATACAAATTGACTTTTCTGAAAACTATACCTGCAGGGAACAAGACGAGATACAGGCTGCCCATTGGAACAATCGTCAGATCTCAATTTTTACAGCTATTGCTTGGTTTAAAAGGGAGTGTGATAGTGAGATTCAAAAACAGTCCTGTGCTCGTTTCTGATTATCTGGCACATGATAAGTAGGCCTATGCTGTTGATATTTGCATAAAAACAATTTTTTCAGAAATTATTAAAATTCTTCCCAACTTAAAGAAATCAAAATTTTTTCTGATGGTGCTGCAAGTCATTTCAAGCAGAAGTTTACCTTAAGCCATATGACGTAGTTGTCCGAAATATTTGAATTTCCTGTAGAATAGCACTTCTTTGAATTGTACCACGGGGAAAGGGGTAGTAGATGCTATTGGAAGGCATGTAAAAAGGATAGCGTGGTTGGCTGCAAAATCTGGAGATACAATACAACATTCTAAAGAATATGTCCAAGTTGTGAGCAAGAAAAGCCAGTACATTAATATCCAGGAAGTATTTCAAGCTAATATATACGCTGCAAAAAAGTTTCTGGACAAAAGGTGGGCACACATTTCACCTACACCAAGAACTCAGAAAGTTCATTATGTAAGAGTGTTAGGTTTAAACACATTAGAGTATGCTGACCTTTCATGTGCTGAGTCAATAAGAAAGGTCCACAAATTTAACAGGATAACGTAAAAAAAATTACGTATGAAATAGGTATGTATTTTATATTTTGATGAGCTTCCTGCTTAATGGATTTCTGCAATACCGGTATATAATGGTGTAATGGACGTGTGTGTGTTGTTTTATCTCAGTGACAGATAGACTGAAGAAGGCGAAGATTTAGTTTCATATACTTAACCTACAAGTCAAGGCAGCATTGTGAAGTGCATTTCTGTGACTGATAAGCTTGGACGTGTTAAAGTGTTAGAACATCTGAAGCGCAGTAGATTGAAGAGAAAAAAATAGTACCTGATTATGAGTTGTGATTCCCATGGGCTCAATTGAAGGGTTCAGAACCATAGTGGGCCAAGCGCCATTTACTAAACCATAGAAAACAAAGGTTAAAATGAAGTTAATACCAGAATTCAATGGAAACATATAGCAAGTAATATAAAGTATACACATTAAAACTAAATGATATGCCAATCTTCATTAAACTATGGTATTCACTTAACTTTAACCCTTGCTTTCTCCAGTTTTAATAAATGGCGCTTGGCCCACAATGGCTCTGAACCCTTCAATTATCATCAAAATTTTCTATGCATTGGTTCTTCAAGCAATGATTTATAATTTCAATTATATTATTTTCTGATATTAGATGTATAACATTAAATTTTAATTTATTATAATTTCTGAGTTCCATGTTATGAGTAGCATATTGAGCATATATTTTGTATTTTGTTAAAATATATTACCGGTATACTAGGCATTTGCACTTAGTTGTTACTTTATTTCTTTAGGAACACAAAAAAATAATAACCACCAGTATAAAATTCAGAGATATCAGTACATAACGATAACAAGTCGGTATGTAATGCACTACTTCTTTTATCATAACTCATTTAATATTAGGTATAAGTGAATTTGGTTTTTTGTACATGAAAGCTAAAACCTTCTTCTCCAACTGAATTTTCCGAAAATAATTTTCAGGCTTAACTTTTAGAGAAATTGAGAAAAGAGCATAGTGAAGTGTAAAACGAGTTTACATTTATGTCAGTACATAACGAAAAATACTACATTCAATATAGGACACAAATTTTGTTTCTGAAATGCATTTTCTAAATGAACATAACCTCCAATAGTTTCTTTTTTAAACCATGTTGTCAAATTTAATTCACTGAATGTATAATATATTTTAAACAATAGAAAATTGTATTCTGAAAGCCAGTACGTAATGCATGGAATCCATCTAAAACAGATGAAATTTATAACTAATACTGTACCTAACTCATATGCTTGTTTCCAGAAAAGTCCTGAGAGGTTGGTTTATTAAAGGAACAACTCATTTTGGAAATTACGTATACTGGTAAAAATAAATAATTCAATAATAATTACTGAACTTACCAATGTGATCAGTGATTATAGGCTAGTTGTGGACAAAACATAACCACCTTAGTCCCAGAATGTACTTGAGGCACTCACCTCTTACCGTCTACTATAAATATCACTGAACAAAAGGCAACCCTTCTCTCACAACTACCGTCTACTGTAAAAATCAAAATGCAAATTGAGCTGCCTTCAGGTGGTGGAGTGGGACGAGGACATGGCAATTTGCCTCGAACTATATATTGGCTATACTGAAATATATAGTAACAAAACCAGGAAAAATGTATTTTCAGATTAAAATTGTGAGTACATATCCTATACAGTGCCGATGAAAACAAGGATATATCCTTGTAATATAGTTATAGCATTTTACAGACATTAACTCAACTCTTAAGAAGTCAATACATCACATAAGAAATACGTACATACTTCTTGTTAAAAATTTGTATTTTTTTTTATAAAAAACAAATTTCTTATAGATATAGGTTACATTTAACAACACAAATAACAAAATTATTTTCATTTTAAGTAACATGCTTCTTTCAATGGCCCAAATATACCATGGAAACGTATTTTCACGTTACACTTATCACAATACAAAATCTCATATGCCAGAATTTTGAAATCAAGTATTAATTACAATGTTTATTAATGTATCTGCATTATTTGCCATAATTTATTATAAAGAAATTATAATTTCCACTTTCAGGGTTAAATGACAACATTCTTTTGACATCTCTTTGAGATTAAACACACTATAATTATATAATCACATGTTGTAACTTCCATTTTTCAGTCTTTCACACTCTTTGTTAGTTTGTTAATACATTTGTATAATTAATGGAATAATTACAAAATAGTGTTGTACAGAAATTATAAGCATATTCTAGACCTCATCTGAAATAATTCATCAATATCATACTTTAACTTCAGATTTGCAGCGATATGAATAATAACACAATCCAATGCAGTTAGAGAACCCGTAAAACAAATCTAAGAATTAACGCTTGAAATTTGTTCATCTCCTTATAGACATCCAAAATAGTATATTTCCACAATTCTGGATTTTTTTTATGGAGGTAGTTCTTTTTTAAAGAATTTCAATCAGTGTAATATGGTCCTCAAGACCACTTTGAGTAGTGCTCTTACATGCACAAATATACAATGGAAAAGTACTGTACTAAATGGGATCTGGCAACAATAACTACATCACATATTAACTTATAATCTGAAGTTGAATACGAGTAACAATGCAATGGTTACAGACAGCATTAAAGTATCGTCATAATATGGAGTAAAACTGCAAAATACGGAAAAGCTTTACCTTCTTAATGGCACCATGTTCCCAGCAAGTTTCAGTGAAACTGATGCACTGGCAGAGAAGGAAATATAAATGTTTGAGTGCATTTGTTACAAACTCTGGGGAGTAATGTAAGATGTCGTAAAGAACTATAATTTTTTACGAAACGACGATGTATGCAATAGAGGGAGAAAGGACCTGGCCACCCTATTCCATTATCTCCTGGCTTAGTTGCCTCGAGCAGGGGCAGATACTTATGGAGATTACAAAAATCACGACATAATAGATATACAATAAATTTTTTAATAATCTTTACGAATTAAGTGATTCTGATTAATAATACGCAGATAAAACAATCGCGACAAATTGCAAAATAGAATTCTAAAAGCGAAATATGAACACGTTCGCGAATTATTACTATTGCGTCGTTTTATAGTGAATTTCATATTCTGAGTTTATTTTTACGGATTTTTTTTTTCGCTTGAATTTGTTATATATCCAAATGGGCTACATTATATCACAGTCTACTATATACAGTCGCGAAGCTTGAGGCGATTTTTTGCAAATCTCGTGATAAAGCGCTCCACGCGGTTAGCAACTAGAAACAATAGACTGTCCATGGTCGACTTTGGCCTGTGTCGTATTTCCATCGAATGCTAGCTCGTTGCGTATTTCACACTGATGCTTATGAAATGTTCGTTATTGGTTGTAATGAAAATGTTAATGGCTAAAATACAATAATTGGAATAATAATATTTTACTAGAGACGTAGAAAAATTAAAGTTTGTTTTAATGAAATTTATTGATCACGTTTTATTTTCAATTCTGGTGGGATTATTATTGCTTAGGCCTACTTTTTTTTTTCAAAGGATATGTTTTTAATTATAGTTGTTAATTTTGTTGTTATTTTTATTTGTTACTTTACTAGAGACGTAGAAAAAGTCTGTTACAATAAAATTTATTGATCACGTTTTACTTCCAATTCTGGTGTGATGGCGGGCTTATGTGAGGGAGGCAATGAACCTTCGGGTTCCTTAAAAGCCATTTGTAAGTAAGGTGTGATTATTATTGCTTAACCTCATCCCACTTTGTTAACTACGTAAGCCTACACTACAAGTACCGGTACACGTAAGTTACTCATTAATTCATATTTCCATTATTATTGTTGTAAAGGGAAATGAAAATTAATATTTATTGGTTTCATAGTTAATTATCGCTATAATCTTGAATGATTGAAGCGATTATAGTAAATTTCAGTTCGTTTTGCACAAACAAAAATAATATTAACCCATTTCTTGCAGGTATCTTCGAGTTTATGGTGGAATTTAATATACTTCATTAAAATAATAAATTAACTTTATGCATTTAATATTTCAATAATGGAAGGAAGGTGTTACTTTTTCCAAAAGAACACAACGAAAGTGTAACATATTTTGTCGTCTACTAGGAGAGAGATCTGCGATGATGAGGCGATAGTAGCGATCCTAGTGGTGGGCAACTACCCATGTTTGCATTTTTACTACATATTGAGCTTCGCGACTGTATATAGTAGACTGTGATTATATGGTATTCCAGGTGTTTTGATTACATTAGTGAAGTCAAAAGACTGAGAATTCAACATTTCACTAATAATTTGAAAGTGTTAATTTGAGGACTGCAAGTTTTTCTCGTTTTTAATGAATGTGTGTTAAACACAGTCTCAATCCAACAAGTATTGTCTATTGGCCATACCGCATCTTTACCAGAATTCAACGAACCTTTAATGTTAATTATTTGGAAAGTAATATTCATACTGAGTTAATACTCCAGTTCCAAAATAACTGTATTTTCCCAAATTTCCATTAATCTCCGCCAAGAATACAAATTAATCTCCAACAATCTCCGCCGACATCAATATTAAAAAACACAAATGATAAAATTAATCTCCATAAATATCTGCCCCTGCTCATGAGTGATGCCTTGTTGGTGTCACTCAGCGTATTCCGAATCTCACCGGTCCAGTGGCATCAATGACGTCACTTTGCAGCGAAATAAGGAACAAAACTGCTGGAAGGATCGATGGCCGACATGGCAACTGTACAAGTTATTGTCTGTTCTACGCTAGCAAAATTTTGCGAAATTTTCGTACTCCCATCTCGTTCAAAGAAAAGATAGCATAAACAATTTATTTCTTGCACCAGTAGTAATAACGGGTCCGTTGACATGTTCGCTCATAAGCCATTAACATATTGTTTTTACTTTCTGCTCATTACAAACAATACAGCAGAACTAAAGCAGAACACACCGCCATGACACAACAGTGCACGATGTTATTCGTCTGCTAATTCCCGCCCTATACAAGAACCAATCAGATTCACTGATGGCGGCTGATGGAGACTGCCACCACCTCTGCAAGTTGATGGCACCGATGCGACACCGGTGGAACATCAATGACGTCATCGGTGGAATTCGGAACACCGTGATGCCATCGGATTGCTCACCGGTGAGATTCGGAATACGCTCACTTGTGGGGTCCAGACCTGTCTCAGGACAGTTGACTAAACAAATAAACACACAACCCATACTGAGTGTTGACAAATTGCACTATTGACCTTGGAAGGCATCTTTATATCTGGTAATTTATGCTACTCTTTTCGGATCTTCATGAATGGTTGGTTAACTACAGAGATACTTTGCATAAATATTAACTTGATTACACATGCCATTATGACAAACTTCCTGACTTCGTATTTACTTTTTCTAGTTGAAGTGAAGTTCACAAAATAATGTAAGTGTGGCTTGTTTTGTTATTACTTCTATGAACAGATCGCGTAAATAATAGTCAGTGTTACCAACCATACATAAATATACCCGCATTATAGAATTCAATTTTTCATACCACTCTACTGATTGTAAATCAACACAGGGTTTAGCTGGAAACCGCTGTTACTGTCAATTATGAGAATAATTTATGCTTGATCTACATCATTTTCCCAGACACTTTTAAATTGCTCCAATAATGGTGTCACATATTGGGAACTAGCGAAACTATTTCAAAGTATGTCAATTTGTTATATCTTTGGTTCTTACTTATTCCATGGTTAGAAAGTTCGCTTACACAATCATAAAATCGTAGGTCAGATATCTCTGAACGTCAGTGTACCTTAGCAATACATGTAATGTGGTGAATGAGTGCTTGAAGCTTTATTTCTGCGGAAATTTCCCTTGTATTTACTGTATCATTGGGTAAATAACATGACAGCTTTTTCTTTAAAATGTCATATGTTGGATACTTTTTTTTTTTTGTCTAAAATTGCTCCTAATTACTACATTATGTTTGGTCAGTTTTGCATTAAGGAATAATGTCAACACTTTCTAACATCGTGTATTTTTTGAGACTCATGAATCTGCAGTTCTCAACTTTGTCCTCAATGCTTTCAGTACAGTTTTCTTGGTCTTCTCTGTTTTCAAGCTAAGCTGTTAGTACCCGAATCTCTTTCTAACAGTTTTATTTCGTCTTTCAGCTATTGTTGGCTATTTTAAATGAATCTGTCTTTGATCCTACAACTTTTCTTCCATTTAATAGTAAACCTAGACACTATGTTATGTATATCGGCTGAAACTTTGTCTAAACCTGTTAACCGTAGAATATAATTTAAAAGACAATTTTAGTCTCAGTCTTAGAATGCAGTAGATTAAATAGCTCCCACCATGTAATTCCGCGTCTTATTTCTGTAAATGAGAATAATGGAAAATGTCCTGCCAAAATTAAACAAGTCCTACAAAAAAGGAGCAAAATCGAGCAGCTACAAGTTGATGTATTTTAAAGTACGAGAATTGGACAACAGTTTGGTATGAAAAGCAAAAGACATATGCGTGCATACATATAATGTTCAGGTTTAAAGTTTTTCTTTCTATTATTACAGTGTCAAATTCAGACTTTCTTAATGTATAATTTTTATGTTAAATACAAATAAATTTTATGTTAAAACATTGAACTAGCCTTGTTCTTCAACCCCCATTTCAGCTGATAGTTCTATAAACATTACTACCATAACACACACGGCCTCAAAGATCACTCTCCAACGCCAGACCAATTCCTGTTATCGCAGTGTGTGCAGGAACCCAATGTTTATATAAGTGGCCTATCATTCTCTCTTGAAGGACACTTCTTTCACAGTTTTTAAATACTATGGTTATCTGTTGTATAATACTCGTATAGCTAATAAATAATTAAAATTTAAGAAGTGAAAAAATTAATTTAGGCACGCCAGATTCGCGATTTCATCCACTGTGGGATGATATGAAATTAGTTTGAAACCAATCACTGCTGATCATGCGTGATAGTTGAGGTTGAAACTATTTCCAAACCACCGGAAACTTGCTGCAGAAAGAAACCTAACACCAAAGTAAGACTGTTTTACATCGAGATAGAGTCCACAGCCCAGCCCAAGTTTTACAATTATGTATAGAATATTTTTTATTTGTCAGTCTAAGCCGAGCAACCGGAACGAACACACCATCACAACAACACCAGCTATTGTACGTAAGTTATTTCTCCACAATTACTCACCGGAGATCAAAAAAGTACTTTAATTTGAAAATAGACCTAAAATAAATTTCGCGTTTTACAGAATATCCGGCTGACTGAACTTCGAGAAGCGACACCCGAAAAACTGTTAACATATGTCCATGTCAAGCTTATCTAATATTAATATCATTGTACTTCAATTTGATTGTTAATGCTAGAAAACTTCGCAAAAACTTGATACAGTCACACAATCCATCACATAACACAGCTATCCAATTGTGTTTAACTTGTTTTATCAGAACATGTAAACAAAATGAACGACGAAAACGACATTCGTCTTATACGAATTACATCAAGTGTCATTTGTTAATGTTTCATGTTAATTTTTATAGATCTGTTTTAATCTGTTTCATTCAACTAGTTTTTATAGATCTGTTTTAATCTGTTTCATTTAACTAGTGTTTGTGTTTTAACATATTATGAAGTGACATTGTACAATCAACAATTGAGGACATAGTAACCACAAGTTCAAAATAGTGTAATTATGATTCTGTTGTTTGTTAGTTATGCTATGTATTGTATTTAACCAATGTGGCATAATATTAAGTATGCATAAAAGACAACTTTTTAAGATCTGAAGATGGCATAAATATGCCGAAAACGTTCATCAATAAAATGTAACATATTAACACTACATTGTAAGATAAGCAATAGACGGTCCCATCCATTCCAAACCTATGAATAGAATGCTTTATCAGGACACGCGTACAGTGTTTGATTTGACGTAATATGCATGCAAGGTTGACCACTAAAAACAAAGTTCAGAGTTTTTCTGAATGACTCATTTCTCAACCAATGTTGATGTACCAATATATTTCTTTTCACCAGCACCCAGAGAATGCAGCATCACAAAGTTTCTATGGAATTGTGAATCACTGCTAAAAATTAAATATAACGTAACAGCATATTTCAGAAGGGACCTCAATAGGGATCATGTTGTATTTAAAGAGAATCCCAAACCCATTTTCTCGCATCTAAAATTTGTATAATTTTATTCTGGAAAAGGCTTACATATGCAACAACAGTAGCATTTTTTTTTAGTAGGTTATTTTACGACGCTTTATCAACATCTTAGATTATTTAGCGTCTGAATGAGATGAAGGTGATAATGCCGGTGAAATGAGTCTGGGGTCCAGCACCGAAAGTTACCCAGCATTTGCTCATATTGAGTAGAGGGAAAACCCCGGAAAAAATCAACAGTAGCATAGATATGCAAATAATCAATCAATCTTCTTAATGTATCCAGCTGTTTGCTGACAACATAAAGTCCACTATAGTCTATTCAGTTGTTTTTCACGATAAATGAGGGGTATTTTGATCAGTGTTCATTATAGATGCCTGTTGCTAGTAGCCAGAGTTGGGTGTAGTCAAATAATATGCAACACGAAAATTTGCATACAGAAACAGAATAATGTAGAATGTACACTTGTGGAAAGAAAAAATGCCTGGTTTGAAGATGTCTTCATGGCAGCCATGTGTATGAGACAGCTGTACCGAAATTTTGCATAGATCTTTAGGATTCCATTTAGTGTTTCACCCTATCCCCTCCGCCTTTCTTCTTCTTCTGATTTAAGGATGTATAGTTCTAGTACAGCATTATGCACGAATGGCCCACTCATTTTTAACATTATGTACACTTATGTAGCCATGTTTTAGCACATGCAGTCCACTGATGAACAGGTGATCGCTTTGGTCGAGAATGGGAATAATTTAAGTTCAGCTGCATCTCATCACTATGGAATTCCAGCTCGTCCTAGTCAATTTTGTGGTAGTAAAGTATAGGGCCTCCGAGATTTCTACTCGTCAATAAAGGTTGAGATTTCAGAGTGTTTTAACCCAATCTCAGAACATCATGTGTGGACCTGGTTCATGAAAATCCATCCTAAATTCCACCCAGTTGAAATGCATCAGTAATCTTCCTGGGTGTTAGAAAACTGCGAGGAACTATTTAAAGGATGCTGTCTTCAGTTATAGAAGCGCAACTGTGAAAAAGGGGCTCTCAGACAGCCATATACTCTGGCTTGCTTTCGCTCAAGATAATATGGATCGAAACTCAGGAAATGTAATTTTCTCAGAGGAGTCCTAGTTTTCTTTGGCAAATGATGGGTCTGTACGAAATTATCGGCCAACAGAGACCACATGTAATGCAAAATACTTGAAAGAATGTGCATGCTCCGGTGACGTTTCTGTGTCTGTGTAGATTGGATGTCATATATCTTCACAGGATAAATGGTCCCCTCAGTGTGACAAATGTATCCCAATGAGGTTATTCTTTTCCAGCAGAATGAGTTCAACATTCGCTAGCTGACGAGGTAGTGCTGATTGATTAGCTTCCTTGTGGGGCTGATTTCAGCCCCATCGAAAACATGTGGGCAGAAGTAAAACACATGACTAATGCTGGGTTGCAAGAGAGCATTTATAGGTTCGTTAAACGCTATTGGTCCTATAACTGTTCATTTAGCGTCAGTAAGCGTTGCAAGAACGACCTTTAAAGCTACTGGTTCATTAAAGCACTCTGTAAACTACAGGTCGAAAATCGGAGCTGTAAATTGTTAACGAATCGTTAACTGCCATATTGTATGTATATTTCTTGTTTTTGTATCTCATAGTATTAAGTAATTTCGTGGATATGTTATCATCAGAAACAGGTAAGTTAAATGTAATATACATATCACAATGAACTCGAGATTCATGTGTGTATAGGAAATTTTTGTGAATAAAAATTTTATTACTATTATAGAATCGTCTGACGTAGAGGTTATGTTTGATGTGGTACATCTACCAAGACTAAGAATACTAAGAGACAGATCGAATCCCTAGAAGAATACGATAATATTGATTTTAAGGTTAGATTTAGATTATCGAAAGACACATTCATGGCTCTCTTGCATGAAATAGGGCATCATATTGGAAAACAAATCGCACGCAGTAAATTGCCTTGCGCTATTACGCAATAGGAGCATTTCAGAATGTGATAGTGGATCATATTCATGTTTATAAATCTACAGTATGTAGAATAATAAGATGTGTGACTGCATTGCAAGAATGAGAGAACAATACATTAGTATGCCTCAAGGAAATTCTGTGCAAACAGTAAAACAGGATTTCTTCTCAATTTGCAATTTTCCCTACGTTATTGGTGCATAGACTGTAGCCATATGAAAATTCAAAGCCCTAGTGGACACTTGAATGAGATGTACCGAAACAGGAAGGGTTACTTCTCTATCAATCTGTACCAAGAATCGTTGCATGTTGGCCTGGGTAAGTATTTGATGCCTGTCTTCTACGTGTGAAGTTTGAAAACAATGACTATCCAAAAACACAATATTACCATAGCGACACGCACGTATAATATGGGAATTATTTGCGCCGGCTACGATGGTTCTGCCGTTTTGAATCTTTTTCCGTTCAAAGATGGAATAGCTAACAGATTGTTAAATATCACATTTGCAACGACCTATACTTTAAAGACTGGAATAGTTTAAAGGTCCGTTACTTAACGAGAGAATAGCAATTTATAGAACAGGTTTCTTGCAACCCAGCATTAATCTGGCCTTACCCACCCCAGCATTTAAAGATGCCTTATGGGATGTCATACTACAGTAGATGCCTTGAAAGAGGTGTCCCAGGGTGAATGCTATGCAGCTGGTCTTGTCAGATTCAGAGAGAATGATGAAGGTTGTAGAGAATGAGGGGTATTGAACACGTTATTGAACATTAATCCAATGTGGTGCCCAGTCAAACAGTCCTTTTAAGAATTATCTAAAGGCTCAGAACATCTGGTCAACAATGTTGACCATTGACCAATTGTATAAAATAAATATGTAATTGCTATGATGTTAGAAATATATATCTATGAACAGTAAATGAATTGCAAAATATAAAACATATCAGCTCCTCCACAGATTAGAACACTTTCATGGCGGAGATCTTCTTAATCCACTGTTTAACCAACTGAACTCGGAATGTACAAAAGTAGTGTGATATTCACATATAATTCTGCTTACAAACCACAAAAGAGTTCAGGCACTTGTCCCTCAAATCGAATACTGTAGGTTGATTCTACAGAGCTGTGCTGCAAAAATCTGGTTTACGAAACATCAGAGGTTAATGTAGAGATATATTTAGCGAAAATCTTAGCCACGTGTGATCATATCCAAAGGAGACTAGACATTTCTGAAATAATTCGACAGTTGAAGTGAGATGATGTAACATGTTAATGAGTAAAGGTTGCTATTCCTGACACATATCACACCTGAAGTTTGTAACAGACTCACTCAAACATCCTGTATACACAGTGATCTAATAGAACTGCTTTTTCTCCTTGAATGAAGAAAGCAATTCGAAATAATATATATGGATATTTCATGAAGAATCAAACACTACTATTGATTAGATTTGAGTTGATGGGTTCAACTCAGTTGATGATGATGCAGTTTTAATAGCACTAAAATCATTAGTAAGAGTTTTTCGTAGACAAAGTAAATCTGGCGTCATCATGTCCTAAATTTACAGCAAATAGAAGAACCCTTTTTCTGAACGAGTATACTCTTGGCAAAATTTACTCGTTACTTCTAGCCCAAATTTCAACTCCAGAAGTCGCCATCCTTGCCATTACCCTATTGTAACGGTAAAGGGTGCTATTAGGCTAAAATAGTACATTATGCAACGACCCTATAATGGTAGTAATTAAGACGCGAGTATGTTTATGAAATGAGCGCAAGCAAGTTTTAGAATTTTCATACGAGCGTCTTACTTACCATTATAGTCAAGTTTCATACGACTGTTTATGCTCGACCATATTTCTAACTTGAAATTATTAATAACTATTCATGTTATTCTTATCTAACTGGGGAGCGGAACTGACCTTTTGCAATACTTCGTAAATTGTGAGATGTGCGCAGACGCGAAAGTATTGATTTTTTTTCCGAGAAATAAATGTCGACATTGGCCTTGATATAACCTAGAGAGTAAAATAAACATTAATCTTGATATAACCTTGAAACTGAATTAGACATTAAAAACGAGATGACAAATTGAATTTATTTGATTATTTACAATTAACGCTAATTATTAATCTAATCTTGCACTAGTTGTCTTTCGATTGCATATCCGAGAATAATCGATACTTGCGCTTTCATATTGCTACAATGGTATTTTCTGATTGGTGGAACACCTGAACTTTAATGAGGTCCATTAACGGGCTGCTACCAGGTGTATAATTACTATATTTCGGCATGGTCGAGCATAAAAGTTAATACGAATTTAGCTGCCCATGCCTGAAGCACTAGAAAATAAAAAAGCACTGGTTAGGAAAGCCATCTTTTATGTGGTTGTTGCTTTAGGTTCAGTATTCTCATTTCTTATTTTCATCAGCACATTTAGTTAACAGGCAGAAAGAGCAGCTTTGAAATAAAACTCAGATGATTAACACAAGAGACGAAGTAGCCTGAGGAATATATAATGATATCACGTACATAATATTAACAAAACTAGTAAAATCTTCACTCTGCAGCTGTTACAGAAAACCTGAAAATACGAAAAGACATCGTCAAAATCCGAATGGAATTAAAAGGATATGAAAGGTAAATTATAAGAGATACTTCTTAGGAAGCAGTTATGAAGAAAGCCTTTCATAGCAATGTTAACTCACGAATTCATTTATAATTACATATTCAGTAGCAAGTCAAAACAGACAAGTAGTTAACAACATAAATTCCAAAGACTGCAAAAAAATTCTTAAATGTGAATTAAGAGGATATATTTCATTACAAAAAATAAATAACACCGCATAAAATTCTTGACCACAACCCTACGATGCCACACAGGAGGACTCAAGACACACATCACTTGACTGGAGGGACTAACGGGGATGAAAGGGATACAAGAGAGCGTGGTGAGAACACATGCACCAACGAGTCCCAGCCACAGTCAGCAATTTGACCTGCCACATGGTTATTGAAATCCAGTCCATAAACGAACTCTGAATGATGCTTTACTGTTTCTAGTGGATCTGGTGCTGTTTTGAAGTCCCATATCCTGCAACAATAAAATGACTAAAATTATAAATAAGTCTTATTCATTTTGAATAATCTAAATTTGTAATAAAATAATCTGTGGAATAAACATTATACTTCAGAATATATGAGTTATTAAATTAAAGGAATTTTGTACACCTAACTATAAGTAATGGCATACATTCAATGAGAAACGTGAAACTTTTTACTATTTATTAAAAATGCCCCATTAGGAATTTGTATATACAAAAAAAAATTCCTAGACTACGAAAATTCAACATAATCGGTATCTGGGAGTTTTGTAAGGCAGACCTTTGCAATTCTCTTTTTTACAAGAACATATTTCCTTCTAACAAAGTCAGTCCTTGACCAACTACATTTCTAAAGTGCTCTATTCATGTCATTAGACTTTAACCCTCAAACAGAGTTGTGGGGTCTTTTTCGATACCAGGCATTCCTTAACCATTGCTTTCTTTCTCTAAATCTTTTGTGTACCTTTTTCTTTTGTCAAGCTTAATCCATTGGCTGTGTCGTTGGCCAGCAGGTGCCGTTATTTATTTCCAGTAATAGCTAAAATATTGAGTGGTATCCTTTTCGACCCCACAACTTCAGTTGTGTATCTGTACCTTGTCAATGTACAACCAACGAGTTTTCATAGTGGGGTATGGCTACTAATGCGCATAAAAGTGTATCAGTGTTCGATTCTGGTTTCCCACGCTTTGTAAACAGTATTGTAGATGAAAGTGAAGGCAGTGATGCGAGTGGATGTGAGGATGAAAATGATCCGGACTATAATTCCGAACATGACACAGATTCAGAACAAGATTACAAGTCGGATGGAGTGGATGAAGATGTAAACCAACCAAATGGTGATTCATTGAATTTCTATGGTAAGAATGTATGCAAATGGTCTGCTACCGAACCTAACAGAAACAGAAGAATACCAGCACACAATATTGTAATAAAAGTTCCTACACTGAAAGGAAAAGCTAAAAATTTAGGGAATTCGTGCAATCCTTTAGAGACATGGGAATGTTTATTTACCGAAGGCATGATTACAGAAATAGTTATACACACAAATGAGAAAATCAGTTCCTAGAGAGCAAATTTTTCTGATACGACTCGTACAGATCTAAGAGTCAATAATGCAGTAGAATTGAGGGCACTTTTCGGGTTCCTATATTACACAGTAGTTTTCAAATCAAACCATGAAAGTCTCGAGTCCGTGTTTGCAACTGATGGTACTGGAAGGGATATTTTCTGTGCCATTCTTTCTGTCAGGGGAACATACATTTTGATATATTGCTTGCGTTTTGATGATTTTGCAACACGAGCAACAAGGAAGGAAATTGATCCATGTGCAGCAGTGTCGTATATTTTTCACAAAATGGTTGAAAACTCTCAGGCTTGTTATAATATATATTCTTGTGCCTGTGTACATGAGATGCTAGTAGGTTTCAGCGGCCGATGAAAATTTAGGGCTTACAAGGCTAGTAGGCCGGAGAAATATGGGCTGAAAATTATGATTTGTCTGATGCTATCACTAATTATTTCTTGAGAGTGTGTGTGTGTGTATATGTATGTATATATAGTGATGGGATAGGTCTGACTGCACAAGAAAAAACGCTGCAGAAACCAATACGATCAGCACTGAGATTAGTGAAGCCTATTTGTGGAAGTAACAGAAATATTACAGTTGACAAATACCTACTGTACTTCACACGTCCATGGAGTTCGTTTCCGCACTCAAAGAACGTAAACTAACTTATGTAGGGATGATGCGAAAAAACAAGAAAGACATTCCACAAGAATTTCAGGCAAACAGGAAACGTAAAGTAGGCTCAACTGAATATGGTTTCCAAAATAACCGCACATTAATTTCTCACGTGCCTTGTTCTCTAGCATGCAATATTCGGTAGACACAAATCCTGAGACAGGCAAGCCCGAAATTATTTCGTTCTATAATAGTGCAAAAGGGGGAGTAGATAGCCTAGACCAAAAGTGTATTACATATAGTAACGGCAAACGAACCTGAAGATGGCCTCTGGCTATTTTCTATGCAATTTTGAATATTACTGGTGTCAATTCTTATATAATACACATATCATTCAAGGACTATAAACCAATTTCCAGCTTTGAATTCCTGAAAACTCTAAAAAGACAACTTACTGAGTCATACCTACATGAAAGAATTCAAAAGGAACTCAGAATGATTGTTTCCAGGATTTTGAAGGAACCTCTGCCAAAGAAGGAAGGAACACAAGACAAATTGAAAAGAAAACGTTGCACACTGTGTCCTCGTTCAAAAGAGAAGAAGACAAAACAGTACTGTGTTAGTTGTGATCGTCCAGTTTGCCAGGCCTGCTGATCTGTTACATGTAGAGAGAGTGGAAAATAAAGGAAATCCAGTTTGAAAGCAACGTATGCAACCAGACTGACAATTTTAGTGTGACTACTACATTTGAATGCGATGGTTATATAGAAAAATATGATAAAAGGGAACTTTATCTTTTACAATAATTTTTTTAATTAGCTCAAAAAATGTCATACAGTCATTCGGAATTACATTATGTTATGATCTATTGGTTTTTAAATGCCTTGCACAAATTACTAATAATTATATTGTATTCATATTAGTTATCCATCCATAATTTATGTAAACAAACTTAATAATAATTACATTCCTATTAGACCTTCTTAAAATGTAAACTAAATTAATATTTTACTTCCTCTTGTAGGGGTATCTTTTTTGACCCCACAACTCCACTTATGTCATAAAACAGTCACAACTCCGTTTGAGGGTTAAGATGGACAATTCTTAGTAACTTATTAATTCCTCGTGCTACTGAAAAAGGCTTATGAAGAGAAGTGTAAAATGTAGAAACAAAATGTGACGTAAATACAGATTTTTTAATATATTTAACATTAATAAAATGCAAACAGAGAATTCTGTATGCTTAAAAGAAAACAATGTGAAATGCACACGCTCGCACGCACAACCTGGCCAGTCACTAATCAACAATTAACATCTATAGCTCGACCAACTACAAAAAGACCTTCGACTTTTCCAATACTCACGTGGCCATGGAGGGGGAGACATCATCACTATACAAGCAGCTCGCTAGGCCGGGTTACACCAGTCGGACTACAACTGTGGTAGACAATGACACTGCGTCTTCCTTCAAAACATTTTTTATCAAGTTGGCCGAAACTCCCGTAGCTTCCTTGTTGATGTGACAACATTATATTTCAACTTAAATTCATTTTTTTTTTCTCTTTTAAGGGGTTAGGTACATCTTACAGCAGTAAAATTTTGGACATATTCAACATTCTTTCCTCCATTACTGTACCTTGTACAATAATGAAAACTGGTATGTGTAAAACACTGTCCTGCTATATGAAAAAAATATTTTTATGATTAAAAAAATTATTTATTTATTTTTTTTTTTTTTTCAAAATTCAGTTCACTGTGCAATGATGAAGCATTACCCACATACTTCAAAAACTATCCAACATTCAGTGATGAAATTTTTTGTGTGTATTTACGCACGTCATATCTACAGTATGATACAAGATCACTCCTCTATCTTTGATAGATTGTCTGATAAAAAATAAATTCATTTAAAAAATGGTCAAATATCAGCACTTTCTTCTAAAACAAAATAAAAAAATATTATTTATTAAGGAATGTAGTTGAAAGAGCATGATATTGTAAATATGAGTTTCAGTAATAAAATAAAAGAGAGAGAACATGAAAAAGTTAACAAGTGTATGAGTTATGAGGGAAACGCTTCATCACTGTACAGTGAACTGCACATTTTGAATTTGTAAAATAAATATAAATAACTTTTTTAAATGTTAAAAATATTTTTTTTAATATAGCAGAAAGACAGTGTTTTACACATAACAATGTTCATTATTGTACAAGATACAGTAATGAAGGAAAAAAATGTTGAATATTTCCAAAAATTTTACTGCTGCAAGCTGTACTTAAACCCCTTAAATACTTCGCAACGTTATAAATAATTTTAAGCGAGTCACTTTTCAGAAGCCTGCCGCGCACATTTGGTTTCCCTTCCATTATTATAAATTACAATCTGTTTTAACTATACACAATACGTCGAAATGGAATATTAATAATTGATTGAAAAGTGAAAGATTGGATGCGGACATGAGTGCTGTTCCGAATAGTTTAAAACGTACTCGCTGCGAGACGTCGATCAGGGAGCGCATCTACAACACAACAGATCCCCCAATATGACAACCTGCGCACGAACGAACACTGGTTTTTGGCGCAGGTTTTAATGTCAATGGTCGGGCTATACGCACCTACGAGCATTTCGAAAATATATTCAATCCATGAACATCTAATTGTAACAAATCATCACACCATTACTGTAAATAGCTTAGCACGACCTATTCCATCTCAAATCGACCGAAATATAGAGAAAATTGACCTTACAATTTTTAAATACAATGAAACTTTTTTAGTACATAGAGAACTGTGATACAATGCTTTGTGCAAAGTTTGAGGCTTCAGAACTTCATAGTGTTTAAATTTAAAATATTTAAATTTATTGTATTTTCATAAAATTAGCAACTTTAAACTGTTGTAGCTCCGAAACCCTTTCACCCAATGATCAAAATCATGGTTTATTTTGATGCTGAGAAATTAAAGTTTATATTGGCATATAAACAGAATTTCTTACTTTTTATGGAAATGGAGAAATTTAGATTTTTGCTCATTAAGACGGCTTAGCCACCGAAAAAATATTTTAAAAACATATAGTTAGATTCCGCATTGAAAGTACAAATAAACACATATTTTTTACTGGTAGTACGTTGATAAGAAAGTATTGAAAATATCAAATAAAGAAAATAAATAGTACGTGCGTGAACTAACCAGCTGACTGTGAGACGGGAGCTAGCCGAGACAAGCAAGGCCAGGAGACAAACACGTGATGTTTCGTCTAGTAGCGCATAGTTGGGCTAGCTTTGTCACAAGTTTTCATAAACACAGGAGTAAAATGACGCCCAATACTCGCTTATCTTCAGCTCTCGGCCAGTGCATGCGGTACTGCGCCATTCAAGTCTAGGCATGTGAAAATAATTTATTTAATACCCTCGAAACTTATTGCCGAGCCACTAAGCAAACAATGCCGAATTCCTCTTAATAATGCAAGGATTTTTCTCAATATTTTTTTACATTTTTACAAATTGGCAAAAAGCCTAAAAGTAAGTAAAATCAGATTAACTTTCTCTCTGTACACAATAAAAATAAGGAACATTGAATGGGAGCTCATTTTGAAGCTGACATTTGGTAGCTTATGATAAGATATCATAAGCTACCAAATGTCAGCTTCAAAATGAGCTCCCGTTCAATGTTCTGCAGTAAATGGTTCCAGAGTTCTGAGCGCTAAAAGGCTTGTTTTTATAAAATACGCTAAATTTGTTGCTCAACAATACGAAAACTGTTTGACTTTCGATAGTATATTTTTGAAAATGCACTCCCCTCAGCACCTTGTATAAATAGGGAAAAAATGCGAGGTTTTTTACTGATCAATTTCATATGGAATAGCCCGCACACAACAACTCTCCAAACAGTACCAAGATAAATCTAATAAATAATTACCAAGAAACTCGTCAGATATAGAATTACACCCAGCAATAAAATAGTGTACTAAATACAAGTTTGTGGAAAAGATAAACAATAATAAACAACCATAAAATATTATGTAATCCAAAACAATTGTATTCTATAAATAGTGTCACAAACATATGTATTTATTATATGATCTCAATTGTAAAAAATCAAATTGTACATTCTGTAATGGTTGCATGTAATGTTACTAGTGTAATGGGGCATGCAGATGTATTCCCAATAAAAATAAAAAAAAAAAACCACACCCACGAAAGTGATATTATAATGCTGTACAATCTGCTATTGCTTATGGCCATATACAGGAGATTTGCTGCGGAATATAATCCAGTCACTATCACAGAATAAGCTTAAGAATACTCATGAGTTACTGGCATACCTACCTTGTTGTGAAATCATAAGACACAGATGCTAAAACTGACACGTTGTGTGGGGAGAAACGCACCCTACGAACAGCATACTCACAGCCCTGTAATCAAATACACTTTAGTCTTCTTGACATGATAAATATTTTACAATCAATAATTTTCACTATTGCAACGACATTTCAAGCATGCCAATACTTGGGACATTGGAAGGGAAGGAACCAATAAGCATAAATTAAAGCAGTAAACACAGAAACGATCTCAACAAGAAGTGTACAACTTTAATTTTTTCTAAGTATTAACTAATTCACGATTACATCACATCATAATGTAATTTTTTTTTCTAGTTTTTTCACAAATTCCTGCCTCTGAAGAGAATTTGTTCATCTAATAATATTAGGCACTTCAGTTTCAATGAATGCAGACAAAACTCGATATTCAATTTTGATTAAATATCAGTCTATTATGCTGTCATTCATAATGAAAACACAGGTACAGTAAAACCTTATTACGCTATCCTATGTAATATGCTTTTTTGTCCGGTCCCTGCACATTTCATATATAACGCCTTTATAAAATACCCCATTTGTTGCGCTCAAGTCCCGCATAATACGCTGTTCTTGTGGAATATTTTCGATGTAATTTTCAGCAATGTACTGTAACAGCAATGAAACATCTTGGTCATTGAACTCACTGGTGCCATTAACCTGAAAAGTATTGGTATTCGACCCTTTACCTGCACATTTAAACCTTCATACTTCACACCTTAGTATACCCCACCCTCTTGTTATGCTCTCTTATTCGACTCCTTATCTGCTTGGTTAAAGCCTACATGGAGTTGCAATACCTCACCCTCTTGCTAACCCTCTCTCTCAAACAACATTCCTCACTCGGCCGTAATAAAATTCTGGAAATTTTTGCTGGGCAGTTTGTTGTCCTTTAGTGTATTGAAGTGTCTGTGAATGTGATTACAATGAGTGTTAAACGAAAAGTACTTAACAACTATAAATGGTTTTTTTTTTTCGAAAGAATTAAGTACAGTACATAATGTAAATGTCTTTGACGTACAGTACAGTAATTACATAATGCAGTAATACTGTATTACCTTTCATGAATCGAGCATTTCAATGAAGAAAAATGCTAATAGATACTGTATATAAGTCAAAATTAGTATACCCGCCTAATACGCGGTCCTGGTTAATACGTGTTTTACACCTGGTCCCTTGAACAGCATATTACCGGGGTTTTACTGTATTTCTAACTCAGCAAATGCAACCAAGTCTGACGGAGTGACATTCTAAATTGGAAAATCACGATCAAGTTACTTGACAAGGTACAGTAATTGATTACCAAGGTTATTGATCGAATATCCCTTCTTCAATTAATGCATGTTTATAGTATAAACTATATATGTTCTTTGACTTAAGATTTAAAAATTCGAGTGCAGAACTGTAAAGGAAGAAATTCTCATTTGCAACAAGAATGAATAGGAACAGCTATAATTTTTTTAGTTTACCAGATCTAACTCATAAAAGTCTGTAAATAGGATATGTCTTGCCATAATTTATTCATAGAAGACATTCCCAAAATCACCTTAAGACTGCCAGTATGTATGTATCAAGGAGTTTAAAAGGACACTGGAGATGCGATTAGCAGGAAAAAAAATGGTACTTTTGTGCTCTTGTTTGTTAGCACCAGATAGGTAGCAGTTGCATCAGAACAGATCGAGTGTCCTCCTTTAAATGTTTATCAAGTAGTAGCTCCTATGATAATCAATCATGCTGTAATTTTTATGATTGATAGGTCAATGTGAAGGAAAGCAAAGAAACAATTTTGAAATCTTTTTTGAAAAGTAAGAAAAAAATACTATGTACCTTCGAAGTGATCTGTTCAAAATGGACATTTACACCTTCAAAAGTTGTTAAGCGGCAAACGTTTTTATTTTTCATTTTAGATGGGGAGTCAAATCAAAAGAAACGTTGAGAAAGAATGGAAATTAATTTTAAAAGTCGTCGCTAATCAAAATCTTTACTGGTTTCTGACTTACGGCGAGTTAAACAAATGAGCATTTTCGCTTAGCAGAGGACTCAAGACCCAACCTTTTGCCTGATAAAGAGAGTGGTAACTTCTTATAGAAATCTTCAGGCTGATTTCACATCTGTTTACTAAATGCTTTCATCATTTAAATGTAAGAAAAAAGATTTGAAAATACCGATAGGTAGAATTTTTTTGTGCAATTGGACATCAACCAGACGAACACAGGGAAGCGTGGCCAAGCAGTCTAAGGCACTGGTTTAAGGCACCAGTCTCTTCGGAGGCGTGGGTTCGAATCCAACTGCCAAATTTTGTGACGACTCCATTACAAGCGACCATAAAATAATATCTAATTGCATATCAATACTTCAAAGTGAGACATGTCTATGTAATAAACTCTAATTTTTCCTTGGAAAACAGGCATTATGACAGGGATGCGGAACTGACAGAGAGAGGGGTGGAAGGATGTGGAAAACATTGGTTCCCCTTTCACAGTCCACAGGGGTTGAATGACGTCTCCGTGATCCGTACACAACCATGTGGTGGATTACAACAAACTGATATGAACAAAATAATGAAAGTATTTCCAACCACAATAATTATAACACTAAACTTAACCAACAAATTCGGATTAAATGTATTAGCCCTACCTATCTAATACTATGTAAATGATACAATACGTTTAAGGTTTTTTGAGTTAATAAATTTTGAAATTTAATTAAAATATTTCCATTACATAAAAAACATCTATACTAATTAAACACTAATATGACAGACTTTGAAATTCAGAAGAATGAAAAGAATGTCATAGTAGTATTTAAATTTATTATTACTGACATTTTATTGGTTATTTTACCACACTTTATCAACTGCTATGGTTATCTAGCATCTTGGGTGAGATGAAGGTGATAATGCCAGTGAAATAAGTCCAAGGTGCAGTGCCGAAAGTTACGCCGCATTCCCTCTTAATAGATTGAAGAAAAATCCCAGGATAGAACCTAAACCAAATAACTTGTCCCAATCAGAATTTAAACTCGGGCCCGCTCGTTTCATGGCCAGACATGCTAACCATTACTCCGCAATGTGGACTTATCCTGTTGAAAAAAAAAAAAAAACATTTACCAACTCTTCTTCATTTAACTGTCCAATAAAAGAAAATGATATCAGGACAGTAAACTTTAACATTGACAGTTGTATTACAAAAAAAATTGGGGCAATTATTTGTAATTCGCCTATATTCCATGGATGCAGTTCAGTTTACTTCATTGTGTGTTGGTTTTTTACATGACCAAATTTTGGTATATTGGAAATTAACATAACACGAGAGGTGAAACCTAAAAGAAGTTCTATTCAACCATGGTGCTGAATCATTCTCTGAAACCATTCGTGATAAGGAATATACTTCTTGTGGTTGGCACGTTTCAATTCATGCACCACCATCACTTTGTCAGGATACAAATTAAGTTCTTGTTTCATTGCTTTATGTGTTGTAGTATAGGAAATGTTTGTCTATTGAGCGAGTTTTCTCAATGATTTCGTTGGACTTTTCAGAATTATATCAGAGATATCTAAAAGCTTCTAAAAAACTTAAAATTATTTAACGACATGTTAAAAGTGTTAAAATTTTTTTAAAAAAGGTTATGTACCTTAGACAGATGGCCCATTTCGATGCCGGTTCTGCATCTTCTTCAGTGTCCTACGAACTACAATGGATATAACCCTAACATGATAGACACGCTAATAAAAAAAGGCAAAACAAAAACAGAATAAACCAACCAAACACAGCATGAGAATAAATACATAACATTAACATATCACAATACCAATACTTACAAAATTGCAACTTCATTCAGAAAACTAAAATACAAGATAGGCCTAGCATTCAAAACAAATAACACAACACAGAAATACCTAAATAATCACATCAAACATTCAAATAAATATAATTCAACTGGGGTTTACAAACTAAAATGCAATAGTTGCCCACATTTTTACATAGGACAGACAGGAAGAACCTTTCAAACAAGATATAAAGAACACATTAAAGCTATAACCAAACCTTACATTACATCAAATTACGCGGAACATATTATCAACAATCATGACTACAATAAAACAGAAACAGATATGGAAATTCTACACATCACACCAAAAAGTCCACAGTTAAACATCCTAGAACAATACCAAATATAGAAACATACAATAACACACCCACAACATATACTTAATACACAATTACAGTTCAATACCCACACATTATTCGACATCATGATACATTGCACACAAACAACCACCCCCACCACAGGAACAACACAGCCCCACCCTTACAACTGACGAATGCAAATGGCAGTTGTTGTTGTTTTCTAATGCCAGGCATTTGATAATGAAGTCATTTGACCTCTTGCACTCCAATATTTTTCAAAGATATTATCATGACCAGCCACTGAAGCACAGATTTTGAGATGTTCCGAATCCATTTCTATGCAAATGGCAGTATGCAAGATCAACAGGAACATCAGTAGTTCGTAGGACACTGAAGTTGACGCAGAACCGGCATCGAAACGGGCCGTCTGTCTAAGGTACATAACCTTTTTTTTAAAAAAATGTGAACACTTTTAACGTGTCGTTAAACAATTTTAAGTTTTTTAAACAAAGTGTTAACGTGAACCAGAATGAATAAAAGCTTCTCTTCTATGAATACAGGAGGCCTACAACTTCTTGTACAGAAATGATCTCATGGAATATACTTATCTAATCAAAGACAGTATCCCAATACAGTAATTTGGAGTTTAGAAACTTCTCTATAAATTGTAGTTTAACTTTCTTAGCATATTTCCCATCTTATGTAAAAACATTCTCCAAACCTTTAGTTCAAACACAGGACTAGTCAAGTTGCGTAGATCCCAACCGTGAATGAGGCCATCTGAACCTCCTGTAGCTAGGATGTTCTGGTCATACTTGCACCAGTCACAGCTCAACACCTCGGCATCATGTGCTCGAACTGACATAGTTGGGTGCTGAGGCATGTGAGTATTCCACACCTTCAGGGTTCCATCTCCTGTTCAACAATCTCTAGACAGTCAATCCTTTCAACAGATCCCAAGTATTTCAACATAAGCTTCTGTGAACATTTAACACACATAAGATCACAAAATAATTCCGTAAGCAAAATTTTTAATTAACTACTTATATGCCCTTTATTTCCACAGCCTCAATACAATACTAATAATATACTATAAAAGAAAGATGCAAATATTATTATTATTATAAAGAAATTTTCTTTGCACTATTTTTATTGTTCTTGGAATATTGACAGTTCGTTTGAGCTATCTAAATGGTTGAATTAAAACAAGTTTCTCCAATTCATCTAACAATGGACAACTGTATATAATCAGTGTGTAAATTATACATTTTCACTGGGAAAGAGAATATTTTCTAGTCAATTCAAATACAAAAGGGAGCATCCAGTACATCTGGATTACTTGCTTCCCTAAATATGACTACAGTAATTAAAAATTCAGTTGAAAAACTGATTATCTCAAGTACTTATACTACTTTTCGTACCAATTAAGATGATTTTTCATTATGAAGTGTTGCAGAAACTCCTGCTTATGATCTCATTGCCTCTAAAAAAGATTCGGGATATATTCCTGTTTGTACTTCCCAATAGCGGACACCGCCGGGGAAAAATTAAATATCCCTTATTGAGAAGTGTCCACTATTTAGAAAATCATTAGTATGTATACAGTAGGCCTACATTAAAATTTCTCATACATATTCAACACTATATTTTACAGTATAGTACAGTAGACAGTGAGATTGTTTACAGTATTCATCCAGAGAGAAATCGTACAGTAAATGTTTTGTAAATGAAATAAACATCAGTCACTGTACCACTTCACCTTACACAAAGAAATCTAGAATTGCATTTTCAGTGTATGATTTTAAAATAACATCCTTGTTTTTCAAAATTTCACTAACCTGAGTTCTTCTCACATTAAACTTTGTGGCCAGCTCACGAACACTTAATTTGTCCTTCTCACTATGTTTACAATATCCACTTTCTCCTTTAGTGACAAACATTTACGTTTTTGTGACATATTTAATGATGTGACTGTACTTCTAAACACTCAACTTGACAAACTAAGAAAGTACGGACTGCTCACATACAGTGTCACAACTAACAACTGTGCTGCTTACCTTCAATAAAGTACAAGAACGTTCAAATGCACGATAATGATTGTTGCAAAGAATTCCGTTTAATTTACAACCATTTTTTTTTTCTTTCACGCTGTCCATTATTTGGAAGTTTTAATTGTCGTTGGGAGATACATTTCAGTGTCCGCGTCCGTTATTGAGAATGTCTGCTATTTTGAAGAATTTTATCATAAGGGCCAATGTTATTTTGCAGGGGAATTTTAAAATGTCCACTATTGAAAGGAGTCCGCTATTGGGAAGTGTCCGTTAAGGAAAGTTTCACTGTATTTATTAATGAGATATTTGTCTTTACAAATCCAACCCAGTATCAGAGTCTTAGGGACACATGAAGGGTATTAACAGATATTGGGGAAATTTGACAGGATGTTCTTTACATGCTGATAAATGAGGCTCTAGTCTACCCAAATAAAGGTGTAAATTATCATGCTGGGCGCTGGATGACTTTTGGGGTGGGTAAAAGTCACAAATAAACCCTTTGATGCACAAGGCCGCATCCAAACATATTTAAAGCATTCTCTCCATGCAGAGGTACTCTGAGGAGTTTGTTTTCTCCCTGGAGTTACTTAATCCCAAAAAACTCTTACAAAGTACCCCTATTATGCCTATCATGAGGCAGTTTCTCTACAAAGTATCTTCTTCAACCTTGGAAATTTTCAGAGAAAATGGAACTCAATCTCACAAAAGAAATTAAAACTCATACTAAAGCAAACATCTCTTGGTCAGAAAAGGTTCGGAGGCAGTGGATCATGAAAGAAGTTCTAAAACAGAAGGATTTGATAGTGTGACAGTAAAATGACTTCGAAAATAAGCAACAATTCCACGTAAGTTCAACAAAATTGAAGGCCACGTGCCAGAATAACAACATATACAGTTCACTATGCACAGTCATAGGTCCTAAATTCCCCCGAACAAGCTACCTTTAGAGAAGGCAGGCAAGAGGAGGAATTTAATGAAGACGAACTTGATTTTACTGATGCTGTAGGGGAGATGATAAATGCTGTAACAGTGGATACAGATACCACACAGTACAAATTGACAAAGCTCTGGAAAATGTATCTGCTGGTCACTGCAACTGACAAAATCTTAATTAATGAATGGCTATAAGGGCACCTTTCTCAAATTAAACTCAGGCCTGCCATTATCCTGATCTTGGTGTAAGCCATAGAGCTGTCTAAGAGGAAGACAAGCAAGTTATGGATATCATCCCCAATAGTTTAGACTCTGCTCATGGGATATAATATTCCCACTATGTGCTGAGTGGTACAGAGAACTTCATTTCAAGGTAGAAGGATCTACAGGAACTCCTTTATTCTACAAGTTGAAGATCTCCATCATGACATCAGAGCCTATCTTCATTGCTCCCAGCTGCCGATGTAGCATGGTCGGCTAAGGCGCTTGCCTGCCAATCCGAAGTTGCGTTCAGGTGCGGGTTCGATTCCCACTTGGGTTGAATACCTGGTTGGGTCTTTCCGAGGTTTTCCCAACCTTAAGGAAAATGTCAGGTAATCTATGGCGAATCCTCAGTATCATCTCGCCAAATATTATCTTGCTATCACCAATTCCACTGACATTAAATAACCTCGTAGTTGATACAGAGTCGTTAAATAACCAAGTAAAAAAAAAAAATCTTCATTACTCCCAGAAGGCGGAACTGTATTTCTAACATAGAGGATAGTCTTCAATGGAACCTGAGTTTGTAAAGATGAAAAGATATGAGCAATTATCGAGGGAGCAGTTCACAGTGGCAAACAAGAAAAGTTCTACAGAACTTCAAATGCAATCATGCATAGCAACAAAGTAAGAATATAAAAATGTTACGTTGAAGAGTTTATAGTTTATGCTATTGTCAGACCATCGGATCTGTGCCCCTTCAGTGCTCTCATCGTTCTTGAAAAAGTTAACGCCTGTACTCCATTCCATCCGCTTTTCTCCCACCACGTTAAAGAGCAAGCCACAAACCTTGCCGAATAGAGATGTTGCCAAACTTCCATCAAACGGTATCATAAATAACTGGTCCTCCATGCTACAATATCATTTCTTTCAATCAAAATACATCTTGTATTTCTACATTTTTTAAACCTAAATCCCATGTCTCTAATCACTTTCCGCAGGGTTTTTCTCCAACCTCGGAAAATATTGTCTCTTGCAACCTTCAGTAATTTCTTCAATGTCGGAACTTCATTCTACACGGTATAAAATTCTTGTAGGCCTATCTTTCTTCTTAAAATACATCGGTTCATATCATCTTCAAGAATTAAAGGTTCCCTTGGTCTGTTCTTCCCTGGTGATTCTAGCTTTTCATCTCCTGCACAGCCTCCCTCTCTCCTGATTTTCTTTGTTAGGTGCTCTGACCTGCCTATATAAATTACATAAAAATGTTGTATTATTAGTATTAGTTAAGTAAGTAATTTTAATACATAATCAATTGAAATAAAATAAGCCCCACCTGTGATCGCAGCTGCTCTTTTCATTGCCTGATTTATAGGAAACAGATACTGACCTGTTTGTTTCTCTTCATTGCAAAATGCTATTACGTACTTGCTTAATATTATTTCTTTCGCCACTCCGTGGTACAGTATTCATGTTGAGTTGACAACACTGGACTGCAAGTGCAAATAAACTGTCCCGCAAGAAGGCTCAAAATTGTTAGTGGGAGAGAGAAAGGGAGAGAGCTAGAAAAGAGAGAGATAGGAATGCAGGGAGAGAAATGAATTACCGAGGCTGAGAAGGAATTAGGGTTCAGTTCGCATATCTTACGGGGGCACAGATCCGATGGTCCAACAATAGTTCTATAAATTTTTTTTAAAAACTATGTACAGTTTTAAATGTTATAACTATGAGAGACTAAACTTAATTTCTAATAATTCCAGAGTCTATTTGTACTATCAAAAAAGTTAAAAATCTGATCCTAAAAATAAAATCTTACCTGATACTGAAGCAAAACACGCAGAAACATGTGGAGACCACATAGCACTATACACAAGTTGTGTGTGTCCTAGGAATGTGGCCAAGGAATTGGGTCGATTTGGATCCCACTGGAACAAAGAAAAAATTCTTAGCATGCAAATAATCTAAGTTTCATTACAGTAAAACTTCATTAATCCGGACAAAGAAACGATGAGCTTGGAAAAATTAAAGAACCTTGTTTTAAGACTTACTTTTATACACTAGAACTATGGAATTACAATATTACACCTATAGTATTAAAAACACAGAAATTCCATCAAATTTGCAGGTCTGTCGGGCACATCAACATAATTATGGGTATCATGTATGTACTGCATTGTGTATTGCTTTACATTTTACTGTAGTGTACAGTGTATTTAGGTCTTTGCCCTTTAAATACACCATAATAAACGTGTTTTGTTCCATAAACAGAGTTTTAATGCACTTTATACTGCCTGTGTCTCACATCCTGAACCGAGAGTTCCCAGTGCTTATAACCACGCCTCTTAGGTCTGCTCGGACCAGCACGGGAGCTGCAGATGGCGGCACGGCAGCATATTACATGTTATGAAAACATTATCCTATGCCATCGCAGGGATCTTTACTGGTTATAATACTGGATCCTCTAATCGTGGTTACCACTATCGCTATTATCTCTGATGGTGATTTCCTAAAATGTATGTACACACTAGGCCACTCTTCGTTCAGTCTGGACAAATGCTGAATTACCATAGAGCAGCATTTCTCGAAGTATATTCTGGGGTTCCGTGAGCCCTATATGATTTTAAATGTTATTTTATAATTTTTTTACTTGGTTATTTAATGACATTGTATCAACTACTAGGTTATTTTGCATCGATGGGACTGATGATATAGCGAAATGGTATTCGGCGAGATGAAGTCAGGGATTCGCCAAAGATTACCTGACATTCGCCTTACGGTTGGGGAAAACCTTGGGGAAAAATTCCAACCAGGTAATCAGCCCAAGCGGGAATCGAACCCGCGCTCGAGCGCAACTCTGGATCGATAGGCAAACGCCTTAGCCGACTGGGCTGCTCCGGTAGCTATTTTAAACTTAGTGGATACTATAAAAATATATAGAAATGTTACGAAAATATGAATCAATAATAACATGAAACCACCAATGATGATGATGATGATGATGATGATGATGATGATGATCATAATAATAATAATAATCCAAGAATATGCGTAATAATAATATTCCAATAATGCGCGTAATAATAATAACAACTTATGTTTAATGAACATCTAAAACGGAAAATACCCATAATATTTATCACTTTCATCACTGGATTCTCTGCGTATGTGTTCACTAAAACAAAATATCGAGAAGACAAAATGCAGAAGTACAGTAGAAATGAGACTACAACTTTCCGCCATAAAACCAGATTGCAGGCTTAAAAAGCAAATACATTAGTCCCACTGAACAAAATTATTGAGATACTAGCTTTCACTTGTCTGTTAATAAAATATTACAAGGATTCCGCAGTTAACACTTTAGATTAAAAGGGGTTTCGCAGTGGAAAAAGTTTGAGAAACAGTCATAGTGGAAAGAGTTTATGGATGTGTACACATGACAACCGTAATCGCGATTAGGTCGATAATCTCGAGTAGAGATTGTAGTCTACCACTGGTATTAATGTTTAGTTCCAGGAATTGATGAGGACATAATTTGTTTTGTGAGGGGATATCCTATACATTCGCTTGTCCATAGCTGACGAAAGGGATCTTGAAAAGGCCGATGTGTTGAACGTAGGGTAGTAGGCACATGCGGTACCCAGCACCTCCTACTCCCCCCCTCTGCATCTCGCCCTGCAAAGAAACAGCTCAGGAAGTGAGGCACGGGCAGTACTACTCTTCTAGGTTATTTCTATTAATCCAGACTTTCGTTAAATCGGTAAACTTATCCCCCTAATAAGTCCGGATTAACGAGGTTTTACTGTACTTTGAAATTATTTTTGCAAAGACGAAGAGAGGGAGAATGAAAAAGAGAGAAAGAAATCGCGCACACACGAAGTTTCTTTGTTTTGGTTTATCTATCAGATCTGCATTGTTTTTTACTTGGTTATTTAACGATGCTGTATCAACTACGAGGTTATTTAGCGTCGCTGGTTGGTGATAGTGAGATAAGACTGAGGATTCATCACAGATTACCTAACATTTGCCTTATGGTTGTGGAAAACCTCGGAAAAACCCCAACCAGGTAATCGACACAAGCAATACATTAGCTTTTAATTTAAATGTAATGAATATGAAATATTTATTTATTCATTCAGAGTAACACCTCTAAAAACTTTCACAAATGAAGAGTGAGAGGAAAAAACAGGGTATATCACACAACAACAATATTAAGAAAATCAAGATTCAGTACTTTGACATTCCTCATTTTTAACCAGTGTTCCTGGTGTTGTGGAAGAGAAGGCCTGATGGGCTTAACTACACCAGAATAAATAAATAAATAAATAAATGTTTAATGTTACCTTAAATGGACATTTCCACTTTTAAACCCTTTATAAGTGGACAGTTCTGTAGTCCCAATTGTCATCTATTAGTATTTATAAACTCTTGTATAACTTTCCCTCTAGAATTTACCTTTCATACCCCCATATTTTGGAGTGATCATTCAAATCTCTAATTATAAGTGTTTTAGATGTAATATTAATAAGTGATAAATGGAACTGTGACTTTGCTCTTTTTGCTTATTTTATTCTTTTACTCAAAGTTATAGGCTCTTTAATTAAATATCCATTATAGAGCCTTAGAATTAAGATGTGGAAGTTCTACAATTCCTAACATTGCCTGTTCTGGTGATAAGTGCCTTTCCTGGAATTGAAGCCTATAAATGCCTATTTCGGTCTTTTGATTTTTCGAAGTTTAAAATCGATCCTTTCCTTCATTCCACCATTAAAAAAAGGAACTGAAAAAGAATATCGGAAGGCATAAATATTGTGGTGGATGTTTAGCTCCTTTCTATGGTTAACTTGTTTTAACTTAACATGAGATTGCGTCAGTAGCTAAATTTGTTCATAGTACTTCTGTTTAATTCTACATTTTTAATTGTTATTGCGAGTGTTGTGCCATTTGAACCAAACAAGCGAGCTTGATACAGGGTCTACATTAAGCCAAAGAACAGCAAGAAAAGTATTTAAGCCGAAACAATGACAAAGCAAGCACAGTCTAGGAGTGTGTTGCTCAAAAAATGGTCATCTGATGATAGAAATGATCCTCATTTTACAACTATTACAATTTTTATGTTAATGTTGCAAAAAGGTAAATTGTGAGATTCTGATAATTTTTATCAGATTTTGATATCTAACCTCATTTACTTAGAACATGAATTCAAGGTTCATTGATTATTTTTCTATTCAGGTTAAATTTGAAAAAGTATTATCTACAAAAAAAAAAAAAAATTCAAAATTCAAAATTCTGCTCTTAAAGCTCTAAATCAACTACATGAATGGAATACATCAAATTTGATGACACTCAATTTAAGCAAAAGTAACTACCATATATTTTCACGTGGTAAAAAAGAAAGAGATTTCAATATCCAATACAATGGCTAACACCTTCCTAGAACTTATGAATCCAAATATCTTGGAGTTATTTTGGATAGTAAGTTAACATGGAGCAACCATTTGAAATACATTTCTGAAAAAGCTCGTAAAAGATTCTCCCTTCTAAAAAGACTAGCAGGAAAGAAATGGGGATGCTCTAGAAATACTTTGAACACTACATACAAAATGTTTATACAGCCAGTGCTGACATACTGCGGAGAAATTTTAACTACTTCACCTTTCATAAACGAAATAGAATATGTTCAAAACCAAGCTCTCAGGCTCGTTACTGGTGGAATCAAAACAACTCCAATAGATTCTATGAGATTCCTCACTAATATTAACAGCATCAAAATGACAATAGAAGAAAAAGCACTGATTCAATATGAAAACCTTATCAGATTACCAGGATTGGCATTCATACAGTCCTCTCTGTAGATTAAAACTCAAAAAAGTTTCATATCCATGGTTCAAGAATTAAAACAGAAAATCAATATCCCGAATTTAAAAGAAAACTTACAAATTAAACCAAACCCTTTAACTCTATTAAATATAGAATATAATCGAAATTTAACAGAAGAAATACTGAAATCAGAAGTAAACACTGAAATAATGAAACAATTGTCTTTAGAGACAATTAATATTAGATACCCTCCACAAAACTGGCTTCATTTATACACTGACGGATCCTTGATCTCCAGAGAACAAGGTGCCGGTGCAGGTGTTACGTGCTGTCTCTTCTCACTTTATAGATCTCTTGGATATGGAACAACAAGTTTTGATGGTGAAATCATTGCAATAAGTGAAAGTCTCAGGAATCTTCTATGCCACATCAATAAATTTAAGAATGCAGTTATATTGTCAGACTCCAAAGCAGCTATTCTATCAGTAGTCTCTAAACACACACACCTTCATCTCAAACAGCAGAAATAACTAAAATGCTCTCTCAATTAATATCACTCAATAAAAGGATTGTATTCCAATGGATACCATCCCATTATGGAATCCTGGGAAACGAGAATGCAGATGCTTTAGCAAAGAAGGGCAACACTGCTACTTACAGACCTGTTACTAAATCTACATATTACTCTGTGAAAAGATTTATTAAATCTACATACTTAGACTTCAACAAACAAAATTTGATAACACAATCTCAAGGGAAAAAATGGAATTCTCTGCATCATAATCCACAGTTAATTCCCGATTTACTACGAAAATCGTCTGTAGCTGCATTTAGATTGGCAACAGGCCATGAGTGTTTGGACAAACACCTGCATAGAATTTTAATATATCAGTCCCCTAACTGCCCATTGTGCAACTCAAACCAAGAAATGGATTCGGAACACCTCAAAATCTGTGCTTCAGTGGCTGACTATGATAATATCTTTGAAAAATATTGGAGTGCAAGAGGTCAAATGACTTTACTGTCAAACGCCTGACATTAGACAACAACAACGTATTTCCACAACAAAATTTCATTCTGTGTATTCCTTTCCTGAAGGGTAATGCCACGTCAAGACTGTTTATTTAAAAATATGAAGGTGTTGGACTGTACAGAAGAGATCTATAGGAACCTTCCTGTTTGATTTGATGAAATAAGAGAAATGTGGAACATATCACGCACGATTTACCAAATTTCACCTATAAAGAAACAACTTCTGCCATTCATTTTACAGAAAGGCAAACAGACTTCATTCCTACACAGGGATTACATTTAGGTTTTTACCAGTTTTGTACTGCAGTCCCAAGATGCTGACAATACTAACTGTTCTTGTCTTGTCTGACTCCAATCCACCGAATACACTTCCTTCTTGTGTTCTCTGAAAGTCTGAGGTGGAAGCTGCAATGAACATATGGAAAAAGTTAGTACAGATTTCTTTACTAACACAGGCCTACATACTTAATAAATGAAAGACGAAATTGTTCAAAGTCATAGTATGATTACTAACCTTAAATATTAAAGAATAAATCACTTATAGTTTAATTTCAGGTGCTAATAAGAAAATGTCTATGATGATATCAAAGTACCTGAGGACAACTAATGTTCCATAATTGCAGTCCGCCATCTCCACTGGCACTTACGATTATATTAGCATCAGTTTCACTCCATGCTAGATCAAACAGTCCATCTGACCACTGTGTGCATGCCACTTCTACTAAACCACCATCTGGCACCACTTCTAAGAGAAATAATGTACCACCACCTAAAAATTGTTTTAAATAATATATTAAATTATATCTGATGTAGTAAATATTTAATTTCAGAATTAATAAATATGCACTCTCTCTAATGAAAGAACAATTACTCAAGTGAAGTACAAAAATGCAAATAATTAGTACTGCATATTATGTGACAGACATCAATTTTAAGAAATGTCATCCTCCAGCTTTGGGGTTGGGCAAAGGGCTAACAACAGCTTATTACGAAACCACAACATAAGCCTCGGAATGGAACTGATTCTCTGGCACAACCCATTTGAAATGGGTAGGGCATGTAGCACATATGGGCGAATCCAGAAATGCTTATAGTGTTAGTTGGGAGACCGGAAGGAAAAAGACCTTTGGGGAGACCGGGACATAGATGGGAAGATAATATTAAAATGGATTTGAGGAAGGTGGGATATGATGCTAGGGACTGGATTAATCTTGCTCAGGATAGGGACTGATGGCAGACTTATGTGAGGGCAGCAATGAACATCCGGGTTCCTTAAAAGCCATTTGTAAGTAAGTATTATATTTACCAGCAAGTCCAAAGTACTGAGATGTTGCACAAGCAATCCTTTCTGGCTGGAATGGAGAAAAGCGTACTGAATAACCATGGCGGTTTGGCGTGAGGAATGTTGGCATTGTTTCGTGGCAAAGCCTGCCAAAATAAACATTTATTACTTTTCAGTGATATTAAATTACAGCACTATATTCCTAGGTACAAAATAAAATAAGCATAAACTTCAAACTATAAACTTTCTACAGAAGATTCTTAACATAGGGCTACAATATCACTGAATACTATGAAAATGTTATGCTTACTGTTTTGGTATATCTAAGTATGATGCAGTAAAATCCCTTGTAACCGGCACCCAAATGACCGGCAATACCGAAACAATGGCACTTTTGGCTGGGCAAGAAAAAAAAGTTTAAATCTGCCAGATTGCCAGAGTCTGGGCCATTAATTTTGCCGCATTAGGAAGTTTGCACGAACTTTCATTTTCAGTGAATATTCTAACCTAAAATTAGTATATTATTTGTGTTGTGTAATTAGGGTTACCATCTGTCTGGCAAAAGGAGGACATGTCCTCTTTTTTAATCATTTTATCCTGTCCAGCAGGCATTTAAAAAAAATTGAAATGTCCAGCATTTCAATTAAAATTAATATGAATATTGAATATGCATATTATGCATAGAATATCTAAATAAATGGTAAAAACCTATGAAAGAATTTAATTTCAATGGTTGAATCTGAAGCACATAAAAAAAAACATAAAATGATGACCTATTGACATCCATTGAATTCTTACACTCTAAAAAGTCCACTATTCATGATTCTAAGCTATTTTATCAATTTTATTTTGCAATGTACAAAGATATGCCTATGCCAAACAAGTTAATTTTGACAAAGATTTAAGTTTAGACAAACAATGGTGCAAATTCAATTCCAATAGTTCTGCAAGCACTGAAACTTTCTCAGAACTCTTAAAAATATGTCAATTCTATTTATTTATCCCAAGTCACAATAGAAGTGCTGAGAGAGTATTTTCCCTAATATCTGCTCAATGGAAAAAAGAACGAAATCGCATGCTAACGGAGACAGTCAAAGGTATCATCATGGTGAAATATAATTCCAAGGACATGTCCTGTGAACAGTTCCATAGTTATTTGTTACAAGATTTAAGTTGGTTGGTCCCTTCAGGCTCTTGTGCACAAAGTGGGCTCCACCGATAAGTAGGGTACAGATGTAATACTGATCCAGCAACTAGTGAGAATACTAACTAAAGTGAGCCATTGTTTTTATCTTTAATTTTGTTCATACCAATTTTTAAAAAGTCCTCCTTTTTTCAGCAATGTCCTCTTACTTTAGATTCCATGTCCTCCTATAGAATTTCTTCTCATGGTAACCCTATGTGTAATGTGTTTTAATAAGGAAAATCTACACAGTTTTTATGTTTAGTTAGTTATGTTCGGGCTGTCAGTGTTGCCAGATTAGGAAGTTCGCACGAACTTTCGTTTTCAGTGAATATTCTAACCTAAAATTAGTGTATTATTTGTGTTGTGTAATGTGTTTTAATAAAGAAAATTCACACAGTTTTTATGTTTAGTTAGTTATGTTTGGGCCGTCAGTGTTGCCACATTAGGAAGTTTGGACGAACTTTCATTTTCAGTGAATATTCGAACCTAGAACTAGTACGTTATTTGTGTTGTGTGATGTGTTTTAAAAAGGAAAATCCACATAGTTTTATGTTTATTCAGTTATGAGCACGTGATAGAGAAATAAGCTTCATATGGCTGCAGTTTCAACATTTGGCACCATGAAAAACGAACTTTTTTTGTATATACGGTATTTATTCAATTATCCGGCAAAATCTCATATCCGGAACTAGCCTGGTCCCTTTGGTGCCAGTTAAGAGGAATTTTGTTGTACCTATTAAGTATAGCTTTTCATTTATTTCTGTTGTGTTTATTCCTAATATGGTGAATTCTATTAGTCCTTCTCTTCGGATGTTAGAGAGTGTCATGACTCTGCTTTATGTTGCAGTAACTTGTTAAAAGCACTGTTGCATTGAAGTATTGAGTTCAATTCGTGGTAAAATTATATTAAAATTACAGTACTTAATTTAGTCTGCTATATTCTGCAGTAGTAAGCTATTCCCAATGATAACTTTGCAGCATAAGCTGAAAATTATATGCAAATTTTCTATTTGCAAAACCATGAAATGAAGAAAAAATGAATGTTACGTTTTCTAAATCATACTGTTTTCAAAAATATACGTACAAAAATTAATGTAGTTGCAAGTAATGTAGTATTTTTTTCATTGTGTTTCACTGCAGCAAAAATCTCCATAGTATATAGAGTGAACAGCTAGGTGACATTTGTCTCAAATGCAAGTAGAAATAAAAATGTCAGTATCGCTGGTATATGCCACAGTCATGTTTTTCTTTTTCCCTTTTTGAATACTTCGTCAATGCTTAATTGCAAAGGATAAAATGTGTCCATTTCCCTTCCATACTGAATTCAGTTCCAGGAGTTGTGAAGTGGTATCTGCAAATTTCTTTACAGTAGTTACATTAACCAAGCATTGGCCACTACTTATACGAGATTTTTCTCATGTTTTTCTAAACAATGTGTTTATTTAGGGATTGTATACGAGTTGGGCACATGGTGTTTCTGGATTTTAAAAAAATTGCCTAGAAAGTATGATTTATTAACATCATGCGTTCTTTTTTAATTGGTTATTTTATGATGCTTTATCAACTGTTACGATTATCTAGCATCTGAATGGGATGAAGGTGATAATGCCAGCAATATGGTTTAGCACCAAAAGTTACCCAGCATTTGCTCTTAATGGGTTGAGGGAAAACCCTGGAAAAAACCTCAACCAGGTAACTTGTCCCAACCAGGACTTGAACCCAGGTCCACTCGTTTCATGTTCAGCCATGCTAACTGTTATTCCACAGCGGTGGACACATGTTTTCAATCTCTATGAATCCTCATATTTTAGACAGTTTTGTTTTACTCACTAGAATAAGTAGAAAAAGAAGAAAAGGTAATGATGCAAAATAATCTATTAAGTTTTATATTATGTCTAGGGACCGGATTTTTATGTAATATCAAGGTGTGAAATAGTACGTATTATTTAAGGAAAAGAAGCTGAATATGTACCAAAATATGTAAAGTCATGAAAATATTTAATATCAATATCTGGTAGATTTAGGACAAGTAAGACTCTCCAGTTGTGATTTCATAGAGCACCCGACTTTTTGACCGCACACTTGATACATTACAATTTTTTCATCTGTAGTGAGAGCTTCGTCCATTGCAAGCCATGATTTTATTTTTGTTGTTAGGGTTGGAGATATAGGGGCCATTTTAGTTAGTTAAAAGCAGTAGATAAACTCACTTGCACTTTATAGGTATTGTAAGTACTAAAACTAGAGAACTGAGTGAAATGAATGACAACAGTACTGCAAGCACTGTTTCGCTTTACTGGATTAGGAGAAAATAAGAGGAGATGTGGGACACACGCATTTTAGCTGCTCCCTGTAAGAAACAAGTACCTACTAAAACCTCAAACTATATGCATTTACGAACTGTTGTTTGAAAAGTGACATTCCATCTCATTCAGAAGGGTAGGATTATTCCAGCCGAGAACCATACTTTCTAATTGCTCGGAAAATCCCATTTCCATATAGGTCTACTAAATTTAAAATAAAGAGGTCAAGCAATAACCTGAAAGTCTCATGTCAGACTTGACACGGGTTTTCCCTGGAAGAATTAGGAAGAGGGGTAAGGTAGCAAATTGCATGGGAACAGCTTTTTAAGACGTGTGCAGAACAATTATAGTTCGAGACAAATCATGTCGTCCTCGTCCCACTCCACCACATGAAGGCAACGCTACTTTCTGAGTGATTTTTACAATTCAAGATAGTTGTATGAGAAAGGTTGCCTTTTGTTCACTCATATTTACTGTGGGCGGTATGGGGTGAGTGCTTCTATTACTTTCTGAAACTAAGGACGTTATGTTTCGTCCCGAAATATATCCTTTCTTAGGTAGGTAAAAAAGCTTTTGAAATCTGTGTATTTTTTCAAATTGTAAACTTCTACAGCAGAAGTTTCCCCCTCCCTTTCAGAGAAGTAAAAATGAATAAAACCCCTAAATATGTAGATTTATGTAATACCAAGCCATAATATGTAATGTGGGGTAAATATGTAAAAATATCCAGAATCAAATTTGAATATATTAATGGTAATTACAAGATTCACAAAGATTTGTTATTTATATACGGTTAGGTTGAAAGGAATATAATATGTAATTACATAAAAATCCGGTCTCTAATTATGTCACTTAACTAGTCCCCTCATTTAACCCACTCTAATCTTGGCACACAGTCTCCACCTCCTGTCAGCTATCACCATCTCATTCGAACATAAATTCTACTCAAAGTTACAAATACAAAAAAGTAATTAATTTAATAATTAGAATATTTCATTAAAAGAGCAGCCAACACATGTTTACTTCTAATTCAGTTATACTAAAATGTCTTCTTCTACATAGGCTTATATCAAAAGTTTGTTGAAATAAGGGGAACAATAATTAATCTAAAAAGTTTAACCAGGGCTAAAAGTTTCACAGCTGAGTATACCTGATTAAATGAGTGCACTGATCTTTCAAATTAACATGACAGCAGGAATTAAATACTCTGCCTATAATCCAGCCATTCATTATGGCTTCACTTCAATCTGATTGACTAATTGATACGATGTAGTACAGTAGGCGTGCAGCACAGAGTTCAAATGTAAGTTTGAACAAACTAGAGAACAGATAATTCTGGTGACTGCGGAAGTGAAAACAGTTTAATTTATATGGGATTTGCTGTGAAGATGGAGTTGAAAATGTAATGATCTTATAGCGTTATATTCGGAGGAAGAAATATTGTTGAAAAAGTAAAATGAGAGGTGCATCGTAATGGAGGTGAATGAGTCATTTCACACAAATTTTTTCGTTAGGCACGTGCCATTTAAAAGTTCAGCTTACCATACATTCTAATGTTTAATTATTTTCATGAACTGCAGTGTTATAAATAACTGTAACAGCTAGTAGAACTATAGTAATGATTAGTGAGAAATTAGAATTAATTTAAGTACACAAAATAAATAATATTATACATATTCAGCATCAGGTAAAAGAAATTACAGGAAACTAAACAATTCAGAAGAGAAACACATGATATGACGTACTATCAAGAATAGTGAAACAAAACAAAATAATGATGAAAAAACACACTTTTGGCAATGTAGACTAACTTCGTTTGTACACCCGCCATTACACTTAAGTCTTAGTCACCAGTGCTGACATCACAAAAAAAAACTCCAGCACACTGCTTGAAAATCCTGCATCAATTGCTGTCATCTTCATGTAGACCACTGGGATAGAGTGCTTTGACTTCTTGTAAGCTAAGCTAACCTAACCTAATTAATGTTTGAGGAGAAAAATTCACTCCGGCGCTGGGGATCGAAGCCGGGTCCTTGGTTCTACGTACCAAGCGCTCTGACCATTGAGCTACGCCGAATTCAATCCATAGCACCAGACCAAACCCTCCTTCTTCAATGTTTCCCTTTGTGGCCTGACTCCAAGTTAGGCATACTGTATATGTTGACGTATATGTCCAATGTCAACTGCCATTATATTAGGAGCGCACTCAAGTTGAGTGACTTTTTTGGCCGGGATTCCGCAGTTAAGTGCACAGTAATCTGTACAGAATTTTTCTCCTCAAATATTAATTGGCAATATTACAGATATTATTCTGTAGGACAAATTAATAAATCTAGAATATTCTCATAGCTGCAGTGCATATGTCTGTACAGATTACTGTGCATTTAACTGCGGAATCCCGGCCAAACAAGTCACTCAACTGAGTGCGCTCCTAATATAATGGCAATTGACATTGGACATATATGTCAACATATATGCCTAATTGGAGTCAGGCCACAAAGGTAAACATTGAAGGAGGAGGGTTTGGTCCGGTGCTATGGATTGAATTCGGCGTAGCTCAGTGGTCAGAACGCTTGGTACATAGAACCAAGGACCCGGGTTCGATCCCTGGTGCCAGAGCGAATTTTTCTCCTCAAATATTAATTGTCATTATTACAGATAATATTCTGTAGGACAAATTACTAAATCTATAATAATAATCTAACATAAACTAAATGAATGAAGCCACTGTGTCCCATGAAGGGTTAGGGTCTCCTACAGGAGGGGAAGCTCAGTTGGTGTGGTTCACATGATGAGCTATTTCACATGAATAATATTTACATTCACTTTCACTATGTGAGGTACACTAGAGTTTGGCAAATTTTAGATCTATATGAGTTTGTTCACTATCTGTCTCCACTCGTTCCTGTTCCGGGCGATGGTTGACCAATTTCCTCCCAGCTGCTGATTGATGTATCTGCCCATCTTCTTCTTGGCCTGCCTTGTGTTCTCCTTCCTATGTACGGGTCCCACATGGTGGTTTCTCGCGCCCATCTGCCTTGTTGCTGCCTTGCTACATGACCACCCCACTTCCACTTCGTTATGAGGGCTTTTTCTGTGATGTTCTCAGAAGCTGTAATTTTCTGCAGTGCCGTGTTGGAGACCTTGTCTTTTAGTTAAACACCAACTATCTTCCTCTCTATTTTCCTTTGGCATATTTCGATGTTCATCTTTTGTCTCTCTGTGAGGACTTAAATAATAATAATAATAATAATAATAATAATAATAATAATAATAATAATAAAATGTCCTACCTTGAAGACTTCGATCATATAGTCTAGTGATAACTTTTGGTAATTCTTTACAATAGTGTTACCCCTGACCACATACATTATATAACAGTCTTGTTCGTACAGCTCTTTCCTTTTGTGATAATGTCTGATTTAACTGTCAAATAAGATAATTTTTTCTTCTTCACGTATACAGTATAACTGTGTACAGTTTATTCATATGATTCAATATCAAATTTAATTATAATGTATCTTTAAAACATTTGTTGTTATTTTAAAAAGAAATCTCCATTATTTGTTGTGTTGGATATGCACCTTTTTTTTTGTTCGTACACTTACACTTACCTACTCCACTGTTTCAGAACACGCTAACTGGTTCCTGATTGCTACTGCTGAGTGGCGGCTTCCCTTGTTTACAATTTTACCTTGCAAGCATGACAGTACGTACAAGATGGTGAAGTGAAAGCAGCTTTCAGAACATCTGAAGAAAGTTATTGTTCAACTTGCCCTTAAAGGTACTGTGAGTATTTAAGGAAAATAAGTAAAATTGTTGGAAATACACACTCAACAGCCAACATATTATAAACAAATTTAAATATGAAGTTTCTTGAAAGATTTTGAGGCAAAAACCAAAAGAGAGAAAATTAAATGTAAGGGATGAAAGGTACATTGTACAACAAATTCGACACGACCCTAGGTTAAATGTTGAAAAACTGCATTTACAAGTACAAGAAACTACAGAAAAATAAAAGTCTAACCAGACCATTCGTTGTGTATTGTGAAAAATGGGTGTCATAGCAGGGTTCCACATGAGAAACCTTTTATTAATGAGTCAAATAGAATAAAAAGACTTCTATTTCCAAATGAACACGTAAGACTATTGGGATCGTGTAATATGTTCCGACGAGACGAAGATAAATATTTTTGGCACTGATGGTTGCAACAGAATGTCAAACTCTGTCTTCAGAAAAGAAAATATTATTCCTACTATAAAACACGGAGGTGGTTCCATCATGATATGCGCCTGTATGTCTTCCTCTTGAGTCGGAAACATACACTTCATTCATGATTATGGATAAAATGATGTACAAGAATATTTTTATGACAAATTTGAAAGACAGTTTAAAAAAATGGGCTTCCAGGGTAGTTATATATTTCAACATAACCCTAAACACACCGCCGAAATCGTCAAGACTTGACTCATATTTGCAATGTTCCTTATCAACTCAAAATGCCACCTCAATCGGCAGATTTAAATCCCATTGAGCATATGTGGCCAATTTTGAAAAGGAGGGTCCGAAATAACAAGGCAACATCCATTCCGGAACTCAAAAGAATAGTGGCAGAAGAATGGCAGAATATCACCCCAGAGGTTTGCAAAAAATTGTCTCTTCAATTTCTTCTAAGCAACTGAGCATACTTTTGTTTAGTGTCGTTGCTCCTCCCCAGTCTACCCCAGCCCATTGCTTGACCCACCCCTGCAGAGGACCATCACCATAAAGGCTCGCTTGCTAACTTCTTCTTTCCTCACAAATGCCAAAAAGATCTGCAACACTTATAGCCGGGGTATCGGCAGTGGTAGCTCCCGATTAAATTCATATTTTCAAGTAATGCCATCGTGCATGACGTCATACATCGCGTCATCGATCTCCTATTGGTCTGGAAAAACAGCGACTGATTCTTTACCTTTTTTTTTTTTTTTTCATATTTTAATTTAACCCATTAAAATAAATTATATTTTCGTTAACATAATAGTCTATTTTTAATAACAATATTACTGTACGAACGAGATTGCTACATACTGTAATTATATATCAGATTGGTCATTCCCATGTTATGAAATGGCAACATAAAGAGAGAACCACCAGAGCCTCCAGTCACTAGATGGCAGAGTAGTGAAATTGATAAACGTGGTTGTCGTGAAAGTCCATCAGGCTAACAATCTGTTTTACGTGACCTAGGCTTTTACCAAAGGAAGGTAGACAGCTAGAAAGGATTCTTAGACAATTTTGAGTATATGCAAAGCATACCAAAAGCCTAAACTAAGTTGCCCTGCCACTACTTCGTATATGGAAGGCATACCAAACACGTAAAGTACCGGTAACTTAACCTGTCAGATTGATATATGCAAAGCATACGAAAAGCGTGTATCGTGATATTAACACAAAAATTCGAGTGTACAGTAGTGTGGAACTTTCTTAATGTCACCTAAGTTATATTCGTATGACTGATGAAAGAGCTGTCAAACAGTTGAAGGTGTATAAGCGGAGTACGAAGGGAAGTAGGCTATCTACTAGTCGTTTAACAGCAAGTTTTTGTTAATTATGAATTAAAAATAAACTATCAATAAAATAGATGTTCTTGTTAAAGCTATCTCATCTACAGTGCGATAGAGAAAACCCTCCACAGTGCTTGTATAGCCGAAAATCCACAAGGCAGAGAATTCAAGCATATGATGGACTGGGGGTGTAAGGATGTCAAACCGGAATGAATGAGGGAGTGCCAACTTCCTCCTGGGTTACTACAATTAATGAAGCTGCGGAGGGTCTTCTAGACCGCACTGTATTAACTATTACACAAAAAATCAGCTAAACTAGTGCTGAGGTAGTTCCCTTCGTACTCCGCTTATACACCTTGCATATACGAATCTGTGACAGATTTAGGCTTTTGTTATGCCTCTTCAAAAAATTCAGTATAAATTCAACGATTTTCACTTCCGAAATCATCAGAACTATCTCTGCCACATCTATATGATAAGAAAAGCTGCTATAAAATGACAAGAACTTAAAGGAAACTACTGGATGTATACGGTGGATCATAGTACAGCTTAAAATTATTTAATTTTGCAATATAGGCTTAATTCATGTCACAGATTCTTAAATAACTCTGGGCTTACATTTTAATTTATCATATCATGAAATCGTGATAACATTGTATAGCTTTACACACAGTGCATCTATGTAAACCTTGTTAACGTTGAGGTCTACCCTAAATTGACGTTAAGCCTATACTTAGAAGGTGCACAGCTCAAGTTGTAGGGTTATTTTCAGATATGATCTTACCGTGGTCTGTAAATTGTCGATTAGAATGTTTCATAAATAGCTCATGAAGGCTAGCTCCTAAATTGTTTGGTTATTATAAGTAGCGTTTTCATACATCCCAGAAAACTTGAAATGTTTTGGATTTTAGGGATGGAAAAATATGCGGGCCTATAAGTCTATAAAATGATGAAATCGAACAGCACACTATAGTAAAACAATGTTAACCCTTTTACATCTTTATCCTTCATCGATAAGCCAGTACTGGCTGAAAAACTGCAAACTCATAATTACTTGTGTTAATCGTCTAAAAGCTTCGAGCAAAAGTTACAAGGTTACTTTGTACGTACGATGTCGACTATATTATTCACAGTTTGATGCTTACCAGTTTTGTTACAAATTCACACCATTGTTATTTCGGAAGCAATTTCAATGTCCATATTTCATTTTCACTTTTAGTGTACATAACATTCACAAGATTGATGACATTCATTACTATTATCACATGTTCTCTAACAGCTACTTCAAATATCAAGAACTTGAACGATTCATCAAACGATTTAGCAAATAGTCGATATAACGTGTTCGAGTTGAAACAAAGATTTTGACGATCGTAGGTTTCGCATCTTAGCAGTAAATGTAGATGGCACTGATTCTACAACCTCAACCTGTGGTCCGCAAAGGTGGGACAGGTGGTCCGCAGGCAGAATTAAAAATGTAATTCTAATTGAATTTAAAATATCATAACAAAAAATTAATGAGCATAAATTGTTCACACAAAATGTATACCGTACTGCATAAGCCACACTTTCCAAGTCATGAATATTTAAACGACCAGACAAAAATCTGGTATTTCCAGGATATGAGGCTATGACTGCATTGTTACTATACTAAAAGCCAGGTTATGAATCAATTAAACAGGAAGTAGTTGGGAGGGCGAGAGGAAAGTGCGGGTTAGAGGGGTAGCCTGTTGAATATGGGGGGTTGGAGGGGAAAAGGAGAACGGAGCTTTTCATTGGACCTCGCGTGAAAATGTAGTCTGCTAACGAAAATCTGGCAGCGGAATTATGGAGACTGTGAAGCCAAACTTCCCAGTTCATTTGCAGTACCACGTGCATTACGAGTCGCATTTTGTACCAGCGTCATTAGCTCGTGCTTTCTTAAAAACAGTAATTTTAATTACTAATATTGTTGATAGTGTTATCGAGAACTATATACAGTCGTTATTTTAAACATATCGGTGACAAACACTGAACACGCTTTGAATCTCGCGCCACTATGTGGCAACAGAGCTCAGAAAGAGAGCAACAGAATGTTGCTTCCGGTTTAGTCGGTTCATAACCTGGCTTTCAGTATAACCACAGTCTACTATATACAGTCACGAAGCTTGAGGTGATTTTTTGCAAATCTCGTGATAAAGCGCTCCAAGTGGTTAGCAACTAGAAACAATAGACTGTCCACGGTCGACTTTGGACTGTATCGTATTTCCATCGAGTGCTAGCTCGTTGCGTATTTCACATTGATGCTTGTGAAATGTTCGTTATTGGTTATAATGAAAATGTTAATCGCTAAAATACAATAATTGGAATAATAATATTTTACTAGAGACGTAGAAAAATTAAGTTTGTTTTAATTAAATTTATTGATCAAGTTTTATTTTCATTTCTGGTGGGATTATTATTGCTTAGGCCTACTTTTTTTTCAAGGGATATGTTTTTAATTATAGCTGTTAATTTTGTTGTTATTTTTATTTGTTACTTTACTAGAGACGTAGAAAAAGTCTGTTACAATAAAATTTATTGATCACGTTTTATTTCCAATTCTGGTGTCATTATTATTGCTTAACCTCATCCCACTTTGTTAACTACGTAAGCCTACACTACAAGTACCATTACACATAAGTTACTCCATTAATTCATATTTCCATTATTATTGTTGTAAAGGGAAATGAAAATTAATATATATTGCTTCATAGTTAATTATCGCTATAATCTTGAATGTGTGAAGCGATTATAGTAAATTTCAGTTCGTTTTGCACAAACAAAAATAATAGTAACCTATTTCTTGCAGGTATTTTCGAGTTTATCGTGGAATTTAACATACTTCATTAAAATAATAAATTAACTTTATGCATTTAATATTTAAATAATGGAAGGAAGGTGTTAATTTTTCCAAAAGAACACAACGAAAGTGTAACATATTTTGTCGTCTATTAGGAGAGAGATCTGCGATGATGAGGCGATAGTAGCGATCCTAGTGGTGGGCAACTACCCATGTTTGCATTTTTACTACATATTGAGCTTCGCGACTGTATATAGTAGACTGTGGTATAACTTCAGTTGGACCGCGATACGTGCCGATAACAATTGATAGGGTTGGTAACATCATAATCATCATCAACACGTGGGGGTCCTACGGCTCCAGCCGCATACAACTCTTCGTCGCTAGAGAGGTTTATCTTGAACATCTCCAGGCCTCAAATTCCTCTCCTCAGTGACCTCAGTCATCTTTTCCACTCCGTTCTTTCACTGTGGCTGTGGTCGACCTCTTCTCCTTCTTCTATTCAGCATTTGGTAATCCCGTATCTCTTCATTGGTGATGTGCTCCAACCTCGACACCCATCTCTATTGCCTCAACCCTCTTACGATTCCTCTCGGTGATGGTCCAAAATTCTGACCCATATGTGACAATTGACTCAAAAATTGCGTTGGTAACATAAGAGCGGTAAAGTAAACAACATTGCATTATGATTTTATTGCTCCCGCTTTCCCTTGCTGTTTTAAGTAAACATGTATTGTCTATATATTTTCAAAAAGTTGATTGTTTATTGTTATTTACTACTGGTTTTGCTCACAGTTCCCAATTTAGCGATCTGGCAGTTTTAGTAAATCTTCAGAAGTGCTAAGTTATAGTTGGACAAAGTGTGTCGTAAGTTAACTCCAGTTTTAATATTATATTTGAGGTGCCTAGAAGCAAAGTCAGCAATATCCACTTTGGAAAATTTTACAATTTAAGCAAAAAACATTTTGAGGTGTTCACTGAACGAAAATTCCATCAAAACCTATTTTCATATGTGAATAGACTTCGAAAAAGCAACTTTACATAGTATCTTTACTTCAAAGTAACTGTAGAACAATATATTAAAACTTTTCAGTGAGGAATCTCCACTTCGGAACATTTTACAATTTAAGCAAAAAACATTTTGAGGTGTTCACTGAACGAAAATTCCATCAAAATCTATTTTCATATGTAAATAGACTTCGGAAAAGCAACTTTACATAGTATCTTTACTTCAAAGTAACTGTAGAACAATATATTAAAACTTTTCAGTGAGGAATCTCCACTTCGGAACATTTTACAATTTAAGCAAAAAACATTCTGAGGTGTTCACTGAACGAAAATTCCATCAAAACCTATTTTCATATGTAAATAGACTTCGGAAAAGCAACTTTACATAGTATCTTTACTTCAAAGTAACTGTAGAATAATATATTAAAACTTTTCAGTGAGGAATCTCCACTTCGGAACATTTTACAATTTAAGCAAAAAACATTTTGAGGTGTTCGCTGAACGACAATTCCATCAAAACCTATTTTCATATGTAAATAGACATCGAAGAAGCAATTTTACATAGTATATTTACTTCAAAGTAACCGTGGAACAATATATTAAAGTTTTCCATATGGAGATTGTTGTTTTTGCTTCTCAGATGTGGACATTACAGTCTCTTCCATATAAGATGAGGAAGATTGCCAGGTTTTATTGCAGATTTCAGAAATCATGTGCAATTATCAAATTTAAATCTGAATTATAAAAATTATTTAGGGATAACAAAGCATACAACTTTTTTTACACAATATTCAACATTTGAAAAGTCTTATTGTTCATCTTGCTACACACACACACAATTCTGGAGATTCCTCCATGAGTTCACACGCACAGTCATTAGTGTCTACCTCACTGATAAGTCCAATGCATCAACATTGTCAATTAGAGGCTTGTAAAAATCTAATCTTGCGTTCTGACGCCAGTTCTCACTGAAGTGGATTTGAAGCAGTCGTTTGACATTAGAAATTTTCTTAGAATGCACAAGATTTGGTTGTAGAGGTGGAATGCTTTTGAGTGACATGAGTTTCTTTTTCTGTTATGTATTTAAAGCATTCTCTGTCATGCATGTAAAAGTTTTCACCTCTCACCAGGACATTGCTATTATTGTTGGTTGGTCTCTTGAGACTGTATCTCTTAGATAGAGCAAACTTGAAATGCCAAGCATTTGAATATATTTTCTGCTTCAGTCTTCCAACCAAATATTTCACACTCTTACTTTCCAACTTTCACTACTTTCGAATATTTTGATATTATTTCGAGATACTACTCGGGATTTTCTATTACCTGTCTTTTTAAGTATCTTTTGAACATAACCCAAAGAGTCTGTTAGGCGGGATAAAAGAGTGGCTTCGAATTGGAAAAACATGTGAACCTCCTGGACACTTAAGAGTGCTTGAAGTATAGTCCAGATCAGCTTACTCAATACTCTAAGAGTGAAACCTAACCATTTTTCCCCTATTGCCACATATCGTAGTGGATTATAGTGATTTTCTTTTACCAACTTCGTTTCGAATTTCGGGTACTGACAAATATTACAACTGGCAGTTATTTTCTAACTGTTATGTTGTGATCAATAACTTCGGTTTGCAGTAAAGTAAACTGATGAAAATGCAAGTACCTAGGCTTGTGCATTAAAAATTAATTAGTAATACTGGTATTAACATTAATATCAATACACAATTCAGTTCTGTTTCGTTGTGATTCCAATTCAACTCTTTATTCAGTGTAATTAAATAAGAAATAACTTATAAACGTACTTCGTATGAAAGATGCATGTAAATATATTTACATTATAATAAAATAACTTTCGTGGTTAGATTTTTATTAAAATGTCCAAGGGAGGAAGTAGCATGGTAGCGACTTCTCCAAGAAAAAAGTGCTTGAAAGTATTTTAAGTAAGCTATACATTTTAAAGTGGTGTTCTGTTTTCGGAATTCGTAGTAATCATTTCATGTGATCAAACTAATTTTTAGGTTAGGTCTTGTCAATCATAAACTGTTTAGTTAAAACAATGAATTTCATGTTGCCAGGCAAAATACATTTTAATATTGGATCATACTAATTCTAATTATCAACATAATATGCGAGAATTCCAAAAGGAAAATATACTATTTCATAAATTATTGAATCATGTAGAAAACACCTCGCAACATAAAGATAAGATGTGGTAAATAAGTAAGACATGTAGTTATCGTTAATTACTAGCAATATTATTGTTACTACTATTAGGCTATTATTATTATTATTATTATTATTATTATTATTATTATTATTATTATTATTATTATTTCAGTACATAGCATTGTGATTTTTCCCTCTTTGGCGATAACTGGCATTAGCTGGCAACACTGAAGGGACGACCAAATTAGATTTTTAGGAACTACACTTACGTGATCCTCACTATATCTTTTGCAACCATGGTGAGCATAGTTTTGTTTTTATTCTGCCCGCCACACTCATAAAAAATACAAGGAACTTCTTAATTCCTTCCAGGTTTAGCTTCTGCAGAGAATAGAACAGATATGCATTAGACCCGTTTCATGTACATTCTTTGTCCGTACATAACTTGTGCAGTTGCAAGGGTTGAGTTTGTCATCAGAGAAGCCAACAACAACCGAAAAGTTGTAGAGATAAATATGCCGACGGTAGTATGTTTCTTGGTCCGATATTTGAGGAAGAGGTACGTTCTTCTGGCAGTCAAATGAGAGGGTTACAGTGTCTTCGGGTTTCACTTTTAGGAGAGAAAAAAAAAGGCTTTGGCTTATTTTTATGTATAATGTATTTCTGGGTTTTTCTCAAGCTTAATATTTTCTTTGAATTCAATGCACGTAGAGCATATATCAGCTCTGGGACTCTCAAACCCAATATTAAAATGAGAATTAAATATGTACCGAAGTAACTTTCTTTCACTTGCAACTCCAAATAGGTCTGTCCATTGTACATTCAGTGAAGTAGTGCAGTATTCAACTGAGATGGCAAATATTTTCTACCTCTTGGTGAATTGTAGTCGAGCCCCTACAGCCCAGGCTGCGCAGAAGTTTAGAGTCGGGACAAATTGAAGCTTGCGCCCGCCGCCATGTTTGGGGAGAGCGCCGGCTAGCAGACATCCGCATATCCAATGTTTAAGGTTTAAAATAATATGTTTTTTTATATTTTATAAACCAATCGGAGTAACTAAATGAAACAAAATCCCGTTGAGATTTAAAGCGACTACGTTGTGGACATAATTCAAGTTACCGTTAGTATGACGTGAAACGAAAGATGACGGAAACAATTTGATAATTATCAAAGACGTTGTAGTTATTTGGCATCATTTTAGAGGGAATAAAAAATACAAATGCATATTGTAAGCCAGTTCAGGTGAAAATAAAGTTATGTATTAGTAGTCTATTACCTGTTATTCGTAAAACACTGCCAGCTATATATTGTACATTACATAAAACAATATATATCCTACTATGTACATATGTTTCCTTTGATGTAGAGGAGAAACGAACAATTTGATCTGCTTTCATATTGTATAGTATAATACACCTGTAAAATAAAAACATGTACACTAATGTTCTAGTTTTAAGATATAAATACCATTCATTAGCTTATTATCATAGTAATATAAAATAAACTTTACATGCAGGAATTACTCCGTCAAATATAGGTACTTGAACACTTATAGGTTTTTTTTTTAATTTTAGGCCTAGTGTACAGAATAAGAGTTTACCTATTGATTCTTAATTAATAAGATGGACTTCCTTAAATTTCTTACAAATTTATGTAAATTCATGTTAGAACTTTTAGGTGTATGGTGACATCTGATCTTTATGTATATATGGTCATTATGGTCAATTTAACACATCTAAAAATATTAATATCTCTGCTTCCATACCTGAAAAAAAATATGTAAGCCTATTGTTTTATTTTGAAAATATTTGCGTAAGTACCATTCATTAGCTTATTATCATAGCAGTAGTAGGTCTATAAAATATACTTTACAGGCATTAATTATTCTGTCAAAAAAATTTTGAAAAAAAATATATGGATTTTAGGCCTACATTGCAGAGAACAAGATCTTACCTATTGATTCATAAATAAGATGGATTTTGTTAAATGTTGTCTTACAATTTTCTTGTGCAAACTCATGTTGTAACTTTTGGCTGTGTGGTGACATCTGATCTTTATGTACATATCTATGACCAGTTTAACAAGTCTAAAAATGTGATTTTCTGGGAACTCATTTTCTAGAATATGTTCTTGCAGTTGTGGAAAAATTCTAGAAATGTTCAATTGTTTGATTACATTGTATTTCACACGATCTAACACAGGGCCCTTGGGGGGTATGCCATTGTTCTCTACCAACATCTGCCTAATCGCTACTTCACTTAAGCGGCAAATTTTTATAACCTCAGATGATGGTATGACAAGACCCCATTATTCTTTCGTAAGAAAAATGTGAGATTTTGTTCACTGATGGTACCATAAAGTGATTCTTCACATGTTTCACAATATATTTTCTTAATAATTTGTTTCACTATAAAGCCAGCAATGTATACAATTATACACTGGTCAAAAAAAGTTAAGCATAATTAGGCATATAACTGTTTTTATTAATTAAAATAAAATAGATAAATTATAATTGGGTTTCTTGGTTCCACAGAATAAACTTAAAAGTAGAAATACACTATTTGTTAACAATGGACTCAATATGAAATGAAAAAGTTGCATTGTTTGGAAACAACGGAAAAGATAAGGGAAGTTGAAATTCGTACATCATCAAAGAAAAGGAGATGGTGCTTTCAGTGGTGTTGGTCCTCCACGAACCCTGAGGCACTCTTGTATGCGACGGGGCATACTCAGTACCAATGCATCTAAGCTCTCCTGAGGCAAATTGTCCCATTCTTCCAAGGCAGCATTCCTGAGTTCTTGAATCGTTAATGGGTGATGTGGACGATTGGAAATGGCTCTCCTGAGAAAGCTCCATGCATGCTCTATGCAGTTCATATCCGGTGAGCATGCTGGCCAATCCATTCTTGGGATCCCATGTTCTACAAGATACCGCTGCACACTATGAGCACGATGAGGCCGAGCATTATCGTCCTGTAGAGTGAACCCTTCTCCTACAGTCTCTGCAAAACCACTTACTATGGGTTGGAGGATGTTGTTCTCATACACGGCAGCAGTCATGTTTCCCTCTATTGAAACCAGTGGTGTGCGGCGGCCAAACATGACACCTGCCCAAAACAAGATTGAACCACCAAACTGTTGGTGACGTTCCACGGTCATTGAGGGATGATTTCGTTCCCCTGTTCGTCTCCATACGCGAATAGAGTTGTTGTCAGGGTGTAGGCCCATTCTCACTTCGTCTGAGAATAAGTTCTGGTCCATTGGCCTCGTGTCCAATTCTCATGTGCTCTAGCCCTTCTTGCACGAGCACCCCTGTGATGTGGACGGAGTGCTGGAATCTTGAGTAGTCTTCGAGCATACAATCCTATGTCATGAAGTCTATTGCGCACAGTTTGGCTACTTACAACAACACAGTGGCTTCGCGCAGGTCATGGCGCAGAGTTGTAGCTGAGGCTATAGGGTTCCTACGTGCAGATAACCTTACATACCGGTCCTGACCTGGTGTTGTTTTGCGTGGACGGCCTTCGCGAGGTCGATCTGCTATTGACTGGGTTTCCTGGAACTTTCTCCACAGTCTGGAGACAATACTCTGATTCACATGAAGGATGTTAGCAACATCAACTTGTCTCATGTTTTGTTCCATCAAAGTGATGATTTTGATGCGGTCTGCCATTGTAAGGGTGTTCCGAGCCATTGTGCTGCACTATGAAGCACTATGAAGCAAAATGACACTGACTGAACTTTGCTCGAATTACAGGCTTTTCTTTACTAGCCGTGATTTGGACGTTACCTAGTGATGCAGACTAAAACAAATGAAAGAGTTTGAATTGGTAAACATAACACGTGCCACATAAAACCAAAAGAAACATAAATATCAGGTATTATTGGGTAAACTGGACATATGCTTAACTTTTTTTGACCAGTGTATTTTCAGAATATTCTGACATTGATAATGGTGTAAGAATGAGGGGGCTGTAAATATTGTCTACAGTTGGTTGTTCAAGAGAATCATATCGCCTCCGATTTTCAAAACACTGTGGATCATTGTTAGATACAATCATTTGTGCCTCGTCACTCTCATTCCATGATAACAATCTTGTAGGCCTGCCATCAATTTCCACGCAGTTTGCAGTACTTTTGTTTTTCACTTCATTAATTAGTAGTAAACTCTTATAAGCTGCCTTGAACTGCTGTGCAGATGGGCTATTGTTATGTCCAAGCTTACTTCGAACCATGCCAAAAAATAATTCAATGTGGTCTTGGCTAAATTTATAGGTACCTATGAAATTTAGTTTTTTCGTCTCAATTCATTGCAAATATTTCTCAAGGCCCTACATAGTGATAGGAAGCCAATAATGGCAGTCTTTCTCGGGGTCTGGTATAAAGGCCTCTCTTCTATGTCTTTTAGACCAAGTAAGTATGACTCTGCGAAGTCTATAAAATTGAACATTAGACTTCCATTCCTTGCAGACATTACACTCTTATACCCCTTTGCCAAAGGATTTTTTGAATTAAGGACATCAAATAGCTTGTCAAAGAACAAACAGAATTCTGCTGTTGGTTCTGCCCCCTCAAACTCTTTTAGTTTTAAGTCCGAACACAGAAATAGCAGAGCATTTCCAACAGATGCACTTAGCACTTGTACTGCTAATTTCACTTTCATTTTCTGTTGTTTGAAATGGACGTGGCGCTTTGAAAGTTTATTTGCAAGAGTAAGGGTTCATTTGTTTGTATTTGTTCTAATCTGTCTATATACTTCCACTCAATAACATTGTCATTTAGATCTTTTAAAACTTTCATGTCGCCAAACAAATTATTCATTAATTTAATCATATGACATGCATCTAACATCAATTGTATATTGTAGCCTCCTATGTCGAAAGAAGTGTCTAAGTCTTCTGCATTGAAATTGCAACCTAGCTTGTTTGCCATAACAATATTACTGTTGAGACCATCACAGATCACTGAAACAACAGTTAGCTTGATACTTTGCAAGCGACTTCTGCACCGTTTAATTAAATTCGCTCTCAAATCTGCTGTTAGACCATTAATTAAAAAATAGCCCACAGGAATTTTCCAGGCTGAATTAATTTCCACTACTATTATTACAAAAACTTCTTTTGTCTCCTCCATTTCACTTAGACATACACCATCGCCTAAATCAACATAGCCTGTAAATGCGTTACCATTCCATTCGATGCATTTTCGAATAGACATCTCATCAAAAGTAAGTGCTACATAAAGAGGGTGAGATGAAAGTGCTACCCGATCTTCTAAAGCTAAGAAGGCTTCAGGTGTAAATCCAGGATTTCCACCTATTGTGTTACGCCAATTTCTTAGTGTGTTAACATGTGGTAGAGTCCTATTTAGGCACTGTCTAACATATTCGTATGTGGCTGGTGAATAGAAATTAAGTGTTAATGCAAATTTTTTTAAAGTGTCTGAATATTCTCCACTTTTTGTCCCAGATCTCTTGATTATATCAAACATTACTTCAGAGAAATTGTTCTGTAGAACCTCTTGTGTATGATCATTAATTAGATTTTTATCCTTTAGATCTTTGATAAAGGTTTTAAGGGTGGATATCACTTCGCTTTGCCTGTCACATTTTCTTTTGCAGTTAATATTTTCCTTCCTCAATTCTCGCAACTGTTCGTTCTTCTTTTCTATCATATTTTCAAGTAATTTAATACGTTTTCTAGGACTCTCGATAATGCTATAATTGTGGTCTGAACATACATCATGATCAGATGTATTAGAAGAATTACTGTCGGGACTCAGTTTATTTGTTTCATGTGGAATTATTGCTTCCGTTTTTCTTTTCAGAACTCTCCGAGATACTTTTTCAACCTGCAAGAATAATATTATACTAAGTTTATTAAGAATTTATAAAAGCGATAATCATTTATTCATGTTATAAAGCAAATTATTAATTGCAAATGTAGATAAGCTATTAAAATAACACTGTTCAGCAGTTTACCTTTTGTAGATGGCTTGGGAAGTTAAATAGAGACGGAACTGCATCGTCTTTCAAAAGTTTCTTTCCTAAAGATATCCAGAAACAAGACTTTTCAAAATGGGCAGAACATAATTTGTGGTTCCGAGTTGGCACGAATTTATCCCGTTTAATTGCTGTCAGCCACTTAGCCAGAAGATCTGGCTTATTTAATGGGAACCTGTAATTAGTAGCATTAAGTTCTAAGTTTAAACAAGTTTATTAGCGGTATTTTTAAAATCTAATATTCAGAACACCGCTTTTTTGTGTTAGAAATTCGTCTTCGTTTGTAGCTATTATCTCGGTACATGTCCAACTAGGCTAAGCAAGCAAGAAAAAAATTGTACGGTAATTATATTACTGTACTTACTTGTGCAGAGAAATTCCAGATCCTTTCTTGTACGTGTATGTACAATTAAACGCTGCACACGAATTCACCATAGTGAACAGGCACACTCAAATTTACTACTTAGACGTAGAACTTATGAAACAATAACAAACCTACACGTTAGCAACGTGTATCTCTAACTTGCAGGAACACATTCACACTTCGAAGATATTACGCATTTTTAAAATACACTAATTGTTAGAAACGACTATTAATGTACTCCATCACTGACTAAAAAAAAACTGAACTTCCTATTAACTTTAACTTTAATGCACTATAAAACATAAACAACACAAATTAACACACTATTAAAAGTAAACACAAATGAACACGTGAATCTCCATGTGTTGATAAAGTGCTTCCAGATCCTTCCTTGTACATATACGTACAATTAAACGTTGTACACGAATTCACCATAAAGAATGGCACTATTCACCGAATTAAATTTAATTAATAACATCTACACGTTAGGAACGTGCATATCTAAACTGTAGGAACACATTCACACTTCGAAGATATTACGCATTTTTAAAATACGCTAATTTTATTATTAGAAATTATTATTAATGCACTCCATCAATGGCTAAAAACTAAACTTGCTATTAACTTTAACTTTAATGCACTATTAAAAGTAGACAACACAAATCAACACACTATTGAAAGTAAACAACACAAATGAACACGTGAATCTCCATGTGTTGATGCTTGATAAAGTGCTTCTACTCCCAAAACGTGGCGTCGCGCGAACCAGCGCGAAAGGTTTCAAATTTGTACACGACATCAGCGCCAATTGTGTGTCTAGATATATAACTACAACGTCTTTGATTATAGTAATGAAGTTAACTACAAGTCAGAGATGATACGAATTTTATCACAGCCTCTTTTTTTTTCTTTTTCTTTTTTTTTTTTTTTTGCCTGGAATTTCTGAGAGCAGTGATCTCCTCCTCGTTTTTCAGCTGGAACATTTCCAGTGCTAAAAAACTGTTTGGTTACAAATTGAACTCTTGCTCGTTTTACCTGGATAATCCGGAGAAAAGCCTTCCGGCATACAGGGACTAGATTATTACTCTCACTCTTCCTCACAAAGGGTATTTTGTTTGGAAGTATTTTCCTCTGCGATTACCTGTTGCTGATCTCTTTGGGGTTATGGAGGACACTTTACAATAGGCCTACTGTAATAAAAAGACATTTTGACTGTATCTATCCTTATTCGCATAGAACAGCTTATGGAAATGTAGGCAATGCTTGATAGATAAGGTTGAACATCGAAAGCTTTTTGTAGCATGGCCACATGTAGGAAAAGCTGGCAGCATTGGAGGCCCATACCTGTGAAAAAGAGAAAATTCTGTCTCTAATTTTTTAAGCTAGGTCCAGGTATCTATTTCACAAATTATGAACATAACCTACAAGGTTGTCAGTAATAAAATCAAAGTATAAAGAGTCCTAGAAGAATGTAAACTGTGTTCGTTGGTTTGTTTGTTTGTTTCTTTGTTTGTTCTATTGCTTTATCTGCAATAGTAACTTTGAAACTAGTTTTCATTAAAACAAACCAAAGGAAAACAATAAAATATTATATATGAACATATTTAACTAACCTGAGCTGTTTAGCCCATTGATCTTTTCCACTTTTCCACCTCTCAGACCGAGATTTTCTTTTCCTTGCTTTGAAAGGCGAGACTGGTGTTATTTTCTCTATCCTGTTTGTTTTACTGGAAATTTTATGTTAGCTATATTCATTAAAACAAAGTATTTTAGTTACTTTTACCTAATAGAAATAGAACTGACATTGTAATAATCACAGGCTAGCATATACAGTCACGAAGCTCAATGCGTAGGGAATATGCATCCATAGATAGTTGCTAACCACTAGGATCGCTACTATCGCCTCATCACAGACAATGCGAAATAGTACCAGCACAGTCTAGTGTTCCTAGTATTCTCAACAACTCAAGCTTCGTGACTGTATATCCTAGACTGTGGTAATAACCATGATAACAATGAGAAAAAGGAAAGAAGACAGATGAAGGTCACATGACCAAATGAGATTGTGTGATTGGCCAATGTGGATATCGCTGGCTTTGCTTCTCAGATTGTAAAATTTGAGCATGGAGATTGCTGCTTTTGCTTCTAACCCCGGTTTTCAATATGAAAATTAACCATTTACAGCTGCTTTTGCTTCACATAACCTCTGGAGATTGCTAGAAAACACCAAGGAGAATCCAATGATGCCATAATGTAAGTTTCTCAAAAAAAAAAAAAAAAAAAAGTGGAGATTGCTGACTTTGCTTCTAGGAACCTCATTTGCGAAAATTCTTTTAATAATGGAAAAATGACTTAAAACAGGGACTTAGAAAAGTTGTGTAATATCCTTACTACAATACATCAAAGCATTGGGTCATTACATAATCGAAAGGAATGTGAAGTTCCTTAAGAATGTGAATTTTATAATAGAACCTCTAGACCTATTACCAAACAGCAAACCAATGACAGACCATTGTTTAAGAGGGACGTTGTACTTTTGAGAAAGATAAGGCAGACAAGGTTCATATATATAGGCTTCTTCTCAATATCAAATGATTTAGGTTCCTTTCGAAACGGATAGTAGGGTCAAGAAGAGCCCGTTTTAAGCGTCCGTTAATAGCAATAATGTCTGCCTGTCTAAAAGAACCATCTGATGATACACAATGTACTTCCTTATGAATCTCCCAATTTAAAGTTTTTAACGATGTGGCCAAAGCATGTCGTCCAATATGATGTCCAGCATTGATCAGCAATTCGCCTTTAGGGCATTGTCCAATCACGTGTCCAAGTGTTTCAAGCTCACTACAGTCTGGATGACGGCAGCTGGTTGTGGTTAGAGCTCTGCCAGGTATTGCGTGAACCGCCGAAATATTGCTTGACATTGTTAAAGCACTGGTCCAATGCTTATATGGAGCCATTGTTGCCACATTTAAAGGTAAGCCTTAATGTTATTTGCGTTAATGTAATGCATATTTTTGCGGTAAAGTAAACAACGATTTACGTAAATAACGCCCACTTTTGCGTAAAAGTGCTGCACCGAAATTTACAACGCAATAGGCCGAGTCATAATCTATTTTCAATAATATTTGAGAAGTGTGAACTTTCTGTACGTATCACATGTATATTCAGTTCCTCATTCCAAGGACGCTGGAAGATCGAAGTTCGAACCGGGGGTCATGTGTTAATCTTAATGCTCTTATTGCGCACGATGTTAATCTAATTTGTTTTCCGAGCTCTTGATCCTGTTACCGGGAAGCCCCTATGTACTAGGTATAAAATCGACTTCTTAGTTCGAATCCGCATCACTTCTGGTGGGAAGCCTGCTTTCCTCCACACAACAAGATTTAGGAACTTGTTCAAACTTCAGAACACAAGACTTAGCACTTCAAGAAACAGTTTTTCAAATAATAACTCAACACTCTATCACACATGTTTCCGCTAATCTTCCTAGCGTACGTAGTTGCAGTCAAAGTCTTCAAAAAAACTACACCAAATGGTAAGTGGGACATGTGACTATATGGCAAAAGAGCTGAGCAATTTACCGACGAAAATGCAGCGATTTGGTTCATGGCGTGGAAATGAAATAATAATAAATTAGTTACTTAAAAAATGTATTACAGACTTAGTAAGTAAAATGGATAAGAGATAGAAGGTGTCCGCATTGTAGGCAAGAATGGAACTTTTGGGAGCTTTGACCTTATGGTGAAAAATAAGTCTCTAATGTTTTCGGAACTCTCTATTGCCGCCATTTTCAAAAATATTTATAGGCCTTACAATTTTATATACTTACAACATGTAAATGACGGGACAGGCGGCTACGCGATCTAAGGCCCGCACCCTTTAGGCGACGCGGTCCGACGGTTCGTGGTTTACACTTGTTCAACTTATCTCAAGAATAAAAAATATTATCTACTAGAGAACGAAGACATGGGGAAGGTCTCTAAAATTGCTTTTGGATATTGAGGCCAGAATGGATCAACGAATGGTCCAAATCCATTTATGGGTGAATATTCTGAAATGGGTAAATGTATGTCCCGGCTGATTTAAGGAGTTTCTTGAAAATGTTAACTGATTACTTTTGCGTTTAATTAACTAACTCTCACATGTTTCAGTTGGAAACAAAGCATAAAAGGTTTAATTTTAAAATTAATAATTAAAAAATAACGTCCAAACGTCAAAATGTAAGTACAGTCCCTATGTCCCCAACTACATTTTACTCTGTTTTACTAAGTTTTTCTCGGAATGCTTCGATTTGATTTTATTTCCTCGGCCAAGATTATAAAAATAAATAGTTAAAATACTTATGAAAGACAGGAATTGTTTGTTTAATTCTGAAAGGACACAACTTTAACGTAAAGTTTGTCCCCAAAAATTTCGTAACACCGGTCCCTCGAAATAAAAGAGCTACACAAAAGACAATTTTGCTTCATGTGGTAAATTTTAACGGTTGGTAGTGATGAGAGGTCAACATGGCGCCAGTTAAAAAACTTTTCGTCCATTGTCGTAATTTATTTTATTGAAAAATACAAACATCATCATTGATGACTGAATGTTATGTTTTCTATTGGTAACACCAGTCCCGGGTGGCATTAAATATAGTTTGTATATATTAAACTCTCGTAGTATATGCAAAACATTACAATGTTTGTCGACTAAAAAATCTAACCTCAATGATATTTTTAACTATTTATTTTGTCAGAACTATTGCGGAAATTATACTAATTTGTAACAATGGTCCCTGTAACGTCGGTCCCTTTATTGTGGGAGGATAAAGTAACTTCGAATATTATTTCATGTGATTGTTTATAGGAAAGAAAAAAAGTCTGATGATGAAAGTAGGAAATATGAAAGGAGAAGATACGTAGGCAGAGGGCAAAAATTACTGAAGAGGAGTTGCAGAAAAAAAGGGACTATGGCAAAGAATATAAAAAAAAAGAAAGAAAATAGCAGATATGATTGATTGTGAAAAAAGAAATGTTCGAAGACAAGTGAAATCTGAAGTACAGAAGTTTAGAAGATACCTTAAACAATGGGCTGTAAGGGAAATATAACAACAATCCCTTGGATTTTTTTAAAATAAGAAAATCTCACATAAAAATATTTTTAAGCTCAACTGATACCAGAATCTTCAATAATAGGAGCAAATGTAACCAATGTGAGAAAAAAGTACACAATTTAATATAATATATTTTTTCCAGTTTTGTTATTCATATTTGCCCATTTCAGAATATTATATATAGGGTAGAGTAGCATAACTCGCATCGCTTCCTAAATGGCACCACTGCTAGTTTAAAACAAGTTACTGTAGTAGTATAGCATCTAGTGGTATTGTTACAATCTACCATATGAACTTCCACTATGCCACTTGATTTCTGCCACTTCTTTGTGCTACCAACGTGGTGATAGAGTATTTAATATAATCGCTCAGGTGGATGTATATTTAGCTAACATTTTGTAACTAAATAACGGATTTGTATGCAAAGGAATCCATAATCTTAAAATTTTATTTTATTGGGTTATTTTACGACGCTGTATCAACATCTAGGTTATTTAGCGTCTGAATGATATGAAGGTGATAATGCCGGTGAAATGAGTCCGGGGTCCAGCACCGAAAGTTACCCAGCATTTGCTCATATTGGGTTGAGGGAAAACCCCGGAAAAAACCTCAACCAGGTAACTTGACCCGACCGGGATTCGAACCCGGGCCACCTGGTTTCGCGGCCAGACGCGCTGACCGTTACTCCACAGGTGTGGACATAATCTTAAAATGTTATTGGTTAAAAGAAATATTAAAGAACATTTAACTTAGCACGATATTCGAACATGTGGTGCATGTAGGCTATAATGAAGGGAATAATAACTTATGACGTAGTTTCTTAATTCGCACCACTTTGTAGGTGCCTAATTCGCACCGGTGCGATATGAGCAACTGTAGCAATTCTAGCCGTACAAAAGAAGGTCAAAAAATTTTAACTGAACGGGGAATGCATCAGGTGGGTGCAATATCAAGTGGTGAAAAGGGCGTTAATACAATAAGTGTGTGTTTTAAAAGTGCACCGGGTATTTTGTGCCCCTATGAAAATTTTTAAACGTTAAACAGTGCATCCTACATTATCAGCTGGTGTTCTTCCAGGGTCGTTATTTGTTTGCTCTGATTCAGGTTATATCAACAGTGAACTATTTGTCGAATAGCTCAAACATTTTATTTGCCACTCAAACCTGCCATAGAAAAAAGTGCTGCTTCTGTATGTCCACCTATACGATCCATTCCAAAAATTTAGAAGCTAGATTATCTCGGGTAAATGATGTGCTCCTATTTCAGCTTCCTCGTCATAATACTCAGAGGCCCAGCCTTTAGATGTTTCTATCTTCAAACTATTTCAGACAGCTAAATCATGAGGCAGTTCTTACGTGGTTTCTAGATAATAGTGGAGAAAAGGTGATGCAGTTTACAGTCTGAACTGCCTGGTGAAGCACATGACAAATGTGTAACAATAAAAAAAGCATTCAGGAAGTTTAAATGTTAGGTAATTTTTGCTCTATTTTTTCAATTTCATTTGAAGATGCGTTACTCTCTTTCATTAATTTCAATAAACTTGTAATTTGCATTTATTACATTATTCATATTAAATACTGTTCAATATGTTCAATATTAAAAAGCTTTTCTTCATCCTGTTCCCTGCAGATAAAGAGGTGCGATTTAAGAAACCGCAGGTGCTATTTAGGAAATTAGTTGCCTAAATGGCACCATTGACAAGTGTTTCGAAAATGTCATTCTACTTCAAAAATATTAAATCAAATTCAAGGATTCTTTTTTACATGAAAGGTAAATGTTCTGGGAATGTATTTCTGTAAAGGAATGCAGAAAATAAAAACTGTATTGTTCAATAAAAATTATAAATGCTAAAGTGGTGCGATATACGCAACCTTACCCTATATAACAAATGCAACTTGAAATTCGGAACCTAAATTATCACACAAATATAAAATTATGGTATTCAGTTATTACTCATGTATTAGAAACAATTTTATTTTTAGTCACTACGTGTGAATATGGTCCAGAGATTCAATAGTAGTTTCAGTTCTTTGCTGAGCCGCTAATAACATGACTTCACAGTTTTCAGACTGCGTTACTGTAACATTAGCAAATCTGATTTAAGGGTTTTAAAATTCATAAATAAAATTATTTATGTTGAATATTTCTCATTTTCAGTAGGTAATTTTTGTTTATAATGTAAAGTTTGTGCGTTTTCAAATGTTTAAAAATGATTATGAGTATTCTGATCGTGTTTTGTCATTCATTTGAATTGACATTGAAAAACTGTTGATTCTAGTAAAGTTCACTGTTTATTATTAAGTAGTAGCCTATATATTATATCTATTATGATTAGGGCCAGAAAGTTCAATTCTTAAGAACTTACTAAATAGGCCTATGCATGCAAGTAGGCCTATACATTTAAAAACTTTAAAATATACCAATAAATATGCTCTAATAAAATTCTGTATTCTTGATATATCATTAATAAATAACAAATAAATTAATAATAATAATAATAATAATAATAAGAAACAATACATGTACAAATATTATAGGTCAAACTAGATAAGACTAAACTTACATTTATTGTTGAAAAGTTGAAGCATGTGAACCGCTGAAAAAAAAAGAAGCGATGGGTTGTAGTTCACGATAATTATATGGCGTAGGTTTTCAATAGAGACAGAGTGCCCATTGTCTCTGAAGACGGATTCAACGTCGCAAGACGTTACTGGGACATACTTTCTACATGTTCCTAACTGTTCCATAGTGAAAGATAATTCACTGGGATTAATGGACGATTTTCTGTTTAAAATATCTCTAATTTTGCACATTTGTTCGTATCCAGGATTTTTTTATACCTGTAACTTATTTTATTCTTAAGCTTTTCCCTTACACTTCAGAGACAGAATTTAGGCTGGATATTGTTCCTTGAATCATTTTCAAAGTCACATTTAAAGATATGCCTACTCTTTCTAAGGACGGTATTGCTTTACTGTGCCGTGAAATTCACTAGGTGTGTCGCGAAACTTTCAATACTTTCCTGGTAAAAATAAGTATAATAATTTCACGTAATACGAGTTTTAAAAATAGAATATGATGCTTTTACTTAAAAATCCAAACTAGGCATTTTTAGGCAACATAAAATCAGCTTTAATGTGTTTAAAAGGGAAAATATGCCACGATAATATAAATATCATAAAATATTATGCATTTATAAAATAAATCCAAAATATGCAAATGTATGCAACATAAAATTTGGTTTGATAAGTTGAATGCTGATTCGTGAAGATAATTAATCAGCAATTAATTATAGCCAATGGAAAATATATGCAAATGTATGAACTTCCTTGCCCTAGTTATCATATTAACAGAACTTTTTTAACGCCATATCGGATCTCAATACAAGCCACAGGAGCTCATTAAAATGGAGATGTGGAAAGTATATTCACATACTATAATATTACAAGATGTGTACATGATAACAATGTAAATTACGGAAGTTCTAGTTTCGAAATGTGTAATTTTAGAAGTTTTAGTTTTGAAAGGGGTTTTAAATGATATTATATTTACAAACATACCCCTATTTATTTTTTAAATATTATAATATACAGGGTGATTCAAAAGTCGCGTGACATTGGACATCTCCGTTATTAGTGTAAGTACAGAAAATAGTTTCAAATAAATGTTTAAGATCTTGATACGTATAGTTCATGTGCAAAATTTAAAGAAAATCGTAAGAGCCATTTTTGAGAAAATTGCAACAAACATGTTCGCGTTTCTAGTAAAGTACCTGTTTGGTTAGGGAAAACGCATCCAAAACTTAGGTGCCACATCTCTGGAGAGTACGAAACTTAAATTAGAAATTTGGTTTGGGTAGCGCGTCGTAATTAATAAATTGTGTTTTTGTATTGACGGGTGAGTAAGTTGAGAGTCACAATGGCAAACTGAAACATTTCAGCACTTGAACTTTCACGACCTGTGTAATTGTTCCACATGCACACTACTGGAGTAAGCGTTCAAATTGGCGGCCATTTTGTTGACGGCACATCCATACATGGTTGAGGTAACTGCTCCGCACATTACGTAACACTGCAGATGTTATTTGTGCACATTCTCTCCTGATATTTTCCTGCAGTTCATCCAGTTTTCGTGGCCTGTTGTTGTAAACTACAGACTCGAGATGTCCCCAGAGAAAAAAGTCAATTGGCGTTAAATCTGGCGACTTAGGCGGCCATTCCACTGGATCCCTGCGATCGATCCAACGCCCAGGGATAACTTCATTCAGCAATTCGCGGACTGTCAATCTGAAATGCGGTGGTGTTCCATCCTGCTGAAAGAAAAAAACCACGCCTTCTTTCTAGGGCAGCAGTGTAGCCTCGAGATGCTATCTGTACAGTGGAGCAGTGTGCTTGTTGTTCAGAAACACGGTACCGATGACAACATCGCCGTGTATGCCACACCACACATTTAATCTTGGGTCAAACTGATTATGAGCCTCTACAGCTATGTGGGGGTTCTCTGTTGCCCAGTACACAGCGTTATATCGATTCACTGTTCCGTTCAAATGGAAACAGGCCTCATCGCTCCAACAAATATCAGCTTCAAGGTTTGGCTGGTGCGTTCGTCGTTCAAGAAACCACTCACAGAACTGCACCTGCATATCTGTGTCATCCCCATGCAGTTCCTGCACGAAGCGCATACGATAGGGATAAAAATGATTGAAGGATAGTATCCTGGGCACGGACGCTTGACTGGTACCACATTCTTGCGCCACTTCCCTGGTTGACCGTGATGGACTGACTACAAGCTTAGCTAGTACACTAGCTGCGTTTGCATCCCCTGTTGCTGTACGAGGCTGCCCCGAACGTTTTTTGTTGTGGATACTGCCTGCTGTCTTGAACCGTTCCATTAAACGACCAATGCTTGCGTGATGTGGGGTAGGTTGATCTGGATGCCGTTTGTGATATATTTCTGCTGCTTCCCGTAGACTCAGGCCTCCCGCATGGATGATAACCATTTCCACCCTCCCAGGAATTGTGTACATTGTCTGTTGCTACCCGGTTCACTGGTGAAACTAGAACTTACTCACCTGTCTACACAAAAAACACAGTTTATTAATTACGGCGCGCGACCCAAACCACATTTCTAACTTAAGTTTCGTACGCTCCAGAGATGTGACACCTAAGTTTTGGATGCGTTTTCCCTAACCAAACTGGTACTTTACTAGAAACGCGAACATGTTTGTTGCAATTTTCTCAAAAATGGCTCTTACGATTTTCTTTAAATTTTGCACATGAACTACACGTACCAATATCTAAAACATTTATTTTTTGTACTTACACTAATAACGGAGATGGCCTATGTCGCGCGACTTTTGAATCACCCTGTATATTACCATGATGTACCAAAGTACATACGGAGTTTCAGGCAGTAATTCTGTGTTTCCATAAAGTGAATTCTCACCAGCACCGGGAATCGAATCGGGGTTTCCAGCTGTACGTGCTGGCGCTTTATCCATTAAGCTACACCGGATTCAGGTTCCGACGCCGGATTGAATTCCTCTCATTTTTAAGTTCTACCTACTGTGTTCCCCTTTGTTGGCCTACCCTCGAATATAGTGTCACAGTATGTATGATAATGGACACAATGTCCAATCACGAGTACAGAGGTGCACTAATTACGAATGACCAGAGCTTGCACAACGGCCCAGCCCATGGGCTGCTTCCGTACTGCACAGCACTGGGCTCCACAGTGTCGCAAGGAACTAGCTCGTGACGTCACTCAGCATCACCGCACGGGTCGGAGCGAACCATAGACAAATAAATAGAGGAGGAAACTGCTTGCAGAACGGTTTTGCGCGGTGGACTTATATTAAGGCATGGGCCAAAGTTTCCTCCTCTATTAGTTACCGTACTTATGAATTTATTTTGCATGGGCTTGTGCTTGTGTGTGCTGTTCGATCAACGATCAGCTACTGTTTCAAACGTCTTCGTTTGAGTTTTTGATTTCGTTTTTTTCAAGACGAGTCCAAATAATCACAAAGAATATACAGTCTCTGTGAGGCTACTATTACAGCATCAAAGTTCTTTGACAAAGAATATGATAAAATATTTTATCAAAGATCTTTGATAAAGGATAGGATTTGGGGCATATTACACTACTACATTGTGTCTACTGTCACACATACTGTGACATGGTACACGAGGGCAGGGAAGACAGTAGGTAGAACTAAAAAATGAGAGGGATTCAATCCGGCATTAAAACCTAACTCCGGTGTAGCTTAGTGGATAAAGCGATAGCATTTAACGCTGGAAAACCGGGTTCGAATCCCGGTTCCGGTGAGAATTTTTCTCCGTTCTACCGATTCTTCAAATTATAATACAAGATGTTAAAAAAAAGTATCCAATACTTTATGAGGTGCTAGTATGCATCAAAACAAGAAAAAATGTCTAATAAACATGGGCCCTACAACACACACTTTCTGAGATCTGTACACTTGTTCATAGGAGGTGCTCGCTCAATGTGACGTCCATTCACGACAATGCATTCCTCTGCCCTTCGGCGTAAGAAATCACGCACTCTTTGAAATTGACCTGGTTGTTCTTCATAACCAAAAGTGTAGGGGATTTAGATTTGAGGAACGAGCAGGCCAAGGTGTGGTGCCTCTCAAATCAATCCAGCGGTCCTGATATGTCAGCGTCAGGTGTTAACGCTCATTGCGAAAAAAATGTGTTGGTGTGCTATCATGCATGAATCACATCTGCAGTCTTTGCTGACATGGCACAAACTCCATCAGGGTAGGCAATATGTTTATAAGAATGTCCTGATAAACTCTGGGTAGCATGTATGACCCTTAATCTATCGCCAAGAACGCCTGCCCATACGTTGATTGAGAATCGGTGCTGATGCCTTGTTTCTTCAAGTGCATGGGAATTTTCATCAGGCCACACATTCTGATTACGAAAATTCACAACACCATCTCTGCTGAACCCCGCTCATGTCCGCAACCAGACTTTTGTTTTCAGTATTCCTTGAGAGGTATCAGTATTCCATGCCAGGGGTGTCAACTACGGTATGATTATATGGTAGCCTACTGTATTGTAGGGCAGAAAAACGCATTGCCATAAATGGATGTCACATTGAGCACCTCCTATGAAAAGTATTCAGATCTCAGAAAGTATGTGTTGTAGGATCCATGTTTATTAGACATTTTTTTCTTGTTTTGATGCATACTATCACCCATAGAATATTGGATACTTTTTTAACACCCTGTATATACTCACATACGCAGGAAGAAGAACAGTTTCTGTGTAACCTACTTAATAGACCTTTGCATCGCAATGTTCCTCTGCTGCAGGGAAGGTCACAGTATACCTCGGCAAGCGAGACTTCATAGACCATCTGGACCATGTGGACCCCATTGATGGCATCGTGGTGGTCGACAATGAGTATCTCAAGGGCCGAAAATTATACGGGCAGGTAACAACCACGTACCGTTATGGACGAGAGGAGGACGAAGTGATGGGCCTCAAGTTCAGCAAAGAACTTGTGCTGGCGCGCGAACAACTGGTACCATGCGAGGAGAAGAAGGCGGACCTCACACCTATCCAGGTAATGGTATATCTCTGTTGGTTGGTGGTTCTGATTCGAATGAAAGCGAAAAGTACAGGGCATATCAAAAGTCCGATAACACTTTCAATATTTTATTACACAAAAACTACTAATGATAGCACTTTCAAACACACGTCAGTTTAAAGTCATACTCTCAAAGTTCTGTTTACACCTTACAGAGATTCAATGTGTGAACCACGAGTGACTCGGCAGATGTCCAAACGATAATCAAACTCTTCCCATACCCTTTTGAACATATCCTCTGTGACCGTAAAGTATTGTTTAAAAAAATAAAAGTATTTAGATTTTTGTATATTGGCGACAATGGAATTTCATGTGATGTGATTGGTCGAATATACCAATAAGTCTATTACTTAAATGACCAAAGTAAGCGCCAAATTCAGTCACATAAGTAAATAACAGATTTGGTCCGCGTACAAATATGCAATTGATAAGATAATTACAATGTCTACCACAAAATCAGGTTCATTTTTTTGTGTTGATCAGTATTTATTAATGTTACATCCATAACTTCACAAACATTAGTGACCCCAGCAGCAGCATAAAAATTATGTGCTGAAGTTAATAACATTTTGATAATCAAAAACCTTTCTCGAATTTAACTCTTTTAACAACATCAACTACCCTGTGGGCACTTTTGCACACATATCTTAGAAATTCCGTGCTTATCTACTAACGCACGGAACTGACAGCTAGTATATTTAACCAATGCAAAACAATACAGTTCTCGCTTTAAGGTTAGGCACCACTTTTCCATGTTGGTTGTGATGTCCCATATCTTGAAGGAGAGATTCCAGCGAAACGGGACTCGAAACGACTTCAGAATACCGCGTAAGTAGTGTCGTTATCATATTATTGAATTTATTTATTTTTGGTGCAGGGAACTTCTTTTTTAAGTGCGATTATTTATTAAATATTCTGAAGTATAGCGCGGGACTCATTCGAAACCTTTCATTAAATTCATACAATGATACGAACGTATTATTAATTCTTGGCCGGAAAATTTTACGTATACGTCTTTGTTTGATTAGGCCTAAATTCAATATCTTCGTCTGAGTCATTAGAACTCCTTAATGACATCAAAACTGCTCTAGTTGAACTTTACAAGTAAAGTTTACACGTTTGTAAAATCACTCTTCATTGTGAAACAGAATGCTTGTAAAGTGCGCAAAATTTAATTTGTAAAGATTTGATTTCCTTTGTAAAGTTCAACATTACAAACAAAGATTGTGAAACAGAAGTTTACAATTTACAAGAAAAGTTTACAATTTACAAAGCTTGTAAACATTGTGAAACAGGCCCCAGACCATAGTTAATATTACCAAATTCGTTCACTGAACATCCGCCCATGAATATTGCGAGTAATATGGTTGAAGCTCATTCATGTATAAGGCAGAGAGTCAAGGTGCACAGGCTAATTTCCTGATTATAGCAGATAGTGGAAGTAATATTCTGTTTTCTTTTTCTCTGCGCTCTTCTCAGATTGCTGTGGTATATGATGCGCCTACTAAACGTCATAGGACATAATTATATTAATAACACTGTTTGGTAAATCTGAAAAAGTATTAATTTATTCCTACAAAATTTCATAGATAATTTTTAATTACAACGGAAAGTTCAATATTTCGATAGCAGATAATAACATTGAGCTCTCTTATGGAACGAAGAAGCACTTCACTTTCTCTGTAATAAGTCATTGGCTGGATCTGATTTTGATGTATGTCGTTCTTCTGATACCCTAGAACATGATGTAAACACAACATTTAGAACATTTTTGATTGATTTCAGCCAAAAAAATAACAAGCTCATTATGCCCATCTTTCATTGGAAAAAACTTAAATATTATATAAATGTATTCTCGAGTCATATATGCTGGTTCATCTTTCAGTTCCGGAGTTCTAAAATACCTTTATGTAATTTTATATTCTTGCTAAGACATTTTTCGTCCTCTAATTTTCCTTTTATTAGTCTTCCCTTTTTAGAAAATCCTCTATTTTTTGTTCCTATAGTCTCCACTTTATTCCTCTTTTAACCACTTTTATCTAGTTTCTTAATTTATAAACTCATGTTGTCGTATTTAATTTACATTTCCACATTCTGTTTCTTGATTTGACAATCACCATAATGATATTTAACAACTTACTGACTTCACCAAAAGTTTCAGTGACTTTGGTAATGATCTTCCTTGTTTTATTCTGCCTCTGTGTTTGTAATATTTTTAATAATATTGATACTTTATTCTTTATCACTCGACCTATGTAGAAAAATAAAAAAATCTCCGTTTTAGATAAAATAGGACACTTAATCCTGATAAATGTGAAATTTATTTTTGTTCTAAGTTTAATCAATCTGTTTTCTCTTCTTTTCAAAAACTTGCTCCGGGTATTTTACTAATGACAAAATTCAGTTTAACAATTCTTGGATCTCCCGTCTTTTTGGAAGCTGCCGATCACATCGCTGAACAAAAACTAATTTCTTTGCAATATTTCATCGATCGTTTAAAACTAATACACCCTCATATTTCTTATTATCCCCTTAAAAATTGTTTCCTAATCCCTAAGATGACTTACTTTATGCGTACCACTCCCTTTTGGCTTTTTCCATCTTTCCTACATAAAGCTGATGCTCTTTTTCGATCCAGTTTGGAAATGATCCTAAATATTTGTTTTACCGATACTAGTTGGACTGAAGCCTCTCTCCCAATTAAATTTGGTGGTGTGGGCATTCGGAAACTTTCTAACGTTTGTATACCTGCTTTTCTTTTTTCTGCCTTTGGAATTTTCCGTTGCATCAAATCGCTCTTTCCTTTATACAATGATGCAACTGAAATCTGTCATGTGCGTGATGCTCTGACTAGTTGGTATACTTTCTCACAAATCACTCATCCTCCTGCCCATCCTGAATTTCAAAAGCTTTATCTTTTCCAAAAAAAAAAAAAAAATTAGATGCACTTCTTTCTTCTTTCAAATCCGAACAAGACATTGCACGTCTGCTAGCTCTTCAAGAGAGTGAGTCTGGAGCTTGGCTACACGCATTACCTTCTCCTCACATCGGCACTCTAATAGATAATACATCCTTTAAAATCGCAATGGCTTTACGCCTTGGTTGTAAACTCTGCGAGCCACACCAATGTATTTGCGGAGGAATTGCTGATATTTACGGCCATCATGCACTCAGCTATGCGAGGAGCAAGGGTCGCATTCCCAGACATATATCACCCAATGATATCATTAAAAGATCTCTGACTTCTTGTGGCATTCCGTCTCTCTTAGAACCACCAGGTATTAGTCGCGCAGATGGTAAACGACCCGATGGTCTCACCTTAATTCCGTGGTCTGGAGAAAAATCTTTAATTTGGGACTCCACTTGCGTTGACACTCTAGCTCCAACTCACTTGCCGAATACCTCCAGACGCGCAGCATCTGCTGCTGAATTAGCCGTGAAAAATAAAGTCAATAAGTATGCTCATCTTTTAGACAATTATATCTTTGTCCCCTTTGCTGTGGAGACCTTCGGTCCTTGGAGTCACGACGCTAAAGTTTTGGTATCTCAAATCGGCCAAATTTTGATCTCCATTACTGGTGATCGTAGTTGCACTAATTATTTGCGTCAGCGTTTAAGTATTGCTATTCAACGCGGAAATGCAATAAGCGTTTTGGGTACTCTTCCCGAGTCCAGCCCTTTGGATGAACTCTTTCTCTTGTAAAATTTATTTAGTATAGATAGATATTTTTATAAGTAATTAATTTTAATTAATAATAACAAGATAATATTTTATACAAAAAATTATATCATATTATATTATATTATATTATATTATATTATATTATATTATATTATATTATATTATGTTATATTATATTATATTATATTATATTATATCAGACCACGTTTTAAGTTTGTTTGGACAAAGGAAACCTTGACTTATTCATAAGATATTATCAAATGACATGAAAATGTGAAGACCTTTCTGCGATAATTCAGGAGCGGCTGGTGAAGAAACTGGGTGCGAACGCGTACCCCTTCACATTCAAGTTTCCGCCAAATGCGCCTTCCTCCGTGACTCTACAACCCGGAGAGGAAGACACGGGCAAGCCGCTCGGCGTCGAGTACAACATCAAGACCTACGTAGCCGACACGCCCGACGACAAGGGCCACAAGCGCTCCTCCGTTTCTCTCGCCATTAAAAAGGTATACGTTTTTTCTTTTAGCATTTAAGAGTTGTTTCATTGCTTGCCGGTTCGTGAAGCTATTAGATTAAATTCTACAAAAACACTTGTTTATTTAAACAGCTCAAAACTTCTTTTGTGTCTAAAAAAAGTTAATACTAAATTACGGTTGCACGATATAACTTGTAAAGCAGTAGCAATTCGACATGGAAATGAAATTAGGATGTTAAACAAAAGAAAATGGCAAGAATCGAAACAGCATAATTAATACTCTTCCTAAAACAATTTACAAGTTTTGCCAGGTTCAACCATGAACGCAGAAAGCATCGATGCAACGATCCATAGGAACAGACCACATAGTCTGATCATAAATAGTTAATAACTATAATGATTATGGTGATATAATGAAGTTCTGAAATGTTGAAAGCTAGTGATAAATTATTGTGTTCGGTTAGTAAATATTATCAAATAACATGAAGCCGCGAAATATTATTAATCACTAGACAGTGGATGCGGGATGACTTATCGTTGAATGTTGGTGCACATTTACTATATGTTACATTTTTTTCATTCAGACCATTGCATTGGCTCAACAGGTTTTAAACATAAATAGACGACGTCAACATGCTACTGTATCTCCGTATAGACAGAAGGAAAAGAAAAATAACGTAATGTATTAGTGTAGCACATTCTTTGCAAGTTCAGTCCTCGTCATCATTGATGCAATTACCAGCGTTGCAGTAAACGACGATATATTCTCGTAAGTTGTCGAAGCTGAATCGTCTTCGCCTATCGCTTAAACAGTTTTTGTATCGAGAGAATTTCTGAAGAAAAACTCTAAAATGGGGATCACTCAATTTCTTTAGTTTAGAGGAATATTTGCACTGAGCATCATGTTGCACATGTTGTTTAGACCCGCACAACTAAATAATGATGATGATGATGGTGATGATGAGTATGATGAGTATGATGATGATGTTGATGATGGTTCTTCAGATTTCATTTCAACGTATTTCCTTTGCGATGTACTGTTGCAGTGTTTCTCTATAGCCTGAGTTATGGTTTTTATTTCAATTTCACATACATTACATACGATATTGTCTTCGTTAATACATAAAATGTCACTCTCATACTTCTTAATTGCATTTCGTATCTCTAAGCGAATTTAACGTTTTGACTTCGACATTATGAATGGATCAGCACTACACTATTCAACTCGTACTAAATACTTGAGCAGGATAACACAACTGCACACATTGCGTTGCAATGTTACTATGAACGGACCGAGGTTCCTTCGTTCTATACGCTGTTATACTCGCCAGGTACACAAAAGACGAACGACGCGGCAAGTGCCATATACTCCGATATGAAACAACTTCACTTTTCCTTAAGTCATCCCGCATACACTGTCTATTAATGACCAATGATAAAAGTAGTGTAGAACGAAACATCTGTAGTCGTCCCAAGAAAAAAAATGGCCAGACTCTTGTTTGGTTCAGAATCAAAGTTTACAAAAGAAGACGGGTATGTGGCCTCCTGATCGATAATCGACCATCGAGAGTTGTTTGAATGTTCGTCATTCGGATAGTCTTCGCAACGCCACCGTCTGTTATATAGTGGATAGAATTCTGGTCTCATGTACAGCAGATTGGGTTTGAATCCTGACTGGAAAAGGTTTTTAATTCTATAATGTTAAGTTATCTGTGATTTATCATTTTTTATTTTTACCATTTTTGTTATATGGTACAACATGAACACACGACAGCTTTTTAAGAAAAAATATAGAACTAAATTAAACTGGTAAAGTATTTTTTTTTTAAGACAGAACCATCTCCTGAAATGCCTGTGTGTATTAAAATTCGTTGTTCTCCGCGACTTGGAATAACTGGCTGTATGCACCCGCTGCGACCGCTGATGAATTATTGTAACCAATCGAGAATGCCTACAATGCCCTGGCAGAAAGATAAGATTTAATTTCAAATATGGCACTGTTCATATTCCAGAGGTTGCGGGAAGTCATGCAATGACATGAAAGTTGAACTTGCTACTAAAGTGTTTTTTTAAGTTATTTTAAATTATTTTATTCCAATTATACAGGGACATCATTTTATTTTTACTAACATTTTTAATATTAACCTGTCTATACATTTAGAGAACCGGAAACACCGCTTGCTCCCCCTTCCAAGACTGGAGTTCGATGATACTGGCGTAAACACAAATCACTCTACTAGGTATAGGATGGAAGAAAAGTAGTTCATCCATTTACGTAAACTAGGAAATATCGCGATTTTGAGTTTGATAATTTTCATTAGGTTTTTCTTTAATCAAAGTACAGTACTGTATTAAGAATAAGTGTTTTTACTCACGAAGTGAGTTATCCATGCGAACGTATTCATTATGCAGTATATACTGTCTACAGCACATAAGCGTACATACAATATAGAGAAAGAAGTTAAATTGAAAAATAATCATAATATGAATATTTAAACACAATTTTGAAAATGGTGGCCGTTCATTTTGATACAGGCTTCAGTTCTTTTGTGCATATTATCGCACTATAGACTATTGCATCTAATTCCAATTGCCAGTTTCGTCCTTCGTACTAGTAACTCATGTTGAAATAATTCTGTACCTACTCTACGTACTATGAATTCAATCTTCACTTCTGCCCGACCCGAAAATATAAAATTACTCAGACATGCTATCTACTGTCCGTCCAAGTGGTTATGCAGCAGGATTGTAGAAAGGGAGGAAATCACGTGACAGTTAATTACTTAACGAGGCCCTTTTATTTAAGTTAAATTAAACAGCTGTATAATATTACGTAAACGTCCAATTCCTAAGGGAAATTAATGTTTTCAGAAAAGAGCAAAGACAGCCCAGCTTTTACAGAGGGGCGAGCAGAAGCAGGTGGGGGAAATCGGGATGCGACGTAGGCAAACGGACAGTACCTGTGCGAAAATATGATTCAATATTGAAAGCTCTTTCGTCACTGGAAAACGCGAACATATTTCTGGAACGTACTATACCCAGTAACTCAGTACTGCTTACTATCTGCGGTCTTGGTTCTGTGTGGAGTTGGAACTTCCTTAGTAGAGGGGGTGGGAGCGAAGTACATTCAAAAACTCAAGTACAATAAAAATTGAAGTAAAAATAAAATGATGTCCATGTAGAAGATAATGCTTTTATTTTGTGCCACAGTTATGTTTTCGTTGCAAAATAATACAATACCTTCCTTCTTGGTTCTTAGTTTTCTATGTCAGTCATGACCTTAATTCTACAACATGCTTGACTTAAGTTGGCTTTAAAGAAATTCATACATGCAAGTGACTCGAACTTCGGAACTCAGTGCGTGAGCTAGAATAACGCGTTGCAGTGAACACCTTTTCATTCATGATGACATGAACCTTCTACTCAGCCATCAAAGTTTAAAGACATAATTTTCAAAACGAAGTTGTGCTTACGATAGGTTAGTTTGAAACACATGTTATTTCACTGCTTAATGGCGTAAATTAAATCGTATTAAGATGTAGGAAACATAGCAGACAATAATTTACCTACTGAACTCAGTCATGAAAACCAAAACTCATTTGCTGTCTCAAAATTAACTGACATAAATATGGAATATTTAGAGGGGTTTCAGGTAATTAAGCTAAACAATATCACTAAATTAAAATGGTGATACCACAGTCTAGTATAAACAGTCACGAAGCTCTATACGTAGTAAATATGCATCCATATAAAGTTGCTAACCACTAGGATCGCTAATATCGCCTCATTACAGGCAATGCGAAATAGTACCAGCACAGTCTATTGTTGCTCCTATAGTCGCGACGCTGTTATTCCCGGCGTGACTCCTCCTCTTTGCTTACGTCTTAGGAAGTTAAGGCTCTATAAAGTCTAGGTAGGTAATATCGTTCGCCATTTTTGTTCTTTCGTTGCCGAGCTACCAGACGAGGGATCTATTTGCAATACCGTTAAACATTATCATGTCGTAGCTCCTATAATAATAAAAAAACGCACTGTAATTGAGCAAATAATTGAGCGGCAAATAACGTCCTCGTGTGCTTTCTGCGAACGCCAACGAAAGAGTCAAAATGGCGGGCGATTATATATTAAGTATTTATCCAGTCTTAGTAAATGCTTTACATCTTCATCAGCGAATCACAAGACGCACACGTTTAAATGTAGCCGACCTGCAACGTGATTGGCTGCCGGAAATTAGAGCGACGGAACTATAGTACCCTCAACAACTCAAGCTTCGTGACTGTATATTGTCGTTGTTCCTGCAATAACTTCTATGTGCAAAATATAAAATTGTTCAATAGGAAGGAAAACACATTTATTCATTCTATGGCAGTAGTACATAGGAGACTGTGAATTCTTACATTTCGGAAGAAAGAAATATAATAATTACATATAGGAGATTTTATTATTTGCTGTATCACTATTTCAGTTATTTAATAGAGCAAAAATCTGAAAATCGATCAATATGTCACATAGGAGTTATTGCAGGAACAACTACGATATACTAGACTGTGATTAAAACTTAACATTAAACAATTGTCACAATGCGGATTCGAACTCATGCAAAAAGATGTATGAACCACTATGTAGTCTTGCGGACATTCGTCTAAGTAAATAGACCTAGGCCTATTGTATATCGCAAGGGACATTTCGAACCTACTTTAATATAGCAGATAGTTCATTGCTATTTTAAACAACTATTCAGATTTGTTACAATGCAGAAATGTTGGTAAGGAGTGATTTATTCTTTACTAGTGCATATCTAGATTGAATCTATTAAGAGAACCCATTTTAAAATACATTTTCTTGCGAACTCAGCTGAGGCCTTTTGAAATTCGCTTTCTGAGACTTAAAAAATTCTAGCCGGCCATTTTTTTCCGACCACTGTACAAAATATCAGCAACTCTTAACAAAATTTTAATTAGTAAAGCTAGAAGACAAGTTCATTACGTCCCTACGCTAAAGAAAAATATGTCTCTGGTTTTTAAAGTATTTCAGAATTCAATTACTCATTAGTCTTTCATAAATTCCTGATATTATGAGTATATTCTGCCAGTCTCTTAGCATCCTGTTTACTTCTGAACACTTGGTTATTCTACACATGTTTAATCTTTTAGTAAGTTTCTGGACCATCATACCAGTGACAGGTTCTTTCACTCCTTCCAATACATGGCTCCTAAAGAGATTACGAATTTTTCCCTCGACAGTCTTATACTCAGGAAGAAAAGTCTGAACGCCTCTCCTCATTATCTCTTGATTTGTCCTAAATTGATCATATTTTATTACTGGACCAAAAACTTTTATTCTTTCGTTTTAACAGGCAATCTAGGAATAGTTTGTTTCGAACATAATTACTGGGGCTAGGATTTTGATGACCTATAAATCATTAAAAATGTCCTAAAAACAATGCATTTATGACCTAATTTTTTTTTCAAAAAATGCCCTAAAAATTGATCTTACATTCTAAAATTTGCTTAATAGGAAAAGGAGTTTTGTGCTACTTAATATTTAGACTAGTAATTAAATTAAATTCTAGTACCAACATTTAAGTTTATTTAATTTTACATAATTTTTTCTAAGTACGAGTAGTACACTTTAATTAATTATTTTACCTGATGTAGTTTCCATGGAGTCTACCACAAGGCCACTCTTATCCGGAACTAGCAGGTATAGAGGAGTCTATATTGAAGGGGTGGTTGAATTGATCCATTACATGGGTGTACTACGTTAAAAGGGCAATATTTGTGTAGAAAAACAATTAAAATATTATACAAAATAATTGGTATTAGCCACCGGGCGCGGATTCGATTCCCGCTGGGGCTGATTATCTGGTTGGGGTTTTTTTTCGATGTTTTTCCCAACCGTAATGCAAAAATCAGGTAATCTATGGCGAATCCTCGGCCTCAATTCGCCAAATATCATATCACTGTCACCAACTCCATCGACGCTAAATAACCTCGTAGTTGATACAGCTTCGTTAAATAACCAAGTAAAAACAAAGGGTATTAATGGACAAAATATGTAGAGAAAATATCAAAGGAAATAAACATTATTTTATGTTAATAATGGGGATTTTTAGCCAAAATTAAATTAAAATTCCTCAAAAATGTCCGAATAACACAAAAGATGCTCTTATGAGTTGAAACAGGCAAAAAATGCAAAAAAATGCCCTAACAAATATGTCTTAAAACACTCAGTTTATCACATAACATATAAATACTAAAACGACTAAGTTTCTGGCTTACTAGGAAAAAGATGCAATTTCACCAAAATCCTAGCCCTAATAATTACGAATGACGTCCAGAATACGAGTTAGGATGAAGAAGCTATTGTGTTTTCGTAGTACGGAATTGCGTCATGTAAAGATGCAAATTGTTTATCTCCTGGTACATAAGGTGGGTGCTCCTGTTATGGCCATGTTCCTGATATGGCCAACCTCCTATTGTGAGTTAGTTAACCAAAAAATCCGCTAAATTGCAGCGGGATCCAGTGAAAGGGCATCCTGGTATGTTACTTGACCGTTTTCCATCCAGTCAGGTTGAGCAATATGGTGTCAGTTGCCTGTTTTGTGGTTTTCATGTGACTTCTTATTTTTCTCTGGTAAGTCTCCTTCATTTTATGTATGTTTTTCAAAGACTTGTTTCATGAAAACCATCATACTACATTCAGATTTTAATGTTCTGTTGATTGGTGTTGTCGTTGATGGCGTATCTTTTACGAGTTGTTCATAATCAAACGATTTTCGTGAAAGCTTACCTGCTCCTGATATGGCCATATCAAATGCACCATGGCCATATCAAGTTCATTTCACTTATATTTTTTCACCTGGCATATTTATATGCCCTATAGCTGGGATTACGCAAAAATTTTGTATTTTAAGAAAAACAACTTATTTTTTTTATGGAAAAACCTGTTTTGACTACACTTCTGAATTATAACATAGTAATATACGTTACAAGAGCGGTATGTTGACGTTTTCATGGTCGAGGAAAAGATTGAAAAAGCAAAACGTAGCTGAGCTTTTTTAATTTCCGAGAACATCAAAACAAACATACCGCTCGTGTATCGTACATTATTTTGTGCGAAGATCGTTTATTACATACCTGAAAGACGAATTTCTAATTAGTTGCAATGAAATCTCCATCTTGGTTTCTGTTTAATGACGGCAACTTCGGAAAACCTAAATATCTTTCTTCAACATTGTTGCTATAAAATGTTTTCTGTGTTTACTATATTCCAGCAGGCCGTGATATACGTCTGTCTTTTTTCCCCCAGTCTATAAATGCGAACTTAAAACAAACGGTAAGGTTATGTAATGATTTATTTTTCATTTTAATATTTTAACAATATTATTTATATAACATATTGCAGTAATAACATCGGCATTTGGAATCTTGTTGATTTTTTCACGGCTTCCTTAATGTCACTTGTATCAGTAATGCAATAAGTTTCGTGGAGTAGTAGACTTTACTTAATTTTTGCAAATATTTAAAAATAATAATTAACATCGCAATTTAGGTGATATTGCAGTGGTAAGTTTCCAATTTATAATTATTACTACGTTAAACGTCTCTAAAAATAATATGTTAAAAGCCTAAAGCAGTAAAATGAATGTCAAGCAAATACGCAAGATCTCGCACAAAAGATTATTGAGTGTCATGTTTATTCATTTTACACCAAAATTATTTAATTTTAGCACAACTGCGCTATCAAACTGAAAATAATCACGATTTGTAGAACATGGAACAAGGGTGGCCATATCATGTGCACATGTTCGTGATATGGCCACTAGGTAGACGTTTGGAATTTGGGACTTTTTGGACAATTAAAGCAATTTTTATGGGGAAAGGAAATTGTTTTAAGAAAGTCCATTAGACTGAGAACGAGTAAGAAAAAAGTGGTTTACATTTTTTTTTTCAAAATGGCGGCTAGAAAAATTCTCAAACCTTAGCATGGCCACATCAGGGACACCTACCTTATTACATTACGTTTTAATAAAACTTCGTAATTATTACAACGTCCACGAGGCCCACTCGTTCTATCATGAAATGGGCATGTTATAGTATGGCAGTGCGAAGATAAAACAAAGAAACAAAGAACATTAGCAAGAAATGTCAGGCGTATCTGAACGTGACATCTGTAAGTCTCCTTAACATCTTTTTTTCGTCACTATTTGTCTTTCCGCTACTGGTTCGTCCTTACTTTCACTGTCGCTGGTGTAAAATTGGCCACTTTCATTTTCTACATCAATAATCTTAAAATTATTATTCTGCTTTCTTCTTACGTCTGTGGTTTTTATCCTTTCATTGTCATCGGTAATGCAACTTCTGAGGTCATTCGAGATAACAGCATTATTCAGGAAATCAATTGGAACCGTGGAATTCTGTGGAAGACACTCATATTTCGCTAATGTAGCTCGTATACAATTCCACTCGCACCACATTCTTTATGCTCTAGTTTACTGAACTTTAAAATATACTAAGTATATAAACACGTTGAATATTTTGCCTCCAAGAAGTAAACAGAAACAGCTTATAGCTTTGCGCTACAAGGAACGGAGTTCGATTCACGGCAGTTCCTGTTAATTGTACACTCCGTACATCAGATGTGAAGCTGGTAGCTATCCTATTAGTTTGGTGTCCAACAAGATCTCATCGAACCGCCTCAAATAATTACCTTCATGATATTAGAATTGAAACAAGATCAACGAATGAATTTTCCAACATGAGCTTACTTATAAGTCACTGGATCCAAAATTAAAGAGTTCATTCGAGCATAACGAATATTTAAGGAGATGCAAATTGCAGAAAAAAAAGTCGTTCGGAATTGAAGGGTTCAGAACCATAGTGGGCCAAGCGCAATCTACTAAAACCGTAGAAAACAAGGGTTAAAATGAAGTTATCACCATAATTCAATGGAAGCATATAACAAGTAATATATACACATTCAAACTAAATGCTATGTCAATCTTCATTAAACTATGGTATTCACTTAACTTTAACCCTTGCTTTCTCCGTTTTTAATAAATGGCGCTTGGCCCACTATGGCTCTGAACCCTTCAATTTAAGTACGAACTGAAGTACGAAGTAAATATTATCAATCTTAATTTTTAATTGCACGAACTATTGGTATATTTTTGCTCTGCTTTAATAAAAATGTTATTCCGAGATTTTCACTAACTAGTAAATACATATTTAACATATTTTCACACAGTATCTGCAGTATTTTATACTCGTAGTGTCTAAATAGTAATTGTTAAAAAATGTAAATTACAACATCGCATACAGAACATAGAATACTCTACAAAAACATCTAACACACAAACAAATAAATATAACCACACAGTTGTATACAAACTCAAATGCAATATCTGCAACAACTTCTACATAGGACAGACAGGCAGATCATTTCAAACCTGGTACAAGGAACATATCATAGCCATAACCAAGTCACAAAACTCTTCCACATACGCAGAACACATTACAAACACCAACCATACCTACAGTAACATAAACACAGACAAGGAAATTCTACATCTTCGGTTTTTCGGTAAAAACCAGAAACTAAACACATTAGAATACAAAATATACAGACACACAAAAACACACCCGTATTAAATCTTCAACACACAATTCAATTTCAGAACATATACTCTTTGACTCCACATTACACTACACAAATACACCCCCACAGGAAACGCAATCAGAAGGCGCGAAAACCACCCAGTTATGAGAATAGCCCACAGGCTGAAACTGGTCAACAAGGTAACCTAGTTAATTAACACGAGAAAGGATATATATATATATATATATATATATATATATATATACTTTCTATTCCGAAGTGATATAGTGTTAAAAGTTATGTAATCACAAGATGTATAAAAAATATATGTGTATCCAATGCCTACCCGTTTCACTTACGTGTTTGGGTTTCGCATAATGATAATTTTATTAACAAGTAGAGGCTATTCCAGCATTTTCGTATTCCTTAATTCGTATTTTATTTCTCTCCGACACAGTATCTTATGCTTTAACGAAGAATATATATATATATATATATATATATATATATATATATATATATTACTATCCTTTGTAATTCTATGACAAGTAACGATATGTTTCTCTTACTTTCTCATTAAAAAGTGCAGTAAGGAAGTACTGTACCGATAGTATTGTAGAATATCGATTTTGAGGGTTTAATAGAAATAAACTTTCCTGCACTCCGATAACGAAGAAATGCCTTTAGGCCTAAGTGTATTATCTGCCTACCAATATATTCATTGAAGTACAGCATTGTCGTCTAATTACTACACAAAATTTGATCACATTAATTATCTACTAACAAAATCTTTGGAGAAGTATGGACATTAAACACACTGTGTCCACACTAAAATTATACAGAAATAGGAGCTTACATCGTAAGTTGGATAAGATTTATTAAATAAATTTCTTCTGCATTGTATAGAGTAACTGAAAGAGTTTTTTTTATTTCCACTAGTACACTTCAACATGAGCACCATTTATAGCTCGAAGGTACCAAAAGATACTCAACCTCTCGCCAGGTATTCACCAACATATCAGATGTTATAAGCTCAACTGCTTGAATGATACGCTGTCTCAGATCAATCAAATTACGAACTTTTCTGCTGTACACAAATTTTTTAATAAATCCCCACGCAAAAAAATTCAAAGCAGTTAAATCCGGGGATTTAGGCGGCCAGGAAGTTGGCCCACCTCTACCAATCCAATTTCTTGGGAAGGTTACATACAAAAACGTTTTAACGTTTCGACGGAAGTGTGGTGGAGCACCATCCTGTGAAATGTTAAACCTGGCGGAAGTTGCGGAATAGCAAAGTTCTCCATTATATCAAGGTACGTGGCTCCCGTCACTTTAGGTTCTATAAAAAAATAATGTGTCAGTTACTCCATTTTTGTGCATTCCCAACCAGTGGCTCCAGTCACTGTAGGTTCCATAAAAAAATAATGTGTCAGTTACTCCATTTTTGTGTATTCCCAACCAGTGGCTTCCGTCACTGTAGGTTCCATAAAAAAATAATGTGTCAGTTACTCCATTTTTGTGCATTCCCAACCAGTGGCTCCCGTCACTGTAGGTTCCATAAAAAAATAATGTGTCAGTTACTCCATTTTTGTGCATTCCCAACCAGTGGCTCCCGTCACTGTAGGTTCCATAAAAAAATAATGTGTCAGTTACTCCATTTTTGTGCATTCCCAACCAGTGGCTCCCGTCACTTAGGTTCCATAAAAAAATAATGTGTCAGTTACTCCATTTTTGTGCATTCCCAACCAGTGGCTCCCATCACTATAGGTTCCATAAAAACATAATGTGTCAGTTACTCCATTTTTGTGCATTCCCAACCAGTGGCTCCCGTCACTGTAGGTTCCATAAAAAATAATGTGTCAGTTACTCCATTTTTGTGCATTCCCAACCAGACATTGACTTTCGGTGAGTCCTTTTCATGTTCAATCACTCTGTAGGGATTCTGAGAACCCCGTATTCGGCAATTATGACGATTAACCTCCCCGCAAACGTGAAAGGTTGCTTCATCACTGAATAACAACAAATCGACATACCTGGGATTTTCGTCGATACGCCGAATCATCTCATCACAGAAATTAGTTCTCTTGCGACAATAAGCTTGAAATGAAACATTTCACACAACAATGGCCATGGAAAAGGTATAATATGAAACGAAATCTTGGAGAGTTTTTCTATTGATTGAGCTTTATCTTAGGGTTGTGAAATTATAAGCTATTATTTCTGTATACTCTTAGTGTGGACACGGTGTATAATGAAACATTTTATTTTCTAAATGTTACTCGAAATCGAAAACTTTACACAGAATGTTGACACTTCATGATTACATAGATTACAATGGGAAATGTTTGACGAAAAATTATTACATTAGGAAATAAAAAATAAATGTTAATAATTGATTTATTCGCAGAAACTACTTTACAGTTTGTGGACAGGTTTCTAAAAAATGCTTGTTGACGAGGAAGTCAAGTGTGACCTTAACACTATCGAGAGTGACACTCTGCCGTGTTATGGTATGACATTGACAGGGTTCGATCACTATTAGAAGTCATAACGTCATGACTAGACAGTGGATGCGGGATGAATTATCGTTTAATGTAGGTGCACATTTACTATATGTTACATTTTTTTCATTCAGACAATTGCATTGGCTCAACAGGTCTTAAACGTAAACAGGCGACGTCAACATGCTACTGTATCTCCGTACAGTCAGAAGGAAAAGAAAAATAACGTACTGTAGTAGTGTAGCACATCTTGCAAGTTCAGTCCTCGTCATCATTGATGCAATTACCAGCGTTGCAGTAAACGACGATATATTCTTGTAAGTTGTCGAAGCTGAATCGTCTTCGCCTATCGCTTAAACAGTTTTTGTATCGAGAGAATTTCTGAAGAAAACCTCTAAAATGAGGATTACTCAATCACGTGTCGTTTAGACCCGCACAACTAAATGATGATGATGATGGTTCCTGAGATTTTATTTCAACGCTTGCGATGTACTGTTGCAATGTTTCTCTATAGCCTGAATTGTTCTGGTTTTTATTTAAATTTTACATACATTACACACGATATATTCTTCGTTAATACATAAAATGTCATTCTCATATTTCTTAATTGCATTTCGTATCTCTAAGCGAATTTAACGTTTTGACTTCGACATTATGAATGGATCAGCACTACACTATTCAACTCGTACTAAATACTTGAGCAGGATAACACAACTGCACACACTGGGTTGCAATGTGGACCGGGGTTCCTTCGTTATGTACGCTGCTGTACTCGCCAGGTACACAAAAGACGAACGACGCGGCACGTGCCATGTACTCTGATACGAAACAACTTTACTTTTCCTTAAGTCATCCCGCATCCACTGTCTATTCATGACTTTTGAAGAAAAAAATGCTTCTATAGGAATGCTATCGTAGGAAATTTAATAAATATTCATTTAAAATAGAGTTGATTTTATTGCTGAGTGATATGTACCGTAGCTGCAATGAGAAGGCATCTAATAATATTTCTTATTTCATAATTTCCAGAAGCGTTACTATTTTCTCCTTAACATAGAAAATACTGTAGATATTGTGTTTACTCTTGTTAGATGTTTTAGTTTCTAAGTTTTTTTAAGATTTAGATTTTAGATTTTATTTTATAATAACATATACATAAAAACGTTACATTAAAACACCCCGAAAGAGCAAAGCTCGTGTTCGGGGACAGTTCCGTTACATAGATATACATACTTTGTAGACAAAATACTTAAAAAAAAAAGCTCACATAAAGATGATAATAAAATTAGTAAATAATAATACTAGTAATAACTGAGTGAAAAAAGAGACGATGTTGAGATTGATGGATTAATATTAAATTATTATTAGTAGTATAATTAGTGGAGGTCATGTTGATATAGTAGCCAAGATAAAATAGAAAAATATACTTAGGATAGAAATAAACTTGTTTTACAATACATGGTTGAATGAGTAATTTATTTTGTAAATGGATGGCATTTATCTACGAATGTCACTCTATTGCTGTGGTAATATAAATTTCATAATAGACGCAATTATTAAACGATTCTGAAATTAATCTTACACACTGCATTTCTGCTTCTCTTAATATTTTCTGTGTTGTTCCACAGTTGCAATTCGCTCCTCCAAGTCGCGGCCTACGTCTGCCGAGTTCTTTGGTCAGCAAAGGTTTCACATTCTCTCAGGGCAAATTGAATCTGGAGGTGACCCTGGACAAAGAGACTTACTACCACGGCGAAAAACTGGCTGCCAACGTCATCATCTCCAACAACTCGCGGAAGGCAGTGCGAAACATCAAGGTAATTTGACATACCTCGGGATCGAACCACTAAATTCAAGATACATTTAAATGTAATGTTTTCTTTTCCAATGTGTGAAATATTCTGTAGTGATACTTTTCTGTAGGTCATTTAAACAACCTTTATAATGCACTGCACCCTGATGTTAGGTCTAGAATGCAATACGTACAACACTTCTTCCCCCCCCCCTTTTTTTCTAAAAAGATGTTGTTTTGGGTTTGATCTTTATTCGAATAAATTTTCTGTTATAGACAGATTAATTAAATTTCAGTTTTAAATTTTGCAATTCATTTTGGGGTTCTTCTTCCAGTCCGTACTCAATCAACACACACACACACACACACACACACACACACACACACACACACACACACACACACACACACACACACACACACATCAACCGATCAGATACAACAGTGAATTTCATTTCAGACACTCGAGATATAACACCTTTCAAAATCGTTTGAACGTTAATACAATAGTGAATTCCATCTCACACCCCCAAGATACATCAGCACTCATAATCGTCTGTACATAGAGGAGAAGGTGGAAATATGGGCTAGGAGTGGTAATATGGGCTACCTCTTTTTTTACTAATGGTGTTGTTACCTAGCGAAAAAGCTCTAAAAGTACATCTCGCGTCCATCAGTCTGCATGCACAAAGAGACAAACCACTTGCGTTTGTGATGTGGATATGGTGTGATCTTCGTGTTTTTCATCAATTTCAAAGTTTTTGCAGTTATGTAGTTTCAATTTTATTGAAAGAAATATATTTCGTGTTTAGAAATCACGCTTGATGTGTTGCACTGATGAAGAATGGCTCTATCACATGGCATAAGGGTAATATTTATTTAGGACAACAATTGCCATACATAATCTTAGAAACGTTCATGAGTCGATGCTGCTAATATGGGCTACCGCTATGTGTCAAATATGGAATAGGTAGCCCATATTACCAGCACATTAACACGTCCCGTATTTTCATTATCGTGACTTGCGTTATTTGTTACAGAATACTGCCATTCATGTAACACAGGTTTCCTACTTATGTTTCTTTATTATTTTTGCAATTTTATTTTCAAATTTTTGTGGTAGCCCATATTTAGATCCTACTACCTATAGAGGACCAGTTCGTCTTTCTTTAAAAAAGTAATTATATGTAAATAACTATTGCAACTATTGACCTTTAAGACTGTAAAAATTGTATATGAATAATTACTCTGTACTGTATGTCATTGCAGATTTCCAAGCAATATGCCACACAATTTTCCATTATTATGAGGAAAACAAAAGGGTAGCCCATATTTCCACCTTCTCCTCTACATCATTGAAGGCGACGAAGCAAAAACCACACAGCACTACTCCTCAATGGAGGAGATTTCTTAAAGTACTAATGAATCACATATGTCCATTTACGCACTGCTTTACAAAATTATATGTTTAAATTTTATTACATCTTAACTACAAAATACGATTTACGAAGTATTAACCATGGAACATGGCCACATATTAGTAGATGAATCCTAAATTATAAATGATCCACACACGTCTCTTCACATAGTACTACACAAACCACATGTTGCAATACATTTCTACCATAAATATCTCGATTCCTTTATAATATTAATACCAGAACATGTATAACATATTATCATAAATTTACTTCTTATTTTACAAATTATAAAAGCATTATGATAAGCCTAATTTAACATAAAATTTATACTAAAGTTGTATATTCAATTCAGTGCAACATAGATCATTTGACTTCTTCTATTTAGAATATTATACCACATCACACATTTTAAATATAACGGATCACATTTAAGCAAGCTTTCACTTACATTAACCGAGTACATGCACACTCTCAAAATGTAAGTGAAAACCCGTAATATATCTTGTAAATTATTGTATTCTCACATATTTTAACTAGATTTTAATTCAACTCATTACTCTTATTTTATAATTTTATCTATTTATTTAGTGATAATTGATGCTTGATATAGATATATATATATATATAGACAACCTTGAGGTTAAAATATTGCCTTTTCTTAATGTTTTATCTAACGATCTCGCTAGGCGACGAAAACGTTTATAAAAGCATTCAATTTAATATACAGGAATAAATCCTTAAATATTATGCGATAAGTCATTGACTGAAAAAAATAAGTACTCGTAATATATTTGTTCACTAAATATTTCAGTTTTAAGGACTTACTTTTGCTACCTGTTGTCGACAAATTATCTTCACAACTTCAACTCTGAATAACAAAATAATGGTGCGAAGTATAAAAGTTCAAATATTTCCACACTCTACAGTGCGACTTGGCTAATTCAAATGTTGTTGTTCAGTAATGTGTGAATTATTAGCCGTCCAGTAAGTACAATAATTATTACAGATTGTGGTTCCATTTAGCTTAAAGATAGCTTCATTACTGGAGACTATCTTCATAATTTTTCATTGGGTTTTCTATGAAGGGGTATCCAAAATGCGGACACAAACTAGGCTATAGTACGTCCGCTCAAATGAGAGCCACTTGCACCTACCTTGAGCGGGAGGCGTCAGGTGTTTCAATCTTGAAGCACGCGTCTGATTGTTGGTACGCCAGCGCTGTTGACAGATCTAAGTCGGTGCTCAGAGAACAAGTTCATATAGTATTCGGTTTCAGACGAGCACGCAAGTAAAGGTACAGTTAGCTGAGAACAAGGCAGAAGACCGTAAATGTGTATTGTAGCTTTTGTGTTCCATACATTATGATTGTATAATGTGGCGTTTTTGGAAAACTGATAATAACAATAGTCGTAGACGTAAATCCACACAATCGCCATTAGGACGCGGTAAGATTGTACAAGAGCAAACAGTGTTAATTATAATTAGTATTTATACGTATTTTAAAGACGATGGTGGTAAGTGCCGGACACCATTGAAAAATACCAGTGCTGCTACAGAAGTGACTCGCGCAACAAGAAACGTAGCCGTCATAGAAAAAGATGTATGTAATTGACGAACTATCATCAAAATACGGCCATGTTGCACTACGACTGCCCCCCACTACCATTGTTGTCTCAATGCCATAGAATTCGTTTGTTCGGAACTGAAGAGAAATGTCCGGTCAGAAAATACATTGGGAAATAAATCTGTTCAAGAAGTATGTGCTTTAAAAGCAAATGTGGTGGATGACATTAATAAAAAAAAGCCTTAGGTAAAGTATATCGAACATGTAAAGACAAAGAAAGTGATTATCGCTCCTTAGAAGCTAGCTTGGAATCGTGTGTAATTGATTTAAATAGTGACTCAACGGACTCTGAATAGAAGGTGTTCGTGTTTTAGTTCTGCATTATAAGACGCACACGAAGGTTCACTTTAGTCTTCACAAGAGAGAGATGGCAACGCAGCGTTGTTTACATGGACCTGCTCGGAGTCGCGTGCCTACTTGCTCCCTGTGGTAAGTGTGTCCAATCGCACGTTCCAAGTGGCTCCCATTTGAGCGGACGTACTATATATTTGTTTATATCTAGTAAGCCTATTCATAGCTTTGTTGTGATTTTAAATGTTTATGGATTTTTCTATTTGTTTCTTTGACGTTGTATGGAGTCCACAATCTTGGGTTTCAGTCCCGATTTGGATAAATGTATTTCGCCGGGTCAGATCAGTTTGATGTACTTCAGATTGCATAAAGTAACTGCCGAAGAAACTCATTTGCTATTGATCCATTTGATATGAGGAAAAAAACAATATATGATGCTATATACTGGTACGCTGTTTATAGGTAGTAAACTGTATTTAATATAACCAAGGCCGTGACATCGGTATATTTGTATTAGTCTGAGGTGAATATACGACGCCCCGGACAGAATGTAGTCGACGTGTTTCAAGTACAGGCAGCGGAAGCGAATTTGACACACGCCTAAGCAAGCACGTTCCGTGTTTTGTATACGATTATTGCGTGTTATAAAATCAAGAAAATACAATTATTGTATAATAAGAGTTAATATCGGAAAGTTCTAAAATGATTGCGAGATTGAGAATAATTGTTGGAAATCATACTTACATTGTCAAAAATATGGTAAAACATAAGTCTGAAAAGATGTTTTTTATATTTAGACTTTTACATTACAGTTTTAGAATGCCGAAAACGTATATGGCGTACAATTTTGATTTTTCTATATTTAACTGTTACATTAATTTATTTATCAATCTACTCAGTACCTTACTTTTCTTGCATGTTGTTTGCTTGGTTTCGGTTCCTGCTGCAATAAACAACAACACTCATTTTCAAAGTTTCAAATGAAAATGACCGCCGAGTGTCGGATAGTATAACCTTGTATGCGGAAAAACTGCGTTCTACATCGGCTGAAACCAAGGGCGCATATGTAAAATATTTCATATTATCAATTTCATTTCTACATCACACAGCAATACAAAAAAAATTATAGTTTCAATTCATTATGCAAAATTGAAAACTTTTATCCGATGATAAATGCGATTGTTATACACTTATGTCACCAAATACCATCCGCTATCACAAGCCCTGTCGATACTAAATAACCTAGTAGTTGATATAGTGTCGTTAAATTAGTCTACATTTTAAAATTCATGAAATATAGTTAATGCATTTCAATACACATACAGCTTAAATTTAGGTGAAGTCACTATTTCATTCACCTGTTGTCATACACACTTTCATGGCACAAAATGTCCTTTTCTCCTCATATAGGCTTATGGCTTCTCATCTCTCTTCAAGGATTTGTTTTGTTATTGTTGTTGTGCTTCCATCAATACATGAAGTGTGAGAAGCCACACTTTTAACAAAAATAGTTTTTTGTGCGAATTCATTTCTTACACATATGGGAAAGCTATTAATAAATGTTATGTTTTATTTAACGACGATCGCAAGTGAGAGGTTATATCAGCATCGCCGAATGTGCCGGAATTTTGTCCCGCAGGAGTTCTTTTACATGCCAGTAAATCTACTGAAATGAGCCTCTCGCATTTAAGCACACTTAAATGCCATCGACCTGGCCCGGGATCGAACCCGCAACCTTGGGCATAGAAGGCCAGCGCTATACCAACTCGCCAACCAGGTCGACGCTATTAGTAATAGTACATTATGCAACGAGCCTATAATGAAGGTAATTAAGAAGCTCGTATGAAAATTATGAAACTCGCTTGCGCTCGTTTCATAAATATCCATATCAATATAGGCGAGTTTCATACGACTTTTTATGCTCGACCATATTTCTAACTTGATATTATTAATTTTAGTGTATCTGACCTGGAACAATGTCCCGTATGTTGTGAGATGTGCGCAGACGCGAAAGTATTGATTTTTTCCGAGGAACAGATGTTCACATTGACCTTGCTAGGCCATAAGAACCTACAGAGATAACATTGAAATAAAATTATACATTGAAAAACGAGATGACAAATTGAATTTATTTGAATATTATTTACAATTAACGCTAATTATTATAGTAACAGAACATAACCTTCTGCGACAGTATTGGATTTCCAGCCTCCGTGACTTTTCGCTAATTCTCTTTCGATTGCATATCCGAGAATAATCAGTTGTAACCTGAGTCGTCATTGGCTGAAAGACCTGACCTTTAATGAGTAGGTGTACTTTAATGATATGCATTAAAGGTCTGCTACCAGGTGTATAATTACTACATTTCGGCATGGTCGAGCATAAGATATTGTAAAATTTACTCAATAAATGACGTAAGTTTACGCTGAAGAAATTAAAGAAATTATGACACCGTACCTGATAGCATCGGACTCTGGACTTTCAACACGTTCTCCTACGAAATCTTGCCTTTGAGCGTTATAACTATATCATTCTCACCTCTTCATATGTTAATTCCTCTCTTAAAGCCTTCATTAATTGTTTATCGTCACTTTTACCAAAAATTGCTTCACTTGGTTCGCTGTTTTGTTACCGATAGATCAGTATTAGTCGGAATGCCAACATTGAAATCAAAATGTCTGCTTTGAAAGAGAGTTATATTATTTTACATCCACAAGGATGTGACGTTTTTAGATATATCGCTGTTGCATTGAAAACTCAACTTTCGAGATTTTGTTGGTTAGATGTATTTTTGGGATAATTAGTGAATAGAGACTACTGTAAGAAACAGAAATATTTCTGGGAGTACCGGTAGCGAACTTGCTCGCAAGTGTACCACACCTAGAAAAGTAGGACCTCTTTAGAGTCATGTGATCCCATGTACTGATTACCAAGGGCGAAGTCCGTAACGAACTTGAATTCTAAATTCGAAGGAGGGGAATTAATATAAATGTTTGACCCAATTGGAAGTTCCATAAGCAATCGTATTCAACATTATGTAGGCAGCGTGTTCAGAAGACTTACGAACTCCAAGGACATAGTCACAAAGACCAAGAGGGGCCAATTAAGCCTTAGAGCGAATAAGTTTAATAATCTCCCTAAGAGACGGTACATGTACCGAGATAAGAAATCTTGTAGTTAACAACGATGTTGATTGTAATGGAAATGACGTTAAGAAATCTGTATTTCTAGATAGTGTATTTATTATCCTGGTAAATTTCATCCTGACATTATTTTATCAATCCATAGTTACATGAATATAATTTTTATGAAGTTGTGTGACACATATGTGGTGTTCATTAAAGATAGCACACCACGATCATCTGTGCCCTTCGAGAGATTCAAACCAGTGAGGGAAGTGAGACGGTATGCGCCGGTATGGAATACCGCCACTGGTTTCTATGGCCAGAAGACATACCGTTAGTGAAAAATGACATACCGTCATGAAAAAATGTGATCTTTAAAAATTCCTTTATACATTTCTTCACAACAAAGAATACTATTTGTTTGCTTCATAAATCTAAACCACAGCCTTCAGGAACTGCATTGAACGTGTATTTAGAGACGCGTATTTTATAATTCAACCCCTGGAATGTTTACAAGTATAGAAGGCTGTGGTCTGTAGCTTGTGGCGGCCATTGTTGCCAATTTAGTGACTGTGTCATTTTTGTTGTTGTTGGACGTTTTATTTATAATTAAGTAAGGCACTTTGAAGCTTTAATATTATTTAAATCATAAGTCTCAATGGACATTGCAAAATAATCTAGCAAATAACTGAAGTAACTTGAAATTATTTTATTAAGAAATTTAATGTGTTGCGTAAGCTGCAAAGATTCGCTTTACTGACTCCACGTAACAATTTATTGTATACAGCATGTTGTATATGCATGTTGTAAGGGAGGGAGTATGACTTTTTTTAAATCGGGGTATGCCAGGGGAAAATCTTCGGGTAGCATACCGCCTCTAGTTTTTTCCCACTTCCCTCACTGATTCAAACCCACGACAAAGCCTTAAATCTGTACCATAACTGTTGCGTACACTGTGACCCTTGCTATGAGACAGATGGCACTGGTGGTCGTTGCAGGTGTACGTGGTGCAGCACTGCGAAGTGACGATGGTGAACGCGCAGTACTCGCGCCATGTGGCCAGCCTGGAGACCCGCGAGGGCTGCCCCATCACTCCCGGCGCTTCCTTCACCAAGGTGTTCTATTTGGTGCCTCTGGCTGCTAGCAACAAGGACCGTCACGGAATCGCCCTGGATGGATACCTCAAGGTACAGAATTCTCAAAAACATATCTCTCACTGAGGCAGTATGTTAGGCCACTGCTGTGGAGTACCAGTTAGCACAACTTTCGGATTCATTTCGCCATCATATTTACACTTCCCCTCTTCCATCATCATCTCCGTTTCTTTCCTAGTTTTCGGGCTTGCTCCGAGTCGGTGGTCATTCGTTGCTGGTGGTAGTGGTATGAACCATGGTCTCACCACTGGGCTCATCGTAACTTGTATGACCAGGCATGTGGGACCGCGGTGAGGCTTACACGGAAAGGTACTGTCCACATTTCACGAGATGATCCGAGCAAGGAATGTAAGGTTTTCCCCCACTCTCAAAACCAAACATCGAGACAGAACCGGGTTTGTGTGACCTAAACTTTCGCTATCAACTACAGTGAAAACATTGTCCCTCAGTAAAACATTAACTTTGTATCCGGATTATTAATTCATACAGGCTACATATTATACATTTAATATCTATAATTAAGTTAATTACGGAAAGCAATTATTCAATGACAGTGTTATACCACAACAGTCAATGTAAATATTAGACCTATATTTCTGGTTCACAATATAGTAACTAATAATAATAATAATAATAATAATAATAATAATAATAATAATAATAATAATAACAACAATAATAATTAAATAACCTACACTGCATAGTCCATACCTATAGAGTAATGGTTAGCGCGTCTGGCAGCGAAAGCAGGTGACTCGGGTTTGAATCCCGGTCGGGGCAAGTTACCTGGTTGAGGTTTTTTCCAGGGTTTTCCCTCAACCCAATATGAACAAATGCTCGGTAACTATCATTGCTGGACCTGGACTCATTTCACTCGCATTACCATCTTCATCTCATTCAGACGCTAAATAACCTGAGATGATGACATAGCGTCGTAAAATTTATTAAGATTTTTTTAATATATAGAAATTAAAATTTTTACGAGTGTAATGCTGCATGTTATTTAAATGAAATATTAAAACTTCATGTATACTTTTGAGCTAACTAAAGTTTTAAATTTGTTCCCCTCTCGAACTCACGCCCATGGTTAACTGAAGTTATTGTAAGTTTCAATAATTTAATGTTGACATTATGAGAATATTATTAAGTCAGTGTAAATGAAATTAGTATTAAATTACAAAAAATAAATAAATACCTGCGTATTTAGCAGCCCTTTCTGTAGCATTCATCAAAGGACACAATAATCTCTTGGGAACCCGTATGTTAAAATTTTAGATTTTCATGCATTTACATATTTTTAAGTAACTAGGCTGTTTTTGCATATAATGAGATAAAATTTTGAACACTCGTTCTTAAAAGTAGGAGAAAACATAATTTATAATTGCATATAAATCGACATAGTAGTTTTGGAATAATTCAGATTTAAATTATGCTAATTAATTATACATAATCAATTTGATAGGTACACTTTTCAAAGAATGTATTAAGCCTAGAGACTTGAAACTTTGGAGGCCTAGTAATAATGCTTTTGGCTATAATTTACTACCTCTGCTAGAATGCTGACTTATTTCTAACATTATTTAAATCAATTTCATTTTTTATAATTAATTTACATAGAAAAACAATCAATCCTGTGTGACTGGTAATGGAACTAATAATGTTAGAACAGTAATTGTGGTAGCAAACAGTTACTAATACAATAATAAAGCACTGTTCCAAATTTCAGACTGATAGCTGCAATAGTTTTTTTAGAAAAGTGTACCTAAAGTATAAAAAATGTAGTTTTGAGAAAACAGTGGATAAAGTTCAAACTTACAATTACTGTAGTTTCAATGCATCCCTGGATTGTAATCATTTTCCTTCTCCTTTTCTTCCTCTTCTCGTCTTCTTTTCTGGTTCCTCTTTGCAGTCCTATGCTCTTTTGACTGGATTTGCATCGCTTTCTCAGCTTCTTTTACTCTTCGGACATTGATGGCACATAGCGCACGTTCCATATTCAATCCTGGTTTTATGCCCATCAACTCCAGAACTTCTTTCTGCTGCTACTGCCATCATTGAAAGTGATAACAGCATCCAGGACACCAGTCTTGAGGACATTCAGGCCCACAAACACTGTCTTTGGCAATCTTTCCCATATGCAGTTGTTGAAACTTTCATTGGGGTTTTGGGTGCAGCCGTGTGTACATTTCTCTAACAGCTTCTTGTCAGCAAGATCTCTGAATATTGGCTTTACCTTCAACATGACAGCTTCTGGTAGGGAATGTCTGTGATCATATACTTTATTTTGAGCTTGTGCCTTATTATAACCGCACCACGAATCCAGACCTTTGGGACAGAGTTGATGGTATGGTTTCTCGTTGGTTGAAATTTTATGGAAGTATGTAGCCCATACACTCTTCCTCATTTCTTCCACATTCCCTGTGTTCCTTCTAATGGCTAAGCCATAGTAGGTCTGAAAGAGATCAATTTCTGTATTGGTCAAACGACCCGCTCCAGCGAGTGTCTTGCCATCATCCAGTTTTATCCCCTTTAGCTCCTTCTTGAGTCTTCCCAGTCGTGCTCCCATTCTCTTGTGAACGTGGCCTATGCATTCAAGTTTTTCAATTTCTACCCCCTCCCCATAGGGTTTGTCTTCTTGTACCTTTTTGAAACCCTTGCTGTCACCATCACCAAGATATTGCACATACCGAATATTCAGAGAATCCTCAGACTGCCTAAAAATGTTCACTGCACCTTGCACCTCCATTCCTCCACTATAACCTTTATAGTTTTTTGTACATTTATGTACAGTTCCCTTTCCCTGTGAACATGTCTGACAATATTTAGTCAATATTTCCACTGCCAACACCTTGCCCGTGAGTAATGATGTTGCAGTGACAACACCATTTAGTGACGTATGCCCCCGCTTTTGCCAACTGCCATCGAAAGCCCCACATATGTCTCTGTTGTTACCATTCAACTCCACAGTTTCCATTGCAGCTTTTCTCATTGAGGCTTCTGCAATTTCAGAGAGGGATTCATTTATAAAGAAAACTTCTCTGTCAAACCTAGCAGGTGGAGGAGGAAGATTCATAATAGCACAAAATGTTTGTGCAGCGTGTCTGCCCTTACCAATGCTTCGCATACCATACACAAGTCTTGTATTTACATTGTACAGCCTATTTCTGTTCATTGCAGATGTCATTGTGGACTTTACACTTTCACAATTACTGCAATGTAAATTTATTTTTGTTGCCAATCCCTTCCTGGAACTAATGTTTTCAAACATTTCCACACAGTCTTCACTATTGCAGTATTTGCATTTCACATGCTGTTTTATGAAGTCAGATAGTATACCTAAATCTATAATAATATTATTATTACTAGATGATGACACATTTTGACCTTCAGTACCTGTTATATTCTCATTCTCCAAATAAACAAGTTTTTTCTTGGATGAGCTAGGTGTAGGTTCATTGTTTTTCTCTGCCCTAACCTCAATGCTGGGGGTACAACTAACACTGTTTGTATTTGTATATTGATTGCCACGGAACTTACGTTTTTTCCCTTTATTAAAACTCTTTCTTCTAGGTATATTTACACAATAAGAGCACTATGAACTATATTCACAACACCACAAAATCACAATAAACAAAGCCACGTGCTAATTCACTCTCACAACTGTAACAAGCAAAGCACTGTTGGCTACTCTGTGCTAGAACAGAGTAGCCAACACAATTTTCGTCTTGTACATGTTTTCTTCTTCTTCTTACATGAATTCAAGGAGAAAATAATGATAGAAACAGCCTGCAGTCGAACGAACTACAGAAGTGGGCGTGACGCTAGCATGCATTTAAATACCCACGCACACTCAGCCATTTAAAGTCATAAAAAGACATTCAAAAAGGTCCTACCGCTAATAATGTATATATCAATCTGTTCAGAATTGAATAAGGAATAATATTAAGTAAAAATCTAAAAATGCATATTTTGGTCAATTTTAACATACGGGTTCCCTTAACTGAAGTTATTGTAAGTTTCAATAATTTAATGTTGACATTATGAGAATATTATTAAGTCAGTGTAAATGAAATTAGTATTAAATTACAAAAAATAAATAAATACCTGCGTATTTAGCAGCCCTTTCTGTAGCATTCATCAAAGGACACAATAATCTCTTCTGCCTTGCTTCTTCATCACACATCTTTATTACATTCGCTATACTACTTTGTCGTGCTTCACTATGCATAGTTTTTCCATTTTTACGCTTTGTAAACATTATGATAACTGATATCTGACACTATTGAAATCAAACAGAACTCTACTTCGCTTTAAAACTACTTAACTAAATACAGTATTTCAATGACTAAACAACTTCGTAACTCATTGTCTAACTAAATTACTAATTTATGATAATTGCCTAATTAAAGCGTAATGCAGCCAATCTGGCACGATCTTTAAGTTAACTTAAGAAATTAAAATCTGACTTAAGAATGTTTTAATATAAACTACACTTGTTATCCACAGTATTCACAACACCAACATCATACAATAAAATCTCAACAGTAACTAAATGCTTATACAGTTTGCAAAACCAACGTATTCAGGTCGATTGTCACTGAACTTTGTCCCAGCCAGTCAATGGCACCACCCTCATCTACCTGCTCTTTCAGACGCGCTGAGTTATTGTACATTTTCTTACCCTCGTCTCTTACCCCGCAAGGACCATTCCCCCTCGCAGAGATCATCTCGTGAAGTGCGGACAGTAAAGGAATCGTGTAGGCCAGTGATTCAAAGCAAGCGCATTTTTCTGACCTTGACGTCGTGCGCGGGCAGCAAGCGCTAAGTACGGAAAGAGGAAGGCTTGTGTATATGAATAAGCAACCTGTTGGATTAAGAAAACAGTGGTGCACAAACTTCCAACGGAACGTGAAATTTTATGTCGTTATTTTTATATGTCTTCTTTCTGTTTAATATTATCTATATTGTCTGTAAAACAAAAGTGCTAACACTGATTATTTCTTAATATTGCACTTGTGTTTTAAATATTAATAACATAATAGAGAGTTAAGAAGGAATATTCACTTAAATTCCTTAGTAGTATAATTATACTGTATTAAGTGAATGAAACACATCATTCATAAAGAAAGTGATATTCCAAAGAGAAAGATTGAGTATGACATAATAAGTTGGAATTTATATTGATGGTATCTTTAGCCTTACAAAAGTAATCAATAAACTAATCGAAACAATATTATAGTACAAAGCAAAGTTACCTAGGTACTGTAGGTATATGTTTTAAGTGTAACTAATATTACATAATAAAACTCTTATCGCATTATGATTTTAAGGTGATATTTGTGAGCAACATCCTATCATCAGAATATTAAATTATTTTCTCGAAATCTGCTGAAGCTATAGAGCTGACATTTTTACAACACATGGGCACGTATCTTTTGCTTATGATGTAACAGTAGTTGCTTTGTTAATTCATTTCCTTACAAATAATTTCCATGCGAATATTTTCAAAATTTTCAATACACTATCTTCAGTAATACGTATATACGGTATATTAGATTTACGAAAACATTCTGTAAGGCTACTAAATAAATAGGCCTATACCTGAAAATTTCACTTTTCTATACGAAAAGTTGAGAAAATATTTCTTTTGAATAAAAAATCAAACTTGTGAAAAATGATCATTAAAATTAAAACTTACATTCTTATAATGCACTTACACTTCTCAGACAAATCTAAAAATGAACATGGATACAGTTTTAATAAGTTCTCTTCCCTTTATCTATTGAATCAGTGCTGGCCATCCCTGAATATAGCTCGACCAAGCGGCATATAGTATCTCTTTCGTCTGTCTCTTTCCTTTCCGCTGTAAAGCGCTCAGGGTCTCCTGAGCTCTAAAGCGCGCGCTTGCTCCTATGGGCATCAATTGACATGCCTGGTGTAGGCTATAGGGGAGGTTAGGAGTTGCGCGTAAGGATCTGTAGCGCAGGGACTTTAGGGTATGCACATTATTCCATCCCGAGTAGTACAATGGGCCCATCCGAGCGGCCTGCTTGCGAGAACAGTCCCAGTCCGTGCCCTCACTTGAAGGGATACTAATAGGTAGATAAACAGCATGTTTTATTGTTTTTCACAAACGCAATACTTCTAAAATATTAGCTAATTGTCCCAAATCCTCTCTGGTGACTGCATATACTCGTAGATGCATGTATAATATTGTAACACAGATTACATGTATTATAGTAGGCTATCAGAGTGATAGATTCTTTTATTACAAACAGAATAGAATAGAATAGAATAGAATAGAATAGAATAGAATAGAATAGAATAGAATACAACACTATCATATGGAACATTATGATATAGCAGAACAAAAATTACATCAAACCGCATTTAAGCCCCCCCCCCCGAGTCCCACATTATGTATTTATAGAATTATTTATTAGAAATTAAATACTATGTTCGCATTTGACTGCAATCACTTTGATATTTTAGTACTTCATTCCAACACACAGATATATTACTCGTAAGTTGGACGCTAAAATTGTCAGAAAATTTTATCTGAGAGCTAACCTTTCCTCGTTTAAAAATGCTGGCCCCAGAAAATAATCATACAAATGGAACAAAGAAGCCCGATGCTGAACATCCATGACATTCACCCATTTATGCATCCATTCGTCTATTTTTTTTTCAATAAAATAACAGGGAATAACTTATATTGTATTATTCTTACAATTCAATATTTCAGACCTACAATAATCGTATACTATTAAGATAACAGTGACATAACATTTGAATAGACGATTCCATTTCTAGTCCAAAATATGTTCTCGTGGAGTCCGTTGACAGACTCATATCACCCCTTCAAGGTACATGACCGATTATAGGTCTCGTGCTTGTCCAACTCCCTGGCGTTACGAACCGAGTTTACATTATGCACTTTACAATATTATTAAAATTAAGGAGTTCATCAATAATATGATTTCAGATAGTGTCATTTTCTAATAATTATTGTTACACATTTCTTTGTCGATCTTAATAAAAATAAATTATTATTAATCATTTTTAATGTAAATAAATAGTTCATTTTTGGACCCTAACATTTTCATGTGTGATCCCAGTTTGTTATTTGTCGATAGGTGTCATTCATTTGTTATAATTCATATTTATCGATAGGTGTTATTTATTTGTTATTATTCGGCGGCGATTGTGAAAATGTTGTAATAAAATAAATTATAGAAAGTTTAGTTTTGTCTTCAAAGAAGTAGGTAGATGAGATATTAATTGTACATCAATATAAATAAATAGCATATAGAAAATGTTTGTAGGTAACACATTAATTATACATCAGTGTAAATAAATTGCATACCGATATAGGTTAATGCTTGAATACGTATTTTATTCCATGGATGTTCTCGCGTTCAGCCACGACCCCACGAGTGGCGCTCAGAGCAACAACCGAAAGTCGTCAGAAATGGTATCCATGCTTATGTCTTAACTACATTAATTTCTATATATATTTTTTTTACAAATCTCCACTCCAATAAATTAATTTAGAAAGACTACAGATATAATAAGGCATTTAGTTATTTCCTCATATCACATAATAGTGCGCGACACTGATAGTTCGTTACTTTTAAGTAAATAAATAAAAGTTAATTTTTATTTATTTACTTATCGCACGTGTGTTGTAAGTTTAACCACAGTCTATTATATACAGTCGCGAAGCTTGAGTTGTGAGAGTACTAGGACCAATAGATTGTTCCAGTACTATTTTGCATTGTCTGTGATGAGGTCTATAGTAGCGATCCTAGTGGTTACCAATTATCTACGGATGCATATTCCCCACGTATTGAGCTTCGTGACTGCATATACTGTGGTTTAACTTACAAAGTCTACCAACAATATCGGTTAGTTGTTAAAAAACACGATCAGCCAAAAATTACTATTATAATGCTGAAGTAGGCCTACAAAAAACTCGTATTATGTTGATCAGATTAATACAAATTTCATTATCACAAACAACAATGACTGTTTACGCTGAAACAAAATAACCTACATACTATCTTGGCAACGACGTTCAAAATTTTCTGATTGGAGAAATGTTTACTTATCAAACAAATTTATGCAATATTAAAAATTAAAAAAAAAAATAATAATAAATGACGATCCCCCAAAAATAATGTGCAATACATATGCGTTAAGTGCGTAACAAGATCTCGGAAAATGAAAAAACTCGGCTTCGCCTTGTTTCTTTCAAACTGTTTCCACCACACTTGTATCGCAAAATACTAGGTATATCTAAGTTGAGAGGTTTCGCTATGAAAACATCATTACAATCACTCATAATTCCATGTACACTAGTACACTCCGAGCTGAATGATTACAGGATGACGACGTCAATCTGGCCTCTTCCACGCTTGTGGCGGAGGGCAAGTCTCCGGCGGATGCTATTGGTATCGTCATCTCATACTCATTGCGAGTGAAACTTAATTGCGGCGCCCTGGGTGGCGAACTCGTCACGGACGTGCCATTTAAGCTCCTTCATCCAGCACCAGGTGAGTCAAGTTAATAAACATGGAAACTGACAATTCAATCCACAAACGATTAGGGAAAATACGGGAATTTTACTTGAAGCAAGTAAAGAGTTAGGTTTGAAAGTGAATCCCGAAAAGACAAAGTATGTGATTATGTCTCGTGACGAGAATATTGTAAGAAATGGAAATATAAAAATTGGAAATTTATCTTTTGAAGAGGTGGAAAAATTCAGATACCTGGGAGCAACTGTAACAAATCTAAATGATACTCGGGAGGAAATTAAACACAGAATAAATATGGGAAATGCCTGTTATTATTAGGTTGAGAAGCGTTTATCATCCAGTCTGCTGTCAAAAAATCTGAAAGTTAGAATTTATAAAACAGTTATATTACCGGTTGTTCTGTATGGTTGTGAAACTTGGACTCTCACTTTGAGAGAGGAACATAGGTTAAGGGTGTTTGAGAATAAGGTGCTTAGGAAAATATTTGGGGCTAAGAGGGATGAAGTTACAGTAGAATGGAGAAAGTTACACAACACAGAACTGCACGCATTGTATTCTTCACCTGACATAATTAGGAATATTAAATCCAGACATTTGAGATGGGCAGGGCATGTAGCACGTATGGGCGAATCCAGAAATGCATATAGAGTATTAATTGGGAGGCCGGAGGCAATAAGACCTTTAGGGAGGCCAACACGTAGATGGGAAGATAATATTAAAATGGATTTGAGAGAGGTGAGATATGATGATAGAGAATGGATTAATCTTGCTCAGGATAGGAACCAATGGCGGGCTTATGTAAGGATGGCAATGAACCTCCGGGTTCCTTAAAAGCCAGTAAGTAAGTAGAAAACTGACGACCATACTGAATACCGAGCTCATAAACATGAGGCACTCCAATAAAGGTAAATCCGTGGGCCCGTGGAAGGCTAATGCTACTAGCCTCACGTCCACATGCCTCAGCTGAGGTCAATGGTCCTAGTAGGGGTAAGTGTGGTCAGCACCATGATCTCCCAGCCTTTACAGCCAGTGTCATTGTTTATTCTTAGCTTATCTGCTTTGCCCGGGTTTCCCCTATATAATAAGAACAACATTTATATGACATCTAAACACTGGTTTCCACAAGAAAGAAAAAGAAGTTGTTTATTAACTTACGTTGCAGTATTATGTAATGTTCAACACAGACAATTGCGTAAATTTATTTGCAGTGAAAATCTCTGCATATTGATGTTTCTATGCTAAGATAGCGGATCATAATCTCTCGAAAATCCAAACCAAGTCAAGGTTCGTCTGAGCAAGTCTATAGATATGAGATAAGTTTGTTTTAGAGATGGAGATGTTGTGTGAGTTTATTTTGTATCCAATTTTATACGTATGTTGTGTGAGTTTATTTTGTATCCAGTTTTATACGTATGTTGTGTTATTGGGAATCTTTTTTTTTTTTGCATTGTAATATTTCCTCTATCTAAGTAAACAATATGATAATATACATTTCTATCCTGCCCCTTCGATTTCCTCAAACTCCCGCTGTCCCAAGGTCTGATATTTTCCACTGATGAGCGCTCAGTTAAACACTGGCATCTCACACCTGTTTCAGGCACGGTCGAGCGTGAAAAGGCACAGGCGCTCAAAAAGAGCAAGAGCATCGAACGTTCTCGCTATGAGAACTCCCGCTACGTCTCCGACGACGAGGACAACATCGTGTTCGAGGACTTCGCGCGCCTGCGACTCAACGAGCCCGAGTAGCCCCACCAACTCCAGCTCCCTGACTATGGCCGGTCGGCAAGCCGCCTCGTGGCAGGTGGGGCTACTTGGCGCACCGAGTCCATCGTACTGCTGTGACAATAGCAACACTGTAGATCCCAGTCCATCGGAAGCTCCCACAGGCTCCATCTTTAAACTAATAATAATTACATGTAGGCTATCTGCCAATGAGGTTTTCTGAAGACCATAAAACCGAAGGCATGATTGTTATTGTGATAATACTACGGTATCCAAATTTGGCATCGTCTAAAGACCTATTACTCTTCCCGCATCCAAACAAATCGAATTCTTCTAGCACACGGATGATCAGTCAGCAATTACAAAGAAAATTCTCAATATCTCGTGTACTTTAATGGCCTGTCCCTGTGCTAGAAACAATTCTAATACTTATTTCTCTACTTCACAAGTTTCGGACAAAATACCATTAAAATATTTCCTAACGTAACTGAGAAGTAGCAAATGATAAACAAAAAAGTATAAAAATTGAAAAACATTAACAAAACAATATAAAAATGGAAAATGTAGTGAACATCTAAAATTGTAGCTGTTTAGACAATTCAATACTAAACTGTAAATTCGGTAGACATTTAATTTGTTAGTCATGCAATTAGAACTTGAAACTGAAACGCAAAGCTCTTGCCAGAAGTGACATACGGTATCTATTATGTGTATATAGAACTCAAACTGCAAGCAGAATAAAACCCATCATCACTTCACTGTAATGTAAAAGGGATTGAGTTTATTCTATTGTACTTTCTTTATTCAATTGTGATGAGTTACTTCAACAAAATAATACGTCTTGTTTCGTGGTATGGTGTCTTGGGTTTCCTCTGTTACTCGTTTGATTCAGTTTAATGTAACCTATTACAGATTATTTACCTCATTGTAATTGTTTGTGTAAAAGAAATAAAAAGATTCCTTAGCGGTTAGAAGTGACATTTCTTTTTGTGCAAGCTTCAGTTATCATAAATCACTTTCCCTTCGCGCCGTCAGATCTTTCTTCCGCAAGCAGGAGTCCAAAGGAAAGAAAGATTTGTTCAATACGGCGCTCCACTACGTCCGAGTTAATGTTCTTTTATGATCCTATCATTTTCATTGTTATACCTGGGTCTGGCTGATTCTCACAAAAAGTTGGAACTCAAACGCGATGACGTCGACGACGACGACGATAATAATAATAATAATAATAATAATAATAATAATAATAATAATAATAATAATAATAATACAAGAAAAATGTTCAATCTACTATTTCTTCTTTGTCGCACTGTTATTATAGGCTACGTTAGTTTATAAGTAGGGTCTATGGCTTGAAAAGAACTTAAACCAATAATTTTACATCATCATCATCATCATCATCATCTTCATTATCATAATAATAGCACCAGAACTGCCGCCAGGATATACGAGAGTTGTAAATAAAGTAGTGGTCCAAGTTGTAGCTGAGGGGTTAGCGAGTCTAACTCCGAACCCAGCGGTCCCGGGTTTGATTCCCGGTCAGGACGAGTTGCCTGGGTGAGGTTTTTCCCTCACTCTTATGGATGGATCAGGTAACTTTATCAGGCGATTGGAATCCCACTCATCTTCGCCACTTCCTTTCCTCCCCCACCATCCTTTCCTCATCATCCCGTTTCTGGTTTTTCAGATCACTCTACCGGCGCCTCCCGAAGCTGCTGACTCTCTCAACCGGCCTCCGTGGAATGTAGTTCAGCGATGTTGGATGGCTTCTGCAATGGCACCCGAGGCGGAACAACTCGGGTGAGGAGTTTCGCCTCAAACCGACAGGAGGGCTTTGGAGAAATGTGCCGAAGCAGGAATGGTATATGGATTCTGTCGGCTGTAGGAACCGGTCGTTAAGGGAGTCATGTGGTTAGGGCGGTGCGCGTAGGGGATCCGTGGCACGCAACTCATTCCATATCGAGGATTAACGCAATAGATCTCACTAGGTCGCAGTGCTGGGCCATCCGTGCCCCCTCAGTTAAATTCCATTCCAAATAAAGTAGCGGCAACATAGACAATACGAACATATTATTGAACATACATGGAAAATACATTTACATCCCTTCAATATAATCACCAACGTGTTCCTGTATCTTTTGCCAAATCCATAGTAACCACTGAATGCCATTAGCAAGGATGTTTTTGTTGATCTCTCTGATGGACTGCCCTAATGCATGAATCACTGATGCAATATCTGGAAACCTCTTGCCTCTAAGTGGTTCTTTCAACCGTGGAAACAAGTCGTAGTCACAAGGACTCATGTCAGGGGAATACGGAGGATGTTCCAATACTTCCCAATTTCATCCCTGTAGCAATTCAGCCACTGTTTCTGCGACATGACGAGCATTATCATGCAAGATGAAAGATGGATTGTGGATGTTTGCGCCTCATAGCTGGACGTAGGTTGTGTTAGAGAAAATATTGGTAGTACTCTGCATTTACTTTTTGGTCTTGAGGTACGGCATAGCTAATTATAACACTTTCACTGTCGTATGCCACTATCAGCATGACTTTCACCCTAGAGGGTTCATATCGCCCTTTTTGGACGTGGTGACCCTTTGTGATGCCATTCATTACACTGACGCTTTAGTTCAGGTTCGTATGTCGTGCCCACGTCTCTTCAATGGCAACAATACGTTGCAGGAATATATCCCCTTCATTGTGGTATCTCTGTAGGTGGAGTTGAGCTACTGCGTACCGGTGCCACTTCCAGCATCCAGCATGCTGCAATTTTTATCATGTGGAGGTTTTTCTTCACGATGTGCCACATAGTTTGATGACTGATTCTAACCTCGTGGATAATTCTCGTACAGTCCAGCGAGGTATGAGTATTCAAAATAATGCTTGACACTCGTATAAGTCTCACATCTCCATTTCCATCGTGAAGAAAATGTTTAAGGCCCCAAATGTTTATGCATTGCCCTCAAAATCAGGGAAACTTATGAAAACTCACCTCTTCAAGGTGCTTCAAAAAGTATACTTTCCATCTGTCAGGGATCACAGCATTCTTTTTGTAGTCTCGTGGACCAGTTACCGAGGTAGACAGACTATAGACACAGTATAGAGATACTGTGCTATAGAAAGAATACCTCCAGAAGGTAAAACGGTGGAAGTGTTAACAATTCCAAAGCACACAACTCCGATTATTCAGGCTCTTGACGTTTACTTACTTACAAATGGCTTTTAAGGAACCCGAAGGTTCATTGCCGCCCTCACATAAGCCCGCCATCGGTCCCTATCCTGTGCAAGATTAATCCAGTCTCTATCATCATATCCCACCTCCCTCAAATCCATTTTAATATTCTTCCATCTACGTCTCGGCCTCCCTAAAGGTCTTATTCCCTCCGGCCTCCCAACTAACACTCTATATGCATTTCTGGATTCGCCCATACGTGCTACATGCCCTGCCCATCTCAAACGTCTGGATTTAATGCTCCTAATTATGTCAGATGAAGAATACAATGTGTGCAGTTCTGCGTTGTGTAACTTTCTCCATTCTCCTGTAACTTCATCCTGCTTAGCCCCAAATATTTCCCTAAGCACCTTATTCTCAAACACCCTTAACCTATGTTCCTCTCTCAGAGTGAGAGACCAAGTTTCACAACCATAAAAAACAACCGGTAATATAACTGTTTTATAAATTCTAACTTTCAGATTTTTTGACAGCAGACTAGATGATAAAAGCTTCTCAACCGAATAATAACACGCATTTCCCATATTTATTCTGCGTTTAATTTCCTCCCGAGTGTAATTTATATTTGTTACTGTTGCTCCAAGATATTTGAATTTTTCCACCCCTTCGAAGGATAGATCTCCAATTTTTATATTTCCATTTCGTACAATATTCTGGTCACGAGACATAATCATATACTTAGTCTTTTCAGAATTTACTTCCAAACCTATCTCTTTACTTGCTTCAAGTAAAATTTCCGTGTCTTCCCTAATCGTTTGTGGATTTTCTCCTAACATATTCACGTCATCCGCGTAGACAAGAAGCTGATGTAACCCGTCCAATTCCAAACCCTGCCTGTTATCCTAAACATTCCTAATGGCATATTCTAAAGCGAAGTTAAAAAGTAAAGGTGATAGTGCATCTCCTTGCTTTAGTCCACAGTGAATTGGAAAAGCATCAGATAGAAACTGACCTAGACGGACTCTGCTGTATGTTTCACTGAGACACATTTTAATTAATCGAACTAGTTGCTTGGGAATACCAAATTCTATAAGAATATCATATAATACTTCCCTCTTAACCGAGTCATATGCCTTTTTGAAATCTATGAATAACTGATGTACTGTACCCTTATACTCTAATTTTTTCTCCATTATCTGTCGAATACAAAAAATCTGATCAATAGTCGATCTATTACGCCTAAAACCGCACTGATGATCCCCAATAATTTTATCTACGTACGGAGTTAATCTTCCCAAAAGAATATTGGACAAAATTTTGTACGACGTCAACAAAAGTGATATTCCTCGAAAGTTACCACAGTTGGTTTTGTCCCCCTTCTTAAAAATAGGTACAATTATGGACTCCTTCCATCTCTTGACGCTTAGGATAAGCAAAAATGTCATTTGCAACAGGATAAAGAAACTCAATTGTTCTACAACGTAGCCTTCTTGTAATGCGAAAGTTTGTGTTAACTTTGTGAGAGTCATTTTTAATCATTTAATTGTTACTTAGTATTTCGTTAAATTAACTTAAAGCTAGAATACAAACATAATCCACTTAAAATCTTCGTAAATTAAAAACAACTTTTTCCCCACTTTATTCCCCTCCCTAAGTCGATGCAAGAAATTATGCATGATTATTGTTGTCATTACTCTCGTATCACTTTTGGATCACGTGTAATTTTCTTGATGAAAACGGTTGGATCTATGAGGATGTATGGGACAATAGTTTCTTCCGAACGTTAAGCTCATTGTTTGTTCTGACTGCAGCAACTCAATCTTCGTGAAATTTGATGAGTAGTTGTTCGGAAAAAATAATTTACGAGTTCAAAGACTAATTATGATTTATGTAACATAATGGCATTGCTAAAAAATCTTGCCAAGATAGCCGTCATAGCTAACTGTATAGCCATCGCTCTCATATGCCTACTTGTTTATACCGGTACTCACTCAATTGGAACGCCACAATATAAAAGTACAGGGGTTGTAAAGAAGCCACATTTCATCTTACGGTTAGCAATTTGAAGCAAGTAGTTTAAATAATATAACGTATTGAAATAATAATAAAATGTGTGAATTTTAACGAAAGAGAAAATAAATAAAAATGAAAACATGGAAAGAAGAACTACGAAAAGAAAAAATTAAGAATCAAAGTTTGAGTGAGTGAGTGAGTGAGTGAGTGAGTGAGTGAGTGAGTGAGTGAGTGAGTGAGTGAGTGAGTGAGTGAGTGAGTGAGTGAGTGAGTGAGTGAGTGAGTGAGTGAGTGAGTGAGTGAGTGAGTGTACAAACGGAAGAGTTAATGTAGAGGCCTATGTATGTGCATGTCTGTATAGCGATATGCCAGTCTTCACAATCAATGCAGGAAGAATACTATCCTCTTTGGAACTAAATCTAATAAATTAACTTAATGCGTTATTGTAATTTAATGTATTTAATATTGAACAAATTTGTAAATATACTCTTAAAATTTTATCATAAAAATCTTAATAAGTTTATATTACAGGCACATAATCATGACACAAGACGAAAAAATAATTCAACATTAGTGGAACCTAAATGTTTCACATCTGCTTGTCTAAAGCGTAACATTAATTTTGGCCCTCGGTTGTATAATTCTTTAGCTAAATTACACCCAGAACTTCTAACATGTAACCCACTAACATGTAACAAGAAAATTAGAAACGTGTTATTGTCTTCAATTTGATTAAATAAATTTATAGCCTATGTGTATGAATTAATCAGCCTATATTATAAGTTATTTGTATTATATAATTTTGGAATTTATATTTCTTTTATAAATTGTCCTACTTTATTCACGTACGATATTATTCTTCTCTATGTTAATATTATATTATATAAATTCATTGCCGCTGTTATTTTAATTTTTATTTCCTATTTTATTTTATTTAACTTTCTATATTCCTCTTATATTAATATAGGCCTATAATATTATATAATTTCACTGGAGCTGTAATTTTAATTTTAGTCCCTATTTTATTTCGTTTTGTATATTCTCTTATAGGCCTATTAATAATATATCTGAACTGCGACCGAACACGAGCGCTGCTCATTCGGTCCTCAAGTTTTGTTAATATTACTGTATCTCCTTTTTTTATATTGATTGTATTATTTTAATTCTATTTCTATAGTTGTAATTATATTCTGTATTCTGTATATTTAAATTTAAATAATAAATAAATAAATAACAGCATACGCGTCCACCACTGTGGAGTAACGGTTAGCATATCTGACCATGAAACGAGCGGGCCTGGGTTCAAATCCTGGTTGGGACAAGTTACCTGGTTGAGTTTTTTTCTGGGTTTTCCCTCAAGCCAACAAGAGCAAATGCTGGATAACTGTCGGCGTTGGACCATGGACTCATTATCACCTTCATCTCATTCAGACGCTATATAACCATAGTAGTCGAAAACCCCGTCGTAAAATAACCAATAAAAACAGCATAAGCAAACAAATCATACTTTTATTTTTTCCGTAACTTATGAAGTAAGTAAAGTGAACTGATGAAATAAGTAAAGTAAACTGATGAAATAAGTAAAGCAAACTAGAATCTTGCATTTTTTACACAAGGTGGACAATATACAAATTAAATAGTCAAATTCAACGTCTGTAGGCTATAATCAACACATAACTAAAGATTTCGTCTCTTATGAATATCTGAGTCGAAAGTTATTTATTTAAGATTACTACTACACTCTCTTTTCTTGGAGACTATAAAATCCGAAATTTAACATAGCTAGGCGTTTGTCGTTATGTGTCATAGCTCTTAATGCAAATTACCACACCAACATACTTTCTTAAACTCTGTTTTCATCAATATCTTATAAAATTCATTAATTACACTTTACGGTTTCGGTTTGTATCGGTCTTACAATTAATTAGAAATATAAGGTTCATGTTCTTTCCTTCATGTTTGTGGGTTTTAATTAATCTTTTCGTATTAGAAAGTTGTCTCTTCTAACGTTGTGATCACGCTCATTAGATTTATACTGTTGCATTTCTTTGTATCATGGATATCTAGTTCTTGGCGTATACTATATGCTCTTGTTTTTTATGTAATAATAATAATAATAATAATAATAATAATAATAATAATAATAATAATAAGAAGAAGAAGAAGAAGAAGAAGAAGAAGAAGAAAATTATTTTATTTCACCTGGCAGAGTTAAGGCCTTAAGACTTTCTCTTCCAATCAACCAGTTCTACAATTAATACAAATGCTTAAGTAATAATAATACTTACTTACTTAATGGCTTTTAAGGAACCCAGAGGTTCATTGCCGCCCTCACATAAGCCCGCCATTGGTCCCTATCCTGAGCAAGATTAATCCACTCTCTATCATCATACCCCACCTCCCTCAAATCTATTTTAATATTATCTTCCAATCTACGTCTCGGCCTCCCCAAAGGTCTTTTCCCCTCCGGCCTCCCAACTAACACTCTATATGCATTTCTGGATTCGCCCATACGTGCTACATGCCCTGCCCATCTCAAACATCTGGATTTAATGCTCCTAATTATGTCAGGTGAAGAATACAATGCGTGCAGCTCTGTGTTGTGTAACTTTCTCCATTCTCCTGTAACTTCATCCCTCTTAGTCCCAAATATTTTCCTAAGCACCTTATTCTCAAACACCCTCAATCTCTGTTCCTCTCTCAAAGTGAGAGACCAAGTTTCACAACCATACAAAACAACCGGTAATATAACTGTTTTATAAATTCTAACTTTCAGATTTTTTGACAGAAGACTAGATGATAAAAGCTTCTCAACCGAATAATAACAAGCATTTCCCATATTCATTCTGCGTTCAATTTCCTCCCGAGTGTCATTTATATTTGTTACTGTTGCTCCAAGATATTTGAATTTTTCCACCTCTTCGAAGGATAATTCTCCAATTATTATAGTTCCATTTCGTACAATATTCTTGTCACGAGGCATAATCATATACTTAGTCTTTTCGGGATTTACTTCCAACCCTATCTCTTTACTTGCTTCAAGTAGAATTTCCGCGTTTTCCCTAATCGTTTGTGGATTTTCTCCTAACATATTCACTTCATCCGCATAGACAAGAAGCTGATGTAACCCGTTCAATTCCAAACCTTCTGTGTTATCCTGAACTTTCCTAATGGCATATTCTAGAGCGAAGTTAAACAGTAAAGGTTATAGTGCATCTCCCTGCTTTAGCCCGCAGTGAATTGGAAAAGCATCAGATAGAAACTGACCTATACGACTCTGCTGTAAGTTTCACTAAGACACATTTTAATTAATCGAACTAGTTTCTTGGGAATACCAAATTCAATAACAATATTATATAAAACTTCTCTTTTGACCGAGTCATATGCCTTTTTGAAATCTGTGGAATAACTGATGTACTGTACCCTTATAATCCCATTTCTTCTCCAATATCTGTCGAATACAGAAAATCTGATCAATAGTTGATCTATTACGCGTAAAACCACACTGATGACCCCAATAATAATAATAATAATAATAATAATAATAATAATAATAATAATAATAATAATAATAATAATAAGAAGAAGAAGAAGAAGAAGAAGAAGAAGAAAAAGAAGAAGAAACATTTACTTTATTTTACCTGGCAGAGTTAAGGTCTTAAGGCTTTCTCTTCCACTCAATCAGATTTACAATTAATACAAATGCATACAGTAAGTAGTAGTAGTAGTAGTAGTAGTAGTAGTAGTAGTAGTAGTAGTAGTAGTAGTAGTAGTAGTAGTAGTAGTAATAATAATAATAATAATAGTAATAATAATGTGAAATACTATTATTGAAACTTATTTAATTTGTGAGTTAAGGTGAATACCATTAAGTACGAGACTAGTCATACTAGTCGAGCAAAATATAAAGAGGTGGGCGAGACCTCATTCATATTCGATACATATAAGGTGAATACATTAGAAAAGCCTTCTTCCCCGGTAGAACACGGCTCACTTCATCCGATTCATAATAATCTACAATTAATGTGATTGTGTCTTCTGTCAGGGAGTTCCCCTTTTTCTATCTTGGTATACACAGCATAAGTCCCTTTTTACTCGTTTCTTTGGACACACGAATCATAATGCTTTGTGGCACTCAAGTTGTGTTGAATTTTTATTACTGTCCAGGATACAGGCAACAAGATCAATAGCCTATTTAAAATTTTGCTGTTCTATCTGTTGCAATATTAAACACTTTCTTAAGACTGTCTAGAATCTCGTGTTCCGAATCTTCTTTTTCGTCACTTAAACTCAAAACATGAAATACTTTCTCTTTTAAAGACCTTTCTCCTTTTTTTTTTTTTTTTTTCTGGGAAACTTTTCGTTTCTTGATCGGTGACTCTCCAATTGCCGTTAATGTTTTATTCAATGAAGGTATGACAATTTCTTTAGGTAATTCGACTATGTCGTCACTATTACAACCACTACTGTTATCCTTATCACTAACTTCAGGCAGCTTATCTGATTGTGTGCTACAACTGGGCTGCACATTTACGTCCTTAACTACTTCTGTGCTGTGCTTTTGAGATGCCCGAATTTCCTCCAGTTTCAGTCTGCATCTACAACAATTCGAGCATACTTATGGAATACCGTATCTTTCGAGTATCCAAGAAGAAACGTATCTGAGACATTTTTGTATTTTTTATGAGGCAGATTAAGAGGATTAAAGCAGGAACTAGTTTTATAAATTATATCGTCCATTTCGAACAAACAAAGGAAATTCTACGATGTGTACTCAAATTTCTTAGATTAAATTACTTCACTTTAATACTACTTTAAACACCGCACACTGCTAAGATCACACTTTGGTACACATCCAATTATATTGCGCGACTCTCGGACCAACTGAACACACCAAGCACTGAAATGCAACTGGGGGTGCATGCGCGATACGCATTCTCCATTGCATTTTCATATCCCCTGGGTTTCCTGTCATTGATACGACTAATATGAAAATTGTAATCGCTTCTTACATGTGTAAAGAATATTCTTGACACTTCAAAAATAATTTAAGGTTTCTGCAACGTGATGAAAATAACTTACTTACTTACTTACTTACTTACTTACTTACTTACTTACTTACTTACTTACTTACTTACTTACTGGCTTTTAAGGAACCCGGAGGTTCATTGCCGTTCTCACATAAGCCCGCCATTGGTCCCTATCCTGAGCAAGATTAATCCAGTCTCTACCATCATATCCCACCTCCCTCAAATCCATTTTAATATTATCTTCCCACCTACGTCTCGGCCTCCCCAAAGGTCTTTTTCCCTCCGGCCTCCCAACTAACACTCTATATGCATTTCTGGATTCGCCCATACGTGCTACATGTCCTGCCCATCTCAAACGTCTGATGAAAATAACATTCATTGAAATTTCACCCCTCTAGAAAAAATAATTTATGCGAACGACCAGTCATTAAAAACACCAAGACAAGTAGTTTAAATTAAGACCTTCTTGTGTTTTTGGATTTCAAAGTTGTTGCTTCTGAAAAATTACGATAAATTTATATAATTTTTGTACGGAATCTATACATGTTACATAGTTCAAACTGAACAGAGTTGTTCTATTCACTAGTCCTAATCAGTATATAACATATAGCAACAATAGAAAAACTCGAGGATTTTCACTGTTTGATTTCACATGCAATGGCCTATATATTAGCCGTTCAGAGCAGAAGTGGTGTAAGTCAAAATTGGGTAATGAGGTTTGAAGTAAAAATTATTCTGTAAAATACAGCGCAAAGTAGCAATTAATATGTCCTTCGTGCTGTTCACTGACAACTAATAGTTTAAATAAATTGAATATTAATTGCTACTTTCCGCTGTATTTTACAGAATGTTTACTTTAACTCTCATTACCCATTTTTGACTTACACCACTTCTGCTCACAACGGCTCATATGGTAATTTAGAGATGTAACAATATTTTAGCATATGAAATGACTCTAGTTCTCAATGAAATTATGTTCTGTGGATTAAAAGAGACTAATCAATTCCCAGTTCTCAAGAAAATACTTATAAATAGTTGATGGAACAGCCCCTATATGTTCAATGCTTTTTTCATAACGTGAAATCCTGTATAACATTCTTACGATGGTGACTAATAATTGCGGGCGAGAGCTATTTTATGCCCGCTGCGCGCGCGCGGAGCTCTTTTACCTGTAAACATTGCTAAAGGATGTACAGATCTTACAACACAGCGCATCATGAAGGAACGGAAGCGCTTAAAGCTTTCGAGGAAGTACAATATTTATGGTTCGAACATGGTGATGAAGTCCAGTGTTTGTTGTGTAAAAAATATATATATATCATTTGCAAAAAAAAACATCAAACGGCATTATGAGACGCAACATGAAAAAAATATAGGCATTATTCAGGAGAAGAGAGAAATAAATTCATTTCGCAATTGGCATCGAAGGTAAATTAATTTACATTTGGGTCAGTAGATAGTATCTAGATTCTTTTTATTCCTTTATTTTAAATGTATTGTTGATTTTTATTTTAGTAAGTTATTTTACGACGCTTTATCAACATCTTAGGTTATTTAGCGTCTGAATGAGATGAAGGTGATAATGCCGGTGAAATGAGTCCGGAGTCCAGCTCCGAAAGTTACCCAGTATTTGCTCATATTGGGTTGAGAGAAAACCCCGGAAAAAACCTCAACCAGGTAACTTGCCCCGACTGGGAATCGAACCCATTCGAACCCGGGCCACCTGGTTTCGCGGCCAGACGCGCTAGCCGTTACTCCACAGGTGTGAACTGTATTGTTGATGTTTTATTTGTTGCTTGTTTCTGGATATTTACTTTTATTAGACTACGTGTTTCTTTAATTTAGAAATAATATTTTATCTTCGATTGCACTTTAACTTACACTATTACTAAGCTCAAAATGCTAATTCACTTTTATTCCAATAACTATTTTCAGGATTTTTAGCAAATACGAACTAAACATTTTGAAAACTTTGATGCGAGGAGCTTTTTTAGTAACGTCAATATAAAATGTACTTAAAAATATAATTTCAAAACTATTAGACCTAATTGCACCAAATTTTGTACAGATGATATTATTATAGATCTGTTTATATAGTTTAAATTTCACAAATTTTGGCCGAAATTGTTGAAGTTTTAATTTTTTGTTTTATTTTATTGGGTTATTTTACGACGCTGTATCAACATCTAGGTTATTTAGCGTCTGAATGAAATGAAGGTGATAATGCCAGTGAAATGATTCCGGGGTACAGCACCGAAAGTTACCCAGCATTTGATCGTATTGGGTTGAGGGAAAACCCCGGAAGAAAACCTCAACCAGGTAACTTGCCCCGACCGGGAATCGAACCCGGGCCACCTGGCTTCGCGACCAGACGCGCTGACCGTTACTCCACAGGTGTGGACTGAAAGTTTTAAAAGTCATACTTATCCCCTTAAATGATTGACCCCAAAAATTACGATAGCTCTCAATATCTTAATTTAATCAATTTATTTTTTTTTTCGTGTTACGTGCATCTCACAAATCATTCTAAGAAAACTCATTACATAATCACGACTGGAGAGTAAGGACTACATTTTCACAATCACACAATCAATATACTCTATTTCAATCAATATTGTCATTATTATTTTTTCAACAAATAGGTACTCAAAAGCACTTAGAGATCACACACGTCGAGCAGGTAGACCCTATTAGTTTCTCCTAACCAATGAAGTGAAATATTTACATAATAAATAATTGCTTTTAACAATAAAATGGTTTACATATAATTAACTTTTCCTATTTCTCTTTTTGTTCCTAAAAACCCTTCCCTTTGCGATTTGTTTATATATGTACATGTATATTAAATAACTTAGTAATTAGCTCTATTACATAGCCCGAAATTTAGTAACGCAAGTTATTGTAATAATTGCTGCCTTTATTCGCTGCATGTTCATGTACTGTACATCCCTGTTGTCTACGTTACGACGCCAATAAGTGGATGCGCTATGCGCCCGTGATCAAGGTCGAGCTCTTCTACCGTGATTGGGAGCTAATATCGTCTCATCCCTGCTCTATAACAACAGTAAGAACCCCAGCATTTATGCCGGCCATACTAAATCGCTTAGGTGATGAACCATCCACTAGCACGAGAGCGTGGTGGGAATATAATGGTGTAGCAGACGGTTGACTCAAACTCGTTTTCTACTGCGCATGTCGTCACTTGGGAAGCAGCAGCGCGCCGCAGTGCTCGAGGAACAAAACAAACACCTATTGTGTGTACGTGCACGGTGTTAATTCTTTGTTTATATAGGCTATATTATATTGAATGTTATTCTTGTATCAGTAATACTATTAATGTGACATATGCTATTAGCATGCCTGGATGTGCAGTATCTGGTTGTTTGAGTTACAATCGAAAAACAAAAGGAACTGACGTAAAATATTATAGGTTTCCGAAGAATGAAGACTTGGCAAGACAATGGTTGCATGCTTGTAGAAGGGAGGATGAAGTCAATTTACAGCACGATCAGTTTTCTCGCATGTTACTAAATTTTATTTGCTTCGCAACTCATTTGCAAAATATATTTTCATGTTAAACTTATTGTTTGACTTATTCTGGCTGGGCGGAAGAGAAGTCCTACTGGCCTTAGCTCTGCCAGATTAAATAAATAAATAAATTATTAATTATTATTATTATTCCATAGATAGCTTTGAGGGAAAAGAAAGGGGGTAAAAATCTTAAGACTTAATGTTGTTTCAGCTCGAATATGTTCACTTCATTTTGAGGAGTCAAGTTACGAAGTACCTTTAAAGCAGAAACTCCTAAATTATGAACCAAAAAGCAGTCGTAATGTGAAAGTAGACGCTGTACCCACAAAAGTTCCCACCACGCACGACAGCAATAATTCATGTTATGAAGGTAGCTCACAGCACTGTGTAGAACAGACATGTCGGCATCAGTTCGCCAGAGTATGTCCCCGCCGTGAAAACAGTCGTGCGTGCGGGCACGTGTACTCTTCCCCTCTTTCACCGCAAGAAGGGATCAAGGGTGAATAAGAACACGGATAAAACTCTACAAAACATGTGATTGCATTCTTTGCAGTGCCTACTGAAAACAACATGATGACATGTATAATTTATAGGAAGAATTAAATAACTTTTTTTTATATTTATACGTTTATTTGAGGAAAAATATTCATTGTTTTTCATTACAGTAGAACCTCTATTATCCGTGGTAATGAAGGGGGTGAATTGAACGATTAATAAAAAAATCGGATACTCCGAACCGATACCATAAAATATTTCCATAAATTAAGTGCATAACACATAGGCCTAATTTTCTCCATGGTCTTGTGTTTAACATGCTAGTTAGAGAATCAGAAGTTAACTAATTTAACTCCGGTTTTAAGAGTCAAGGGAACTTCTTATGATGGTTGTCTACTGCAGTGGTTTCCAACCTTTTTTGACTGACGACACACTTTACCGAACGCCCACGCTTTCGCGACACACTTATTTGTTTTTATTAATAACAATATAATAACAACAAACAGTGATTTTCTTGTGGAGGAAAAGGTGGTGAAAACTCTGTGTAGAATATTTTATAGCGTACGGAAAGATGATTACTGTTCACTGCACGGAAATTTTGTCGTTTTTAAGCTTATTTTCGTCCAACTGACTTTCAGGGTCTAAGCGAAATTCAAAGAAAAATTAAATTAAAAACATAGTTATTCACACATATTTTGCTTGCATGAAGAAAAATGCAAGAAAAAGGTGCCAACGCGTTCCGCCAGAAAAAAAAAACACTGATGACTTCTATATAATGTCAGACATCCACTGTTGTAGATAGGTCGATGTTAATATGCAATCGAAAATTCTAAAAAACCAAGCAGCAACTTAAGTGGAATTAGAAAAAAACAAACGTAGTATGTGTCAAAAATCCCAACCTATATATGCTGGATGCCCGATAAAAGATTTTTATGATCGTTTTTGAAAACTCACTTATTTAAATTAATGTGAAGTCTGCGCTTGGTGGGTTGCACAGAATTTAATTCTGTGGTGTAATAAATTGTAAAACTATATTTCTTTAATCAAGAATTTTCTGCCGTGTTGGATCATAAAATAAAGATTTTTTGAAGTGACTAAATAGCCAACGAACTTAGATTTCAAACTAGTACTCTTTCATCTTAACCAGCGCAGACTGCAAGTCACTCTACCTTACAATACGAGCAAACAGGCAGGCTTTCTTGGGTCCCGTCTGGACTGAACCTATAAAACCCGGGCTCAATGGGTTCAGTCTTAAAAGTTAACTTGCTTTGTAGCGTCACCGGAACCCAAGCCTGATGGCAAGCAGTTACGGGCGTGAGTCTTGTCTGATTTGCCGGTGTCTAGTACATATGTATGGACAGAGAGCGCCAAGAATGAGAACTTAGACCAAAAAATGAATTCAGAACTTACAAGCAGGAGAAGAAGAGGAAGCGGAATACAGGGCAATCTTATGTTACAGCAAATGATAAAGTAACGAGACAAAGAGGTCCTAAAACACTCACACCCTGCAGAATGAAGGGTAGGGAAAAATTCAGGAAGATGGAAGGCAAAATATATTTGATGAATACTGGTCTCTTGGAGATTATGTAATAAGGTTACAGTTTTTACTTCCATGGTAAATTATAAACCAATTAAAATGCATCAAATCAGAACTCAAGTAACAAGAAAAGAAAAGACACGCAGAGCAACTCGTTTCATTTCAGCGTCAATGGAGAACACCAACTGATTTCAGTTATAGGTGTTATACTTTTACAACAACGTCTCTGATGCATTACCTAAACTCTTCCCGTGGCATTTCATAAGAGATCTTTCTGGACTTACAATCTGATGGTGCAAAACTGTGGCAATAGTGATGTGACATGAGGGTGAAGGAGGAAGGGGAGGTAATCACTAGAGCTAGGATTTATATGTAGTATGAATGACGCCGAGTATAGTTGAGTCGATGTGGTGCCAGTTAAGAAGGTTTTAAGCCTGGTTGACAAGACTCTAAATGCAAGAAAATTCACAAGGACTAGACAGTGCAGTTTTTAAACCCCTCGCTGTTTTGTAAGTGGTGGTTAAGAGAATTAAAGACCTTTAGCGTTAACTAATGGAAGTACTGAATGACAAGAATGGCAAGTATGAGGATTGGGGGGCATGGTTTGCATGTTTATAAACTATACCGACTAAAAATATTAGCTTTTATTACATATGAATCTTAGCTCTAGTAATCACATTGCCACATGTCTACACAAAGAGTTAATGTCTCTTCCAGATAAGGAAAAATGTCTTTTATTCTGTTGCATATGGAGGTAAAAATCGAAATTCACATGTCTCTGACATTTTCCTTAATGTATTACAGGGCAAGAAAAGTTTGAACAACTAGGTTATATAAATTGATGGTAAGTGGATACAGCCATATTATGGAGTGTGATGTAGATGTGGAATAATCATTACTGAAAAACACAAGAAGAAGATATAGATTTCTATTTCAGTTCCGTACTATTGGTATCAGTTGATTCGTACAGTGGGGAAGAAGAAGAAATTCAGAAATTCAAAAGTGGTCGAGCTGAAGCACACTCATTGCCATAACTTTTCGTCGCTTTTATCTACTGCATTAGTGCTTAAAAAAAAAAAAGAAAATGAGCAGAATTAAATTGAATAAAGATAAGAATTTAAGATCATGAACCTCTTTCGTCAGGGAAATTCAAATCCCAAATTATCACCATCACATCTCTGTAATAGACTTCTCTCTATCTCAAAAGAGAGAAAGAATCTCCTATCTCTCACCACCCATTGTTCTCTTGTTTCATGAGCTCTATCGTGCTCTTCAGTCTGATGATATTCCAGATGAAGATCCGGATCTTGTTGACAGTGGAGATGAGAATTAATTTTCAAGTTAAAAGATAGTCACTCAGTGATTATTTGATGACATTTGTTTCTACTTTTAGTAGTACAAAATAATACTGGAGTGAATTAAAAAAAATAGCCACAGCGAAGTGATTATTGTTATTCAAATCAATATTACATTGTTATTCTTGTGTTTGTTCTTATTAATGTAAACTAATCCTTGTGTAACTTAATTTTTATCGACGTTTGCAGCTGTTCTTATTAATGTAAACTAATCCTGAAGTGACTTAAATATTTAAAGTTTAAGTTTTGGTATCTCAAATAGGCCAAATTTGATCTCCATTACTGGTGATCGTCGTTGCACTACCTATTTGCGTCAACGTTTAAGTATTGCAATTCAACGCGGAAATGTAATGGGCGTTTTGGGTACTCTTCCCGTGTCCAGCCCTTTGGATGAACTCTTTCTCTTGTAAAATTTATTTAGTATTCCGTATGTAAATATTTGTATTTGTATTTAGTTTTATATACTGTATTGTTCAAATTTTAAAATTTACTGTTAAACTCATATTTTTAATTTCGGGGAATAGTTTTTTTTTCGAAATATTATCAAAAATCTAAATCATAAATAAATATTTAATATTATATCGAAGTCACTATTGTTATTCAAATCAACATTATAATGTCACATTTTTTTTTCATTTCTGAGCTTGTTCTTTTTAAATATTAAAATCACACCATAAAATGACTATTGGTATTCAAATCAACATTACATTGTGATGAAAATTACATACAATTAGGTAATTTTGCTTAAAATATTAATAAAATTAACTTGACGAAGTAGTATAAGTTGATAAATCTGTCTGATCAAAATAGTATAAGTCCTTAAAATCGGTGTAAATATTAAAGTAACGAATTCTTATTGATTTAGTTGAATTCAGCAGCCTTAAAATATTTAGGAAAAAGTTCAGTTCAGTAAAACATATTACCCCACGATCTGACATATTTGTCTAAACTTTCAAATGCTTGTATCTCAAAAGTGCTTTTAGCGACTTATACTACTTTGCCCTGGCACCATAGAATTATAATGAATAACACATACACCTTAATACAGAAATAATTGGTTTGCAGTGTTCGCACATGTCCAACAGACGCCACGAGATCGTCTCTCAAGAATAAAGAAATATTATAAACGAAAATTAATAAAACAAGGAAGAGTTGTAAACGATATATTAGAAAATTGGGACCGAAACGGATCAATCAATGGTACAAATTCCTGTATAGTATATTATTATTATTATTATTATTATTATTGTTGTTGTTGTTGTTGTTGTTGTTGTTGTTGTTGTTGTTGTTGTTGTTGTTGTTGTTGTTGTTGTTGTTGTTGTTGTTGTTGTTGTTATTATTATTATTATTATTATTATTATTATTATTGTCAATTTCTTCAGGATGATATTAATTCAATTACCAAATTGGTCAGTTGATAACGGGATGATGATTAATGAATCCAAAACTTACGTAATATCATTTTCAAGGAAAACCTCTACACTAAAATATAACTATCATCTAAAAAATGTATTAATTAACAGAAAAGATTGTATTAGAGACTTCGATGTATTAATTGCCAATAAATTATATTTTCACAACACATTGATTATATTTATAACCATGCAATAAGAATGTTAGGAATAATTCGATCAAAAACTTATTCTTTTTCGACATCTGACTCTCTTTCAATACTATAATATGCATTAGTGAGATCGAAACTCGAATATGCATCTGTAGTTTGGAACTCTATTACTAGTTCTGATTCAGCAAAACTGGAAAATATTCAAAGGAAATTTATTTCATTATGTTCGTACAGATTTCTGCCTAATAACTCTGGGTATAACTATGATAAAAAATGCCAGCACTTTAAATGTCTAAGCTTGTATGCCAGATGTCATGAACTCGATTACTTATTCTTATGTAAGGTCCTTAAAGGTGACATTAATTGTCAATCTTTCTTAAACAGTGTCAGCCTTCGTATTCCTATGAAGGACATGAGACATCACGAACTCTTCTATATTAGAAATTATAAATCTTCCTCGCCGATCTCCAGATGTATTAAACATGCTAACTTACATGTAGGCGATTTCGATCCATTCAATGTATAGAAGTATTACAATATGGCAATGTCTTTGCTTATATTATTTGCATAATCCTTATACACAAATTGGTAATACATTTCGTCGCTTTGGTGGTGAAGGGTCCCAACCCACAAAATTTTTATTTTTGACTTAAAACCATTTATGGAGTCTAAGAAGTCTAAATTTTACATTAGTTAAAGATAATATTCGATTAATTTAAAAAAATAAAGAGATATTTGAATTTTGTGAAAAGCCCTATACCACAATTCCTGAGTTGTGAATAGACTTAAGTGCCTTACATCCATTCACAGTTGCATTGGAAGGAAAAATGCTGGAACGTTTGTACGATTGTGAAGGGTCTTAATCCGCCTGTAAGTGTCTTACATCCATTCATAATTCCATTTGAACAGAAATGCTCGAAAGGTTGTGAATTGTAAAGAGACTTAAACCACATAAAATGTTTAAATTATTTTATTTTTAATTTCTGGTAGCTTAGGAATTCGGACTTGTGGCAGCACTATTTGATTAATTTTTGTGTATTGAGCTATCAAAATCAACTTCTAGTAAAACTGACATAAATCCAGAGTTTGAAAACAGTAGTGATGAATTATTTGGGGATATTAGTGACGATGATCGGAGGATAAAGAGACAACTTCTGAAGATAATTTAGAATCACCAGGACACTCTGATAGACAGAAGATAACAGAACCTAACTTAGAACGGTTTTTTGTCTTGTGCTGCAAATAAAAATTGAGGCCAGAAAGGATTAATACACTGATTTTTCCGTAATTGATAATTTTAAAATAAAATACATTGTTTAGCATCATCTACAATACTTTTGTTTCATATTATCAGATTTGGGTTATGTCCTTTCATCATTTTAAGTTAGTTAATTCCTCATTCCTAAATATGGTGAAAGGTTCTAAGCCACATTATAAAATATAAGTTTGAAATTAATATATTTTAATTACGTGAAACACAGTATAGTATTTCTCTTAAATGTATGAGAATATAAACTTCATTTCAATTTACAATTTACTCTCGCAATGTTAAATAATGCAATTTTTCTGATTGCACAAAAATTTCAAATCACTTTATCTCGAAAGTTGCTCTCTGTGGAATAGAACCATTCACTACCAAAGTGACGATTTGTAAGTATCAACTTCTTTCCATAAAATTTTATACTATTAATTCTTGTACATTAATCATTGCAATCTATGTTCTTCATTTTGTTGTTATCTCAAGTATTTAATTTGTATCATAGTTGTTCATTTTAATGTATTAATTGTATCACTTTGCTGGACTTTTGTTGGCCTATGGCTGTTGTCCAGCACATAAATATAAATAAATAAATAAATTATCATCATCATTATTCTATAATTCAACACTTAATAATACAGCATAATAATTTAAATTAAAATATGAGTTTTAACAAGGGAATTTTTGGAGCTGAACTCTGTAGAGGATGGTACATGGTAAGAAGTGGTGCTGGTATGTAGGTCTGTGGTCCCAGGCCGAGTCGCTGGCCGGGCTTTTTGTTGTGGTCGTGCCTTGAGCAGACGCGTGCCCGATGAAGCGCAAACTCTTCGTGCGGGAAACTCGATGCGCTATATAAACGGAGGCGGCCCTGCCATGGACATCGACAGTTCACCAGCAACATGAAGAAGGAACAGTTGATATCTCAGGTAAGGAGAATCGAACACGTGATCCGTGATCCGAAGCACAACCATGAAGACATTCTCTACACCAATACAAAATGTCTTCATGATCATGCTTGGTGTTGTTGCTATCGTCACACGTTGATCAGTCTAAGACATATAACGTTAAATATATAAGTGTATGTAGTTACAAATAGACTGACGTGTAAACGAACTAAAAGATTGAATCTTGTTCGCGCTACAATCATGTTATAGTCGTCACACAATCTGTCAGTCACAGTTTAAATTTTAGTGTCAATTATTATTTTATATTGCTGAATTAACCCTGACGTGAAAAACGAATGGAATCCTTAAATTATATATTATAATTTGGAAGTTTCAAGTGCAAATCCTTCAAGAAGTACAGTGTTTACAAATACTCAGTGTCTAAATAACCTTCATCACTGAAGCATATTTCACGGAAACATGTTTAGAGGGGAAGAAGCTAAAATGTAATTAACTGTAATTATCTATAACAATATAAAATATATCAAAATATGTAAATAATAGCTTAAAAACTCAACATTTCTCAACTCAAATTACAAAGAAATATCCAAGTATACGGCACTGAGGTGTGCAAAAAAAAATAGGCAGGTAGAGCTCCCGGGCTTTTTCCACGTCGGAAATGGAAGGTAATGTGATCAATTCCATGCTCTGGTCACCTTTTACCCCATTAAAAATGTTGTACTAATTTTTTTAGACTTGTGGAATTCAAAGACACCATGGAAGTTATGACTGAACGAAAGATGAAAAATCTCGCCTTGCCTGGGTTTGAATCTTCCAGTGTGACATCTACCTACAGAGTTAACAGGAATCGAATTTAGATTACATAATATATAAATTTATAACTACCTAATATCTTTAAACTTATTAACTGAATGTATTCGTTTTCATTCTATTTTAATAGCGGTGTTATTAGTAAGCGTAGCGGCAGAATTTCTAATTAACTTTGAACTCTCTTAGGTTTGAAAATCATGATTTTTATACACAACATTTACAAAATTAATTGTTTGTTGTTGTTTAGTCAACTGTCCCAAGACATGTTAGGATCCCCATAAATGACAACAATAGGCATCGCTTATTAGGCAACTAAACCAGGAGATACTTAGCGGACAAATTATTAACTAGTGATATGAACAGAACTAGAAATAACAATGTTTTTTCTTAAATGTGCAATGTATGAAGACAGTAATTCGATGAAAAGCTTCAAAAATTGAATTTACAATGTCCTTCAATTAATTAAATTTAGACGAAGTCATTATCACGCATTATGTGAGTTTCTTACCATGGTGAGATTACAGGAATATGAGATCAGGAAATATCTGGAATTTTTAGTATTAATATCTGTTGACAGGTGGCGGTGCTTCTGCTAGTGGCGCTGCCAGCAGTCCTCGCCAAAGTGGGGGAGGCAGGCAGTGGAAAGAGAGTTACAAAGCAAGTCCACACTAAAGGTAAGCGATGACAAAACAGCATTTTGTGAGGGAATTACGCGTAAAACGAGCAAGCAACAATGAGCCTTTAGTCAGCAATTACACTCATATTACAAAGATGTGACAGAATTTTAAAATTATTGCAATACTAATTTCTCCAATAAAGAACATGTTTTATAAATATATACAAACATTTATAATCTCTATGTTCTCAATATATATATGATCACCTCTGTGGTGAAGGGGTCAACATGCTGGTCTCTTACGTAGAGGGCCGGGTTCGATTCCCGGTTGGGTTGAATTTCCTGGTTGAGGTTTTTCAGGGGTTTTCCTCAACCGTAAGGTAAATGCCAGGAAATTCGGGCCAAAACATGGCTGAATATCACCGGCGTCATTAATCATCCAAATCATATTCATAACAAATCAGTAATACATATACAGTTGCCATCTTGTTCACAACAATAGTACACAGACCTTCGGATTTCAACCAAAGATTAACTCGCGATATGACCAAAGATGTTAAAGCGAGTATAAATACCAGCGAGGAAAAAAAATGTATGCATATGTATGTATTTGTCTTTAAGCAATATCCTTTTGGTGAGGTGGTACTTCACATTATTAGTATACAGCATGTTCTCAATATACATATAGGCATATAACGGATATAGTACCTAATATAGTGTTCTCTTTCTATAAAATTATTTCGAAATTTAACTTTTTCAAAATGCCTCAAAACAACATATACAGTACGTACCATACTATTTCTATTGCTATTTTACATTCAACGCATAAATTATTGCATCAATATAGTAGAATTCATAACAGCATAATACATACACAACAATACTAGAAATTCCATTACTACTTGTGTCAACGTTTGTAGTCCATGTACATAAACACATAATCATAAAATAGCTATATTAAGCTGAATGGAAATCTTCATTTAACACCATATTTATGGCAATAAGAGAGAAATGATGGAATAGGAATAACAGAGAAAAACAAAACAATTGAAGAATGCTTGCTTTACATCTGTTTTCTTTACAAATCTCATAGAGCCTAAAGAGGATTGAAGCCTGGCCTTCTAGTAAAAAACTGTCAGCTAGGTGAAATACACTTAATATACTTTGAATCCTTAGAAATATAAATATTACTGTTTTCTTTGAAATGGTTTATATAGGCTAGCCAAGTTCCTTTTGCTGACGGCAGGAGTCCTAACTACTTGCATGTTTCCTATTTGCAACGATAGTAGCAACCTCATCTCCAATCGGCAATAAGAAGTTGGGCCTATAATAGATATTTTTCAAATCTATATATGGCTCTTCGGCCCGTTTTCGGGCTATGGCCTTCCCAATTCTACCTCTCCATTCTTCTCTATCACTTGCTGCCGTCTTCCAGTTCCACAATAGCAGCAAATTTGTATTTTTGAAATACGGAGGTGAATCAGATGACGGAACAGTGATAGGCCTACGGTAATGTAAAAATTGTGAAGTATTAATGTCAAGAGATGCAGGAGTACTCATTGGAAATCTATCAATCGCCCATTTTGTCCAGTACAAATTCCAAGGTCTGCCTTAGTTTAAAATGCGATATTTCCTTGAAATATCTGTTCTGCAAAGTCTGAAAACAGTTCACCCCTTACCTTCAGAGTTTCAGTACTCACAAGTTTGTTTAAGTTCTATTGAAAGGAGTTTATACTTAAGGGATATAAAACGTTACGATGCATTACTTCGAAAAGAAACTGGCATAAACCTATAGAGCAACCTGGGAATGAGACGAAACCTGGAAAAATTAGCGGAGGACATTGGCAAAATGAAACACTCGTATTATTCATTCCCGTATACTATCTTATAATCGGAGGTAATGAATTCCGTGTTACAGGTATCCCTCCTCGAAAATGACATTTATATCATTGTCAGACTAGCAAAGTCCAGCAACACCTTAATTAGCCATAACTGAAGGCGTTGGCAACCAGCTGACACACAATTTAGTCTACTTGCAACACCGAAATAGAAGCTCGGGCACTAATGGAAACAATTAATTAGGGAATTATATCGAAATCAATCACAACAGACAACCGTCGCTGATGACTGTTACGCTTCATTTGTTTTTCGTTTCGCTGTTGCCGCTTTCTTTTCAGATCGGGTGTAACGGATTCGACTAATTAATGCATAGACGCTACGAAGTCGGATACAGTTCATCATGGCGTAATTCTGTTACGTAAGCTGACTGAAAGAAAAGCGGTTAAAAAGCCACGAAATAGCGTTCTGCTACAGATTATCTCGACGAATAACTAAACATTAACGCATTTACTTGCAATAATTGTGTTGCTAAGAATTTCATAGTTTATTTTAAGCTAAAATCTTAATATTTTAATACTCCTTTTGGTCAAATGATGAAATAAGATTTTAATTTTAATAAAGTTAGATAAAAATAACGTAACGAAATAGGAACAATTAACACGACAAATCAATTTCAAAACTTGAGTTTAAAATATTAATATTTTAATACTCCTTTTGAATAAGATTTTATTTAATAAAATAAGATAAATAATAACGTAAGGGAAGAGGAACAACTGACACGACAAATCAATTTCAAAACTTTAGTTCATCGATTATGTTTACATTTTTAAGAAATAAAAAATAACATTTACTTACTTACTTACTTATTGGCTTTTAAGGAACCCGGAGGTTCATTGCCGCCCTCACATAAGCCCGCCATTGGTCCCTATTCTGAGCAAGATTAATCTATTCTCTATCATCATATACCACCTCCCTCAAATACATTCTAATATTATCTTCCCATCTACGTCTCGGCCTCCCTAAATGTCTTTTTCCCTCCGGCCTCTCAACTAACACTCTATATGCATTTCTGGATTCGCCCATACGTGTTACATGCCCTGCCCATCTCAAACGTCTGGATTTAATGTTCCTAATTATGTCAGGTGAAGAATACAATACGTGTAGTTCTGTGTTGTGTAACCTTCTCCATTCTCGTGTAACTTCATCCCTCTTAGCCCCAAATATTTGAAAAATAATATTATTTTATATAATAGCCGGTACTTAAATCATTCATTCAATCGCCTCCATCTGAGGGCGTAGCGCCAAAGCTGTAGTTCTTTTAGCCGCCGCAGAACTTAACCTTGATGCATCATGAGATGCGAACTATATAGCGCTGCATGATGGTGATTAATAGAGAAATGATGGATTGTCGGTAGGAGAAACGGGAGTACCCCCGCGAAAATCTACCACTATTCGCTCAACTCTTTTCTATATACTCGTAATTTAGTGAATTCAGCGTTTATTCTGCTCCATTCTGGTCGGAGAGTCAATGGTATTTGTAAAGCATGGATAGCTTAAATTCTCATGACTACGATAATGAATTGGGTTTGGTAAAGACGAACTAAATTCCCATTGTTGTAATGTTATCATGCTTTTCAATCATCACTAAGTAGACACAATGATTTTAACTTATTAGCCGAGATTCAAATCTCAACTGATGCATTTGTAGCTGGATGTGCTACAAATGAGCAATCACAAGAGAGAAATATATCCATCACATTTAAATATTTAAAAAATAAATTTCATACCTTTGATCATGCCCTGACTCTATTGTCATTTGGTACATAACAATGTTCAAAATTCGGATCAGTCTTGATGCACACGGTTCTTTGACATGGTTTTCTCGTAACAATTTTATTGTATCACTGAACACGAAAACACGGTTCCATTTCTAACAAGCCAATAAACGCTTGTTCCGGTTGTGGTGCAATATGGTGAGTTTACCACAACATTACTCTTTCTGCTTCCTATCACCTCTTCGAGCGTGACGCCAACCACAACGAAAATGCGACTCACGTCTCAAAAGCAATTATTATTATCACTACCCACTCATTACATCAAATTACATGAGAACTTCTGTGATAGAACCACTGTCAAGATTTTAGTAACAATGAACTTTAGTTTGACGTAAATAATTAACAAGGAGAGCCATTCATGTAACATACCAAGCGAAGTGTGGAACATTGTCTGTTTTTCGTCAGGAAAGTTACACGAATTTGGAAAAATAACAACGTGCTAATCCTTTCATTTAATGACATCATACATAAAAAGTAACATAAATGTAATTTCTTAATAAAATATACTCAAAATTTTGGATATACTTATAATTAAATTTTTTATAAAGGTGTGAGGTAATTGGTCCATCTCGTCCTTACCGTTACTTAGATTTCAAAATAACTTTAGTTCCCTAGCCACGTGATCAAACTACAGAAAAATTAATGTTTAATACAACAGAGAAAACGACAAAAAGCTAAGAAAGAAATGGATCGTAAAGTTGTGACATTTTTATCCATAAAATAATTTAACCTAAACCTTTTTGTAACTTGACGGAAAATTTTACAGTCTTTGAATATGTAAACTAATGATTTGATAAATGGTAAATAAATGTTAAAATTTTAAGAATTTAATTAATATTTCTTAGTCCCAATGTGGTAAAGGCTGGTCCACAATAAACCGGGAACGGAAATTACAACGAGAACGAGAACGGAAATATTGTTAAAATAAATGTATTTAAATGTGAGCATTCACACTTAATTTTTACGTTCTCATTCAAGGGATCCGGTAAGATTTTCGTTAATTGTGAATGCTGACATTTAATTACATTTATTTTAACAATATTTCCGTTCTCGTTGTAGTTTCCGTTCGCTGTTTATTGTGGACCAGTCTTAATTAATAACGGGTCTATGGAATATGCGTGGTCATTTTACTTCCAAAATTTGTAAGTAGAAGCCATATCTGCTTCTTTCAACTGAGCACAGTTAAAGTTAAGTAACCAATTCATTATAAAGAAATGGAAATGAGATTAATGAAAATTATGAGTGAATTTATTCACAGATGTATTCGAAAAGCACAGTCACATTAAAACCTAATAATAGTAACATGTTACAAAATGTTTACCATTATCCTTTTCTCTTATGATTTATTTGTGTTAAATTTAAAAAATGAGACTAAAGAACTGATGCATCTATCGCCAATATGTAAGCCTCTGAATTGTGAGGAATTTTCAATGGTGGTAAAGAAAACAGTGAAATTATGGTAGGGAAAGGAAAAACACCCCGAGAAAGCCTTTTCCAACACCATCTTTCGTCTATCTGCTTCTTTCAACTGAGCATAGTTGCAGTTAAGTAACCATTTCATTATAACATAAATGGAAAAGAGATTAATGAAAATTACGTATGAATTTATTCATAGGTGTATTCGAAAAGCACAGTCACATTAAAATCTGATAATAGTAACATATTACAAAATGTTTACCATTATCCTTTTCTCTTATGATTTATTTGTGTTAAATTGAAAAAAAAAAAAATGAGAGCGTTTCCTTGGTGACTAAAGAACTGATGCATCTGTCGCCAATACATAAGCTTCTGAATTGTGAGGAATTTTCAATGGTAGTAAAGAAAACAGTGAAATTATGGTAAGGAAAGGAAAAACACCCTTAGGAAGCCTTTTCCAACACCATCTTTCGTCACTGACTTAGTGATTTTTCGAACTTTTCAGGAGCCGTAGTCGAGTCTGATTCCGACCACAATACTGCAGAGACAGGCTTCGGGGCAGCGGGCATCGGGGGACACGGAAAATACTTCCAGTAAGTAACGAGGAACTCATAAAGTGGGAATTCATAATTGTTGTTACAACTATGAAAGCAAATTTCAGAGCTAGTAGACATTAATTAGATTTTTACTTATAATTCTCCACAACAGTGAAGTAGCAACACATTTATATACAGTATTTGTGGAAAGATATTTTAACACACATTATATTAAACTAATATTGTTGGCCGGTTTCTTCAAGTATTGTTAGAACACTTAACGACTGTTAAACCCTCAACAGTTTGTTAAATACAGTTTTTTCATGTCTTCAACACTAGTTTCGCTTAACAGATTAACTGCTTGTTAATTTTAAATGTAGGATTTCAAGCAGTTAACTCATTTAACAAACAGTTAAATATGGCGGATAACACCACAGCTGTTCAGACAAAAGTTGTGAAAATAATGTATTATGTCTCTCTTTACGGAATGTTTAGTATCAATGCTTCAAAATACGCAGATTAAATAATAAAATGTTTCAGCAGTAATTGTTTCTTTAAGACGAAATCACATATAATTTTTACATGGACCTGAAGCAGAGAGAGTGAATAGAGAATTTTATATGATACGGAATTCTTCTCGGGGTTTGTGTACAGGTGACTACACACACATTCCTGTAATTATTGTCACCTAGTGGTCATAATGCTGAGATTTTTCTGAACAGAAATTCATATTTAGCATTACAACTATAACCTTACTTATAATAATTATTATTCAATAGTGGTCAATACAACTTTCATTTATCAACTCTCTGTATAATATGGATCATGACCTACTGTAACAGGTTATGATTTTATACATGTTTCATGACTTACTCTACAGTACAGAATTTAAATAATAATTTCAGCCGATAAGAAATTGCCTTACATGTGCAAAATCATTACCAACTGCTGCTGAGTAGTTAGAATATCATTAACGACAGTTAAAGTTAAATGTTGGTTATTTTAAACGAAATTATGTTGAAGAAATGGAAAATATATTAACAAAACGTTAAAAATAAACCAGCTGTTAATTTAACATTTGTTAAGCCAAATTAAACATTACTTGAAGAAACTGGCCATTAAAGTACAGCCAGACGTAAATAAATATTTGACAAATGATTATGTAGCCTATGCAATTTAGATCGCTGAGAAGAACATTGATTTCATTTTTAAGAAGTTTCTGTGATATAGTTTTGATATCTTTATAAAATCATTGTTCTCCTTCAGCGTATATATATTCATATCTACTCGTAGTATTATGGATCTTTTAATTGTAGAGTGGAAATATAACGTCAGCTATACTCAAGAACATAGCTTATAAAATAAAATGAATTATTATTTTAATTAAGTTACAAAATATTAGTGTTAAAATTATATTTGAAATAGTTATCGCTATGTGAGTGAATGTTGTTTCATGTTGTGTTTTGATTACAGTACATTGTATGGAGCTCCTCTCACTTTTAATGTTCTTAATATAGTGTTCTACAGTTGAGAAGCAGAAGATATGGTGCAATTTAAAGCCCATTGTTTGGATTTCATAATATAATTGATTCCATGGTTGTCACAATTTTATCTTTTGGGAAATTCAATCATAAGTATAATAATACTTTGCTACACAATAAAGTTATAACACAATTTCTAATAGGCCTACACATTAATTAACTAAAAACAATATAGTGCGGAATGAGCCTACAAAAATTAAGATATACTATACAATATTAATGAATGAAAATTAAACGACAAATTGTATACTCAATTCAAACGAGAAACTCAATTGAGGTAAGAATGACAGAATTTGACGAAATTTTAAATATTTCCAAAACTCTGTATCTTAATATACATTTTACATGTCATATTTCTACCCATAATAATAAATAATTATTGCTATTAGTTGTATAAATTCTATTGAATCAGATTTCAATCTCTAATATGAAATATTTTTATTTGTATACAGAATGAAAAATTTATTCTTTCACAAATATGTATGGACTTATTTTCTGAAAATAAGAGTTTATTATATTTTAAAGGAAAAAAAGTAACTTATAACGTGTATTTTATGTATATTGTATGTAATATTATTGCACGTGTTGATGCAGATCTGCGCTCAGACATGGGTTCGATTCCCGCTTGAGCTAGACCTGATTGGGTGTTTTTCCTAAGTTTTCTCATCTGTCAGGTGAATTTCAGGTAATTCTATGGCGGATCCTCGACCTCATCTCAGCAAATACCATAATACTATCTCGCTATCACCAATTTCATCGATGCTAAATAACCAAGTAGTTGATACAGCGTCGTTAATAAATTACTAAAAATGTTATTAAATAAAAAACTATACTTTCGTTAGGTTTGACAGATTTTAGTAGTACTTTCGTATTAAGCTTTTGTTATAAGAGTAACTAAGTAATTAGCACTCTGCTGAAAAAAAATAATACCCATAAAACAAGCATTGCCTAATAGACAAACATAATACACTGGATCTTTATTTTGTGAGGTTAACAACATCGTAGCGTTAACAGCATGAAGTTTATTCCTTTTAAAACAATGTATAGCATAATACTTTTGTACGGGAAATAATGCTTATGAAATTTGGATGTTGAATAGGAATAGGATAATTCCACTGTTTGGTATAGTTTGATGTGAAAGTATTGACAGAACTCCTTGAGTGCTTTTAAGCATTGGGGGAGTTCTCTTAGACCAGCATTGCTTGTCATGTGACTGCGCCAGGGACTTCTACATGATCAAGTCGGGCCCCGATCAGATCGAGTTCGGCCACGTGTGCGAGGATCCGCACGAGTGGGAGCAGCGCTACGAGAAGAAGGACCTGGCAAAGCACCGCCACCAGGGACAGGTAGCTACCCGCTCTCGCCGCCGTGGCACCTCTAACAGGTCTCTGCTCTCTCTCTTCGGCACCTGCTCTGACTCGTCTTTGCGTCATCCATATCTGCTCTCTGGCTACGGCATCTACTGGTCACTCACCAAGCATATTCTAACTTGTCACTACTCTTCTCACCAACAAGTCTACTTTCAACTGGTCTCTAGTTTCTCGCCATGTCCTCTACAACTCCTGCTATAGCTGTTGCTGTGCTCTTCCTAATCCGGCTTACAGGCAGCTTTTTCTGTTCTAACAAATTAGGATCTTCTTCTGAAGTAACTACTCCAACTTCAGAATTTTCCATTCTATAGTAGCCTACTGTATTTTTTATTTTCAGCTCTTTCTCAAAGGTGGACTATCTAACCAATCTCAGTCCTAGCTATGTACTAATCTGGTTGCTATTACAGTTCTTCAACATTAGTTGTAATTAATGTGTGCTCCTCAACAGACATACAGAACCTAGTTTTTTTTTTTATCTGCTGCGGCACTTTTTACAGGCGAGTGACATGGCGATTCAACTCTCAAAAACCGCGACTGAAGAAATGTTCCAGACTTATGGGCTGACCAGCATTTCGAATATCTTAGTTTCATAGCAAAGTCAACATTGGAGGTCTACATATTTCAGAGAAATTTGAGGCATAAATTGTTCTTAAAATGAGTATACCCTAAATGTTTTGTTTTTAAAATAAATTTGAGGCATAAATTGTTCATAAAATGAGTAGACCCTAAATATTTTGTCTTTAAAGTAAATTTGAGGCATAAATTGTTCATAAAATGAGTAGTCCCTAAATTTTTTTGTTTTTTAAGGTAAATTTGAGGCATAAATTGTTCATAAAATGAGCAGGCCCTAAATATTTTGTTTCTAAAGTAAATTTGAGGCATATATTGTTCATAAAATGAGTAGACCCTAAATGTTTTGTTTTTAAAGTAAATTTGAGGCATAAATTGTTCATAAAATGAGTAGGCCCTAAATATTTTGTTTCTAAAGTAAATTTGAGGTATAAATTGTTCTTAAAATGAGTAGGCCCTAAATGTTTTCTTTTTAAAGTAAATTTGAGGCATATATTGTTCTTAAAATGAGTAGGCCCTAAATATTTTGTTTTTAAAGTAAATTTGAGGCATAAATTGGTCTTAAAATGAGTAGGCCCTAAATGGTTTGTTTTTAAAGTAATGTCAAATAAGTAGCTATCTGAAATTTAACAGGAAACAAAATTATCGCAAAGAAGTTATTTCCTCGTGTATAAGGACATTATTGCTTATTTAAACATTCAAATGTCAGTGTTGTAATATTTATAGTCCACCTTATAGAACCTTAGGCTATACATGGATCTGTGGTGGTTGAACGTACGGGTTCGAATCCCAGCGATAACAAATAGAATTTGTGATGGAAAAAGAAGAGTTTCTCGAAGTACAACTTCTTCCCTTGGAATAAGTCTACAACTTTTTCGTAATTTAAAGTCATTCCTATATTGCATTATCTGGATATTTGGTAACTAAAAAACTGAGTTTCCACACAGAACATACAGGTTCGAATCCCAGCGATGTCAAATAGAATTTGTGATGGACAAAGAATACATTTTAGGAGTACTACTGCTTCCCATGGAATAAGTCTACAACTTTTCGTAATTTAGATTCATTCCTGAACTAGCAATATATATATATATATATATATATATATATATATATATATATTGCATCATATCATGTTCCTAAGTGCCAATTCCATTAAGATTATTTTATTTCTATGGAAAAATAGTGTTTTTTAACAATATAAGTAGAAATAGAAGTGGAATTTAATAAGATAAGTTGGCAGCCTCTCTTACGATTCGAAACATTTAACTGAAAAGTAACAAATGCCGGTTGAACTTAACAATATTATGTACCTAACGAGGGCGTGAACTTACTAATTTATGATCAATAATATTTTAATAAATCTGAAGTATCAAGTTACACGAGGTGTGAGTCTTTCTTGCTGCTGTCGTTCCACTTAGTTGAATATCCTGCTACCTGACATTCAGTTTCTTCTCTTTCTACAATTCTGGCGTATCATTCTTCTCTGCTTGTGCCACTTCCTCTTTGTTGAATATCTAACGGTTTCTGATCGACTCTTTAATCAAACTCACGATCACACCGGTGTGGTTATGTAGCTAACCCACTTGTGCGATTGATTAACCTGTGCAAAGCATTTTCAGCATTCCCTAGGTTTTAGTCGTTTGGGCTAATTTGTACGATAACACAGTCTTTATATTCTATATCCGCAAAACCATGCTTATAGAACTCTTCAGTGCTCATTTCGCTTGTCCTGTCTTACAAGTCGTTCTACTTTCATTTACAATTTCTCTTTCACGAACTCCATACATCTAAACAATCGTATATTGTTTGTTTTTTCTTCAATTTTTTTGCGCAATTCACATTCCTAAATACACATACTCAGATAACAGTAGAGGCAGGGAGCTAGAGCTCCAGAATTAAAAAAAGATGATTTGGTCATTGATAATTTTCATCCACCTTTTTACCTTTTCGTTAAGAGACAGTGTGGACTCGGAGGCCATCCTGTAAGTTATGCTGAAATGTAAATCTCGAAATCTTGAATCCATTGACTTTTGTCCTGCAGACAGAATCAACTGTATCCAGTAACGATTTTCAGAAGACCGCGGTCCCAATTCCGATCTCATACTTCATATGTTTGTTATTTTACTCAAAGAATACATTACATTATGATGTACACTAATTCTCCAAGTATAAATTACAATTTTATAATATTCTTGTATGATTAAAACAAGTATTATTTGTCATATTAACAAAGCAGACAAAAGTATAGTAAGTACGGGACGTATCGAATATCATCATACCATTTCTCTTAGTATAAATAGAATGCAAGCCCCTGGAAGTAAATCCTTCACTGTACATTCTGTTGATGTATATTTATGACGCATTTTGAAGGTATTGGTTCTTATCTTCTTCTCCATATGCAGGCCTTCACATTATTCTTAGGTACAAAGATCTTTCTTGATTTTATTACATAGCCATCTTTACTATCATGCTGCTATCTGTCTTTTTAATCTGATTTAACCTTATTAAGAAAATAACAACAAGAATTCTGAAGAAAATATTCTATCGACCACGACCACTATATTTATCGTGTCAGATTGTTAATACATTTCTGGAGTTTAAAGAAGAAATGTAGGTACTTCGCTGGTTTAAAAACGTATTCTATTGGGTCTGGCTAAATTTAATGAGAGTTATGAACAGTGTTGCCAACTCAATTCTTAAAAATCCGCTGAGATACATTGTAGAAACCGCTAAATTGCTATACTGTCAATGCAAAAATAACATTATTTTACCGCTGTGAGTGTTAAAAAAAACGGCTAAACCCCTATATGAGCAATACAAATTTAATAAATTTTACCCGCTAAACTAACACTGAAAAACGCTAGATCTAGCGGGAAAACCGCTGAATTGGCAACACTGGTTATGAAAGCTTACCTATTCGTTGGAAAGTCGTTAATTTCATCAATTGTTGAGTAGTGATTTTAAAACAATTTAAAGCAATAAAGTGTTTGATTAAAGTAAATATTGAATTAAAGGAATGCTTTGATATTCGATGAAGGCATTAAAATTTAATAAACACTTAATCATGGCAGTAATACTGGTAATAATTGCAAATTATTTTAAATTAAAGGAAAGAAACTTCGTTTCATTCAATGAACGGACCGCTTTCCCACATTGCAGACTGCATACTGTACTTCTAGGACGCACTGGTTCACAGCTGACACACCTACACAGACTAACCAGAAGTGCAAACACTTAACAGAGAAACTAACACAACAGAAAACGCTTAGACTCTGTTGTCTGAATCGGCTTGGTCTGAATTGGCAATGCATTTTTTCCAACGTGACGTAATTGTAACTGAACTCGGCGAGGTCAACAGTGGAGCATGAAGAGTAGAGGCGGTCGCTCTCATTTTATCTCTTCGCATGTAGGTACCAGCACAACCCTGAGCACGACCACTACGAGTTCGGGTACCGACGGGGCAACGAGCACCACTTTCAAGAGCGCTACGAGAAGGCGGCGCCTCACGCCGGGCACTTCAAGACCAAAGTACGCGACGCACGACTCAGTCCTTCCGCCACTGAAATAGATCTCTATCCTTTCAGTTCTTCAATTAAGTATTTCTCTGTACTAACATTAGTTTTCAATAACTGACTATTCCCGACTTTTGCTTGAATTCTAATGCATGCTTTTATTCTCTGACTCTTCATAATAGACTTGTAAAACTTACTAACAAGGGAAGTATCACACCCTGCATGCCGAAACTTGCCTCGAAACTTTAGTGACATAACCGATGTGCTACGAGAAGACCTTGTACAAAATATTAGCTGCCTGTTTTCACTGCAAGGCCCCGAAATCGAAGCTGGAATCCTTCTGTAGTTAGACTATAACGCAGCGCAGCTGGACATCCCTGTCTCACTGGCGAGCGGAGTGTAGTGCGTATGTGAAATGGAGTAAACTCTCTCGCATCCCATGGTGTCAATGAAGCATAAACAAGAGACAGAAGTGATTGGTATTGGTTGATTTCTTTCGCGTTTATGTTTCCCGAAGACGAAACAATATTCTTACGGAAATAACTCGTGGCGAACTCAAGTAAATTAATCGAATTTATCGGCCTGGTTGGCGCAGTTAGTATAGCTCTGGCCTTCTATGCCCGAAGTTACGGGTTCGATCCCAGGTCAGGTCGATGGCATTTAAGTGTGCTTAAATGCAACAGGCTCATGTCAGTAGATTTATTGGCATGTAAAAGAACTCCTGCGGGACAAAATTCCGGCACACGGGCGACGCTGATATAACCTCGGCAGTTGCGAGCGTCGTTAAATAAAACATAACATTTAACATTAATCGAATTTACGTCTTGCTCCATTGCAACAGTTCTCCTTTTTTACATAACCTTCAACTTCGTACTGGACACATTAACCCTGTAGCAGTGCGCTTGTGTTACTGATCTTGATTCACATGCTTCTGTTCGCAGTTGGTTGCCACCGCTCCACTGGCTTGCACACAGGAAGGGCTGTCCATTCCAACTTGAAGCCACTAGTATCCACTTCCCTATTGCTTATATGCATAATTCGGGGTTTATTTCGGGGCCTTGCAGTGAAAACAGGCAACTAATATTTTGCACATTATCTTCTCGTAGCACATCGGTTATGTCACCAAAGTTTCGAGGTAACTTTCGGCATGCAGGGTGTGACACTTCCCTTGTAAATAAAATGTGACAATGAATGTAAAATTACTGTTCGCTCCCATTATTGTATTTTATGGTCAGAAAATTACTGAGTATGTTACAATATAAAAAGGAAGTTATAAATTTAATAACAGCAATAAGTTTAATTCCGAAAGTGTCATGATATATAAAAACATAATTTTATATTGCCTATCTACTGTAATTCATGAACTAACAGACAGATGGCTGCCGAAATATCCTTTTGGAGATCAAGCACAGAATTTATTACTCTTCTAGATATTTAAGGTTTATTATTGCTCAGTTTTATTTACCGCTTAAGTGATATTGCTAAAAACAACCTAAATGTTTGGATTTGTAGTAATATTAATATAAATTAAATTTATTTGCAGTTTTTCTTAGTATTGTGCAAATTAATTACACATTTACTTCCACGCTCTTTCATTTGGTAACTGAGCATTTTATTATCAGCAAAATTAAACATACTTTTTAGTCAGGTTATAATTTCAATTGCAGTTCCCTTTTCGATCGCGATAACAGTTAATCATAAACAAACATATCTTGTAAGTGGATGTATCAGTGCTTGTCGTGTGTTCTAGGTTCGTTGGGGAGACAAACACGGAGGGTACGGCGAGCACTACTGGGACTACAACCATGCCGGTCACGTAAGTACATAACAAGAACCGCGGAATATCTTGTCAATATCTTACTTTTTAGAAAAACATATAAATAACAAAAATCAGATTAGATTATTCTTGAACAGTACTGTACAGTGCCAAAGAACTCTTTGTGACCACTTCTTTAACATGAACACAACTTTAAAGTTATTCAGTAGTTTATAGTTCCTTCTTTTGATATGCTCAACATCGGAAAGTGTCACAAAACAATTTGCATTTTCTGAAATTTCATTAATGCTATCCATGGACCGCATACCTGGCGTTCTCCTTGTCTAGCCCACAAAGTTACTATGTCCTATCAATAATCCCACCACAATTTTCTCGTTGGTTCTTCTCAGTAGTAACCTTGAAAGATTTTCCAATTATTTACTTACTTACTTACTGGCTTTTAAGGAACCCGGAGGTTCATTGCCGCCCTCACATGAGCCCGCCATTGGTCCCTATCCTGAGCAAGATTAATCCATTGTCTATTATCATAACCCACCTCCCTCAAATCCATTTTAATATTATCTTCCCATCTACGTCTCGGCCTCCCTAAAGGTCTTTTTTCCTCCGGCCTCCCAACTAACACTCTATATGCAATTCTGGATTCGCCCATACGTGCTACATGCTCTGCCCATCTCAAACGTCTGGATTTAATGTTCCTAATTATGTCAGGTGAAGAATACAATACGTGCAGTTCTGTATTGTGTAACTTTCTCCATTCTCCTGTAACTTCATCCCTCTTAGCCCCAAATATTTTCCTAAGCACCTTATTCTCAAACACCCTTAACCTATGTTCCTCTCTCAAAGTGAGAGTCCAAGTTTCTCAACCATAAAGAACAACCGGTAATATAACTGTTTTATAAATTCTAACTTCCAGATTCTTTGACAGCAGACTGGACGATAAAAGCTTCTCAACCGAATAATAACACGCATTTCCCATATTTACTCTGTGTTTAACTTCCTCCCGAGTATCGATTTTCCAATTACTATATAAAATAATTCTCTTTCTCTATACTTTCTTACATCGTCGTCGACATCTTTCGAGATTGGGATGCTTCTTTCCTGTGAGCATTATATAATAGTCACTTTGTGTGCATTTATAGAAAATTTGTTCCTCAGTCATATGGCTTTGTGTTCAACCTATCAATTATTGCAGTATAAATAAAATAACTAAGTTTTAATAGTAGCAGTATTTTATTTAACGACGCTGTCAACTGGAGAAGTTCTTCAGCATCGCAATTCAACATGGACGAGATATAGCTAATTTCATTTGCAACCCTCAGTCCGGGACAGGGTTCTTTTGCTTCCTATAAATCTATGAAATGGAACTCAAAACTTTACTTCCATCCCGGAGGAAGCCATACTAAAAATCTTATCGCCCTTTAAAATCTATTTCCTCGGCCGGGTTTGAACTAGTGAATTTTGGATTCAAAGACTAGCGGTGACCCTCAGAACACTGAGGGCGAATATGAAGTCTTGAAGTCTTTGTATGAAAGGAAAAGTAGTACACAGAATGTAAATATTGGCTCCGCTTGACATTTCCAGGATGGACCGGGACAGATCCATTAACTTAAGCACTTTTAGCCCTTGTACGATCTATATATGCGATGATTGTTCAAGTTCAATAGCTGGCCTGGATGGAATTTGTGAATACGATGCTGACAGGCAGGCCATCCTATCTCAGTCTTGACAGAGTAGATCACATACTCAGATGAACACCTGATAGATTCCTAAATCCCAAGCTTTAATCTCTAAGGGTGCTATGCATAGACATTTCGCTAGCCCGCGCTACGAGCGTGCTAAACTAGCCCCGGCTATCGAGTGATTACTTGTACAGGATTCATATCATATCATATCGCTAACACTGGTTTATGAATACGAAAAATGTTAGTTCGCTGATCATCCACCGGAAGCCTGCGCTAAGAATGTCTATGAATGTGGCCCTTAAATTCTATATCAACATCGGGAAACAGTGCTACTCCCAAGACATAACCCCTGCCAATTTTTAACTATTCCAAATTATAATAGAAATAAGGAGAGTGGAGATGCTGATAGAATGAAAGAGGGAAACGGGAGTACCCCGTGGAAACCCTCTGAAACATCTGCATTGTCCACGAAGAATTCTATCACTACCTGGAATGAAGAGCAACGCGCTATCGCTGAGCCATAGATGCGGCTAGGCTTAATATACTAGCGCAGTCTGAGTTATAGCACATAATAGAACACATAAAATATTTTTATATAACACCGAAGTTATTATAGTGTCATAATGAATATTAACAGGGTTATGGAAGTGGACAGTTTATAGTCCTATTGGCTGTTAAGGAATCTGATGAAACAAATTGTACAAAAACATTTAATTCAATGAAATGGAGATTTTTATTCTATCAAAATGCTGATTCACGACAAGAAATTATCATATTTCTATGCTTATGCAAGTGATATTGGCATTGCCTTCCTTTAGGTTGCTTTCATTGAATATGTCTACATGTTGATCATATGCATAACGCGCAACGTAGATTTAACTTAATAAGTGTTCATAAACATACTCTAATGCTTCTAATGCTCGGGCGTGAGTTCAAATTCCACTTGGACCGGTTTTCTGTTTCCGACTTTCCTCAGCAGTAAGGTGAATGCTAGGCAATCGAACAGATTAAAAATAAATAATACTCTAGCATGATGAAGTGATGAGAAATACGTTTTGAACATAACAGAACTATCTTTCTGCAATTTATGACTGCAATATCGTACAGATCAATCGCAGTCTCTCTATAAAGAATGTAGCGAATTCATATCCGTGGGCATGATGGCCAAGGTACGGGCCCACTTCATGCCTATATGAGTGTTGCGAAAAATTTCGAGATAGAAGGTAGGTTCCTATCCTAGTTATAGATTATTTTTATTCATTTGGTCTACCACAATCTGCTGTCCAAGTAGCTATATTTATAGGCATTTGATCTACCACAATCTGTTGTCCAAGTAGCCATATTTATAGGCATTTGATCTACCACAATCTGCTGTCCAAGTAGCTATATTTATAGGCATTTGATCTACCACAATCTTCTGTCCAAATAGCCCTATTTATAGGCATTTGATCTACCACAATCTGTTGTCCAAGTAGCCATATTTATAGGCATTTGATCTACCAAGATCTGTCGTCCAAGTAGCCATATTTATAGGAATTTGATCTACCACAATCTGCTGTCCAAGTAGCTATATTTATAGGCATTTGATCTACCACAATCTGTTGTCCAAGTAGCCATATTTATAGGCATTTGATCTACCACAATCTCCTGTCCAAGTAGCCATGTTTATAGGCATTTGATCTACCACAATCTGCTGTCCAAGTAGCTATATTTATAGGCATTTGATCTACCACAATCTGTTGTCCAAGTAGCCATATTTATAGGCATTTGATCTACCACAATTTGCTGTCCAAGTAGCCATATTTATAGGCATTTTGTATCACTTAATATGAAACACACGCAATCATAACTTAAAAGAGGATATAATGTTTATACCTCTAAAATGTTCATATACATAATTGTGGGAGAGTTCACTTTAAATTATGTATCTGCCTGTCATGTTCCAAACATTTGTCGCACTTTTTTAAGAAGTGAGACATCACTCGCTGCAGTTTCTGTTGAGAAATGAAGGCAGTGTTTTTCCAGAAGCTATTTTCCAGTTCTTTGAACTTATGTGGATTACATTTTGTCTTATAGTTCACCACGAAAAAAATCAAGGAAAAATGCAAAATCACGTTCCTTCTCCAACAGGATTCTGCGACAGAACATATTACAACTTCAAAACTTTCAGTTGTTACACTCATCTGTTTTTCTTTTTTTTTTTTATAGGGAGGTGATGGTGGCGACGATGGTGGAAGCGATGTAAGTATAAATATCAAATTTATTAATCGATAACCATCAACGTTTCTTTTTAAATATATGAAGGAAATTCTACTTGATTTCATAAGTAAAATTAAATTCAGTCGAATGAACTACAATAGCTGTTTGATTCTTTCGTAAATGATTTTATCACAATTAAATTAATATATATTTATTTTCGCTAAACTGGAGAATTACCACGGTAGCTTTGAACCGTGCCGTTACGTTTACCACCAAATTTAACTACATATACAATGTTGCCAACATAAGAACATGATTTTGGTCTGTGGTGTCGTTAGAAGGAGAAATGTGTTTCTTTTTCTCTCTACCTCCTTTGTTGTGAACATTACTGAGAGATAGCACCACTGTTACTCTCATCTATTGCAATGATTTTTCCCTGGACCACCAATTTGCTTGGACGACATTTCTACATAGATGATTAAGACAGATCTTACAAGCGATCTCCAGTTACTAACAGTATGGTCATTAAAACTATGTTACCATTTTATCTCGAACTAAAATCTCTCTCGCATTTTCTTTTGTTTCATCACGGCCAAGTCGACTATCGACATTGCTCTGCCGTGGGTATTATCCAGTTGTTCCTTTATTTTAAATGAATGCATCAATTAGTAGTTCTCAATCAGAAGTAAACAATATCTAATGTTGAAACGATTCTTTAAATTTAGTCTTGTATTGTGCCACTCTCGAAAACTCAGACGACGGAGCTAACATTAGGAATTCCATGATAAGTGCAAGCCATACAGACCCCATAGACTCTGTCTCTTGTGGGAGATAGTACGGTGCAGTAATTTCCTGCTGCTACTGAACGATATTGAAATTTATATTACATGTGCATACTAAGTCCACCCCAAATCCAAGATGACTAGCGGCTTGTGCAGCAACTGCTGCAAACTAAGTTCATTAGACATTCAAATAAACATTTTTCAGATTTATTTTCAATGAAAAATACCAGATGTTGTGAAAGTTATTTGTATCCATAATAATGAAACATACTCCCTCTGAATGGTTTTTTATCCCAAATACATTTTCTTGAACCTATACATGTTCAGTTTTTGAGTTTGAACGCGAAAACGCAAGTAACAATGTCAGGACGATCAGTGAGTCAATCATGTGGGAGTAAAACAATAGCTAATTCAGGTCATTGTGGATTGCAGTTGAAAGTTAAAAAAATGTCAGGTTTGCCATGCTTTCGAACAATAGACAAAGGATCTTGGTATAGCTGCTGCATGTTTCGTGAACTACTTTGAAATGTAGAGGGTAAAATCATTTTATCCTGCTAAGAAATCTTGCTGAAATGATCGGGAGACTATAACAATACTTTGTAGGCCTCTTATTTTACCTTAGGAACTGTTATTTTTGCGCTCTCTCGAGCCAATACTGAAGAGAATCCCGCATATAAATATCTACACCACACCGCCATTAAATATATGAAAAAGACCCAACCCACTTGATTAATTAATAACTATAAAAATATTTTATATTTAATAATATTATTATCTTACGTAAGCTTTGTACTTTTCAGTAACATATACTATATAGCAGCCATTCAGTAAATTATAGAAACGAAGATCTAACTTAAGATATTCTCTACATCCACTTATATAACCCGAAAAAGTTTCACTTTCATATAATCTATATAGCATTAATAATATGTAATAATTGAAAAATAGTCGCATCATGGCATAATAATATTTAATTTCTAATGGTAATAATGTCATCAAACCACCTCAAGTTTTGTAGATTTCAATGTCCAATACACAGCTGTACTGAGAAAATTACACACCGCAGAATCAGACCTGTAAATAATTTTTTAGTAAGTTTTGAAGTTTTTAATAAGCAATTGAATTTGAACTCTAAATAATGTCAGCAATCCTGCAGGTCATGGCCTTCGTGTAATAGCCTATTGTTTATTGTAGTGTGTGTTTTGTTTTATTCTGAAAACACGGCATCAAGTCGGCCGTGGCTGAAATGCAATTAGTTCTCAAAAGTGAAGAAAGACGGATTTTGGAAAATAGGAAAATAATGTAGAAAAATTGATATTTCACTGAAAAGTACTATTTTTCTGAAAAACTTTGGGTTCCAAGCTTCAAAATGAGGGCTCATTTATTAAAATCCGTTCAGCCGTTTTCCCGTAATTTCCATTACCAGTTCAAATTATATATATAGATACAGTGAGAACTTTTCGTGTACGCAGGGTGGATACAGCGAACCCGTGCCCCAGTACCACCCCGCGGGCGGCAAAGTGACGGCCAAGCGCCAGTCCCCAGAACCAGAGGCTCCCAGCAAGGACGATCAGCGCGTCAAGAGACAGAAGAACAGCGACGCTCCACGTCTGGTGTTCGACGTGGCCACGGGGCAGGTGATCGACGAGGCCACCGGCCAGGTGTTCGTGCTCCAGCCCCTCAACTAGTCGAGGACACAGGCCACGCCATTGCTTTAAGTATCTTGTGTAAGAAAAGGTCGACGAGGTATCTGATTCAGCACAAAACTCCGGCAACTGATTTTCTAGGTCACGAACCTGGAGTTAAAGCTACTATATTTATCAACTGTACAGACCTGAAGATAGTCAGTTTTGCTCTCCGCGAAACGGATATTCTGACCTTCGCGAGGTCCCGCTGTCCGATGGCCAGCATCTACGAAGGCTGGTGCAACATCTCTCACGTTGGACGTCGACTACATTATTCCGCTCTTCCAAGGCAAAACTGCTTTACAATAGCATAGCATAGATCCTTGAATCTTGTGATTTTTTTATTGAATGTATTTGTATATTTTATATGTTTTATAGTATTTGTTATGTTTATACAACGATTTTATTAATAAATACATGTTTTCGCTCAACAACTGAATTTATTTAGAGTTCCTATTTGTAAATACCACTTTCCTTTCTCACTTTCCACTAACAAATCGATCAATTTAATTCGTTTATTTTGAATTCAGCTGTGCCGCTTACGGTAATAAAAATGAAACCTGTCATGTAACATTCCTACCAAACGCTTCCAGCCTGCCGCGTGAGTGTCAGAGAAATTACAGTAAGATGGCTGTAACGGGGACAGATGAAATCGAAGTATAGCTTAGTCATTAGCAACCTCGTGTTATTTTCAGTGAAATTTTTGCTCTAATTTAATTTCGCAAGCAAGATCAGCATCATTGCCACTACCACCATGATCAACAACTTAGTTGTTGTAGCCGTCATCGCCATCATCATTATCGTCAACACAATAATCATTAGATCAATTATCTAATAATAATATTTCTTTATTTATACTGGCAGAGTTAAGACCATAGGGCCTTCTCTTACACTCTACCAGGTCACAAAGTATACAGGCAGTTAAAATTTAAAAAGTTAAAGAACAGAATACTAACATATTACAATAACAATAATAATAATAATAATAATAATAATAATAATAATAATAATAATAATAATAGCATAATAAAATCGACACTAAAAAACATGAAAATAATACAATAATAGAAAAAAGAAAGTAAAATACATTGGAATATAGTAAAGCAGCTCATTTAGTACAAATGGTTAATATGGAAAACGTAAGGTAGAATATAACAAAATTGAATGTAATAAAATAATAATAAAAAAGAAAAGAAATGCGAATGTTAAATAAAATTCACAATAAAAAGGCTATGATAATAAATTCCTCGGCTGATAAAGAGAACAAAAAGGGGAAAGGAAGGAAAGAAATATATAGCCTATATTTTTACAAAACTATCGCAGAGGAAAGGGCTTATAACTGAAAGGATTCTGAATTGAAAAAGTGCAATTTTAATTTATTTTTGAAACTAGACAATGTCCGACAGTCTCTGACATATTGTGGTAGAGAGTTCCAGTGATGAGCTGCAGAGACGGTGAAAGATGAAGAGTAGAAGGATGTTCTGTGTTTAGGAATGGAGAGTGTGATATGGTGTTGTGAGCGAGTATCTATTTCATGATATGAGGACAAATGTTGAAAACGAGAAGCTACGTAGCTAGGGTTAGAGTTTTGAAGAATATTGAAGAGTAAATAGTTCTTCGCTCTTTGAGACGGGCCCAGGACAGCATATTTAGTGAAGGTGTGATACGGTCAGATCTACGGACGTTGCAAATAAATCGAACACATGCATTATGAACACGCTGTAGTCTGTCTGTCAGTCTCCTGTTAAGGTCAGTGTAGAGAGTGTCACAGTAATCAAAATGGGGCATCAAGAGCGACTGCACTGAATTCTTCTTGAGAACCAACGGAAGGAAATTTCAAATTCTTTTTAGTGCGTGAATTTTCATAAAAATTATTTTGTGCGAGATCGTGCGTATTTGCTTGTTTTCCGCACAGAACCAATACGCGATAAGGGGTGAAATACCACATTCAGTATTCCCAACGTAACACATATAACAATTTCCCTCTTCTTACCGCTTAAGCGCGACATTCATTTTACTGCTTTAGGCTTTTAACATATTATTTTTAGAGACGTTTAACGTAGTAATAATTATAAATTGGAAACTTACCACTGCAATTTCACCTAAATTGCAATGTTAATTATTGTTTTTAAATATTTGCAAAAATTAAGTAAAGTCTACTACTCCACGAAACTTATTGCATTCCTGATACAAGTAACATTAAGGAAGCCGTGAAAAAATCAACTAGATTCCAGTTGCCGATGTTATTACTGCAATATGTTATATAAATAATATTGTTAAAATATTGAAATGAAAAATAAATCATTACATAACCTTACCGCTTGTTTTAAGTTCGCATTTATAGACTGGGGGGGAAAAAAAAAGACAGACCTATATCACGGCCTGCTGGAGTATAGTAAACACAGAAAACATTTTATAGCAACAATGTTGAACAAAGATATTTTGGTGTTCCGAAGTTGCCGTCATTAAACAGAAACCAACATGGAGATTTCATTGCAACTAATTAGAAATTCGTCTTTCAGGTATGTAATAAACGATCTTCGCACAAAATAATGTACGATACACGAGCGGTATGTTTGTTTTCATGTTCTCGGAAATTAAAAAAGCTCAACTACGTTTCGCTTTTTCAATCTTTTCCTCGACCATGAAAACGTCAACATACCGCTCTTGTAACGTATATTACTATTACATACCGACTTTACAGACCATCACTTTCTGGAACATCATTTTCCGTAGCTATCTTAGTTATTTCTGAATTTCATAAAACCTGGGTTACCTCAGTAACAAATAATTCATGTTGTATACCTTTATTACTATCTTTACTTTGCACTGCTTCACAACAAGTTGAAACGTGTATCGTAGTGTTTAACAAGACGCGATTTAGTTCAGAGTTTCTTTTTACAATTGCAAGGCCGCTTATGAGGACATCTTAACACAAACATTACAGCTGAGCGGGAGTTTTCCAAATCGTTGTACGCTTATAATCAGTTCAAGTTAGCGGGTTTGCTCAGCACGATATTGTGCTACAAGAGCGAATATTGTCTGACTGTGTGTGGGAGCCTTTAGAGCCGCAGTAGGTCAGTGGGTAGAGAAACGGATTTCGGACTGAAAGGAACCGGGTTTGCACTCAGATGAAACCGGGATCTTTCTTGTCATCATAACTTCCTGGATGGATTTGGGATGCATGCAGCCTGATATTGCATTATTGACTACTGGTTAAAAAGACGCAGGAGCATGTGCTGACTACATAACAACTGCGTTTTTTTACATTTTCCTCAATTTATTTATTTTTTATTCGGCTATTTTACGACGCTGTATCAACATCTCAGGTTATTTAGCGTCTGAATGAAATGAAGGTGATAATGTCGGTGAAATGAGTCCGGGGTCCAGCATTACCCATCATTTACTCGTATTGGGTTGAGGAAAAACCAGGTAACTTGCCCCGACCGGGATTCGAACCCGGGCCACCTGGTTTCACGGCCAGACGCGTTGACCGTTACTCCACAGGTGTGGACATTTTCCTCAATATTTTAGGTACTGATTTATGTAAATACATTAGTAATATTAGCATCGAATATAATACCGATAGACATATACAGTATATAGATGATTTTAAAAATATGTAGGCCTATGGGCCTAATACCCATAATTTAGATAATTGCATTGAACTTCAAAGAGATTTAAATAGTATATTAAATACATGCAGCGAACTTAAAAAAATTGTGTTTAATATAAATATTATGAGTATGAAACAATTACACTCTACAGAAGCTCAAAAGAATAATTATTCTCATATCAATATTGTATGAAAGGTGTAAAGTTAAATCAAATTTCACAGTTTAATGATTAGAATGTATTATTCACCAAGGTCATGAAGTTATTCAAATATTATTAATATTGTTCCTTGCAATGCGTGTAAAATGCTTGGATTTATCTCTCGTAACTCTAAATGTTTCAATATATATCTACCTCTAAAATAATAATAATAATAATAATAATAATAATAATAATAATAATAATAATAATAATAATAATAATCTTTGCAATGCATGTAAATGCTAGGATTTATCTCTCGTAACTCTAAATATGTCAATATACAGGATGTTTCCGGGCTAGTGTTACAAACTTTCAGAGATGATGAGGAAGGGCCATGTATCAGTTTGAGATAAGGAACCATGGTCCGGAAATGACTTAGTCGAAAGTTACAAGCAAAAATAGTTGTGTGGAAATGAAATAATTGTATTCCTCTGTACACCTTATTTATGTGTATTTATCTGTACATCTTACGCATACTGTATTCATCTGACGTTGTTTACGTTGTCTACTTACAGTATTCCATTCAGTGCGCTGTCTGAGGGGTGGGGACAGGAAACTTCATTAAAACAATGCAGATAGCGTAATGTGTAACGAACATGGCCGGTCCTGATATGCACGTCTGTAGATAGTAGTGTATGTGTACAAGTTGCAGTGTCCAGTCGATCAGTCCTAGTGAAATGGAGGAGTACACGAGAGCGGAATAAGCAGAAATGATTTTCAAATACAGATGAGCCAATGGGAACAGTAGACGAGCTCACAGATTGTATCATGCAAGTACCCACGTAGGGGACATCCGGCCCATACCATCTTTCCACGACTGTTCCAAAAGTTAAGGGAAGGAGGGCACGTGGTGCGAAATTACAATTCTATTTCCACACAACTATTTTTGCTTATAACTTTCGACTTAGTCATTTCCGGACCAGGGTTCCTTATCTTAAATTGATACATGTACCCTTCCCCATCATCCCTGAAAGTTTGTAACACCAGTCCGGAAACACATTCTGTATACCTATCTTTAAAATAATAATAATAATATTCTTTGTAATACATGTAAATGCTAGGATTTATCTCTCGTAACTCTAAATATTTCAATATATATCTACCTCTAAAATAATAATAATAATAATAATAATAATAATAATAATAATAATAATAATAATAATAATAATAATATTCTTTACAATGCATGTAAATGCTAGGATTTATCTCTCGTAACTCTAAATATTTCATTATATATCTACCTCTAAAATAACAATAATCATCATCATCTTCAAACAAGTATTAGGCCTCTCGAATGGCCTGTTACGTCTCCTCACAACTGATCTCGCCATCTCTCTCTAGGTCTTCCCAGCGATATTCTTCCTCTAGGCATGTACTGTAGAGCAGCTTTTGTTATGCGTGTTTATACATGTTGTATCCAGTTAATTCTATAATTGTTAATCGTTTCGATTTAACTTTCCATTTTTAACTCTTTCCTTATGTCTTCATTTCTCTTTTTATCCACCAAGGTATAACCTGTCACATATCTTAAGAACTTCATTTCGTTGGCTACAATTCTACGTTCTTGATCTTTTCGTAATGTCCTGCAAAAAAGGAATGCTGGTAGAACCATAACTCTGTAAAATTGTAATAAAGTTTCCTTCCTCACTGTTCTGCCCAATGTTCGTCGTATAGTTCCACAGAAATGATTAAAAACATTGATTTTAGTTTCAAACTCTGAGTTTTCCTTGTAATTCACATTGCAGCCTAAGTATTTGAATGCATTTACTTGTTATACAATTATATTATTTAATTCAATTTTCACTCGTAATGGTTGTGATTCTACAAATGCCATAGTTTTTGTTTTTTCTGCTGAGATTTTCATATTGAAATCTCTGGCTACTTTATTCAATCTGAAAATTGCTTTCTTTAGTTCATTTTCATTGTCACTAATTATCATTTGATCGTCTGCATAAAATAATATTGTAAAATTTAGTTTATTAATAATAAAATGTTCAATCTTAATCATCCATATTTGTACGACTTCGTCCATGTATATATTAAACATAGTGGATGTCGCACTCCCTGATTTATTTCTACCATTTCGCTTGTACTATTCGGTATTTTAACCATTATTTTATTGTTTTTGTAAAGGCTCTGTATAGCACCAATTAGATGAGATAGGATTCCACGATTCGTCAGTACTTTCCTTAATATGTTACGATCAATTCTTATCAAAAGCCTTTTCGTAGTCTATAAAGGCAAAATATATAGGAAGATTGAATTCTCGTCGTTTTTCAATTAGCTGTGTGATAATAAATATACAATCTGCACATGACCTTACTTTCCTGAATCCATGTTGAGTCTCCGAAATTAGTGATTCTACAATTGGTTTTACATGTTTTGTTATTATTCTAGCATAAATCTTATAACAGGAACATAAAAGGCTAATCCCTCGATAGTTACTACAGTTAACTCTGTCTCTCTTTTTATAAATAGGACATACTTGTGCTATATTCCATTCTTCTGGTACAAAACCTGTCGTCCAACACATATTCAAAAGCTCAAGAATTCTGGTTTTAACAATATTAGGAGCATATTTTATCAATTCTGTGTTTATTCTATCAACACCAGGAGTTTTCTTATTTTTACAATGTACCAGTGCTTCATCCATCTCTTCTTCAGTAATTGAATCTACATTGGGATCTGCATTTACCATAACTTGTGTATTATTGTCATTAGTCCAGAGACTTTCATAATATTTTAGCCATTCCTTTTCTGTTATTGAATTTATTTGTAAGATATCTTTATCCTCCCTATCTAAATATCTCATGACTAAAGCTCGGAACTTGGGGACTTGTGTGTCGTGTGCATGAGTAAGGTTACAGGTACAACGCACACAAAGCTCACGCTACAAAGTGCTCAGGGACAGTCGTATGCACTAAGAAAATGGTCACATCGAACGACAAGAAGATGGACGAGGAAACTGTGTCTTGTCGAAGCCAATGACATTCAGAGAATTACAGGTAAACGTTTGTTTGAGAAATTAGAAAATACGTGTTATTCGAATGGGTATTATAGAAGTTTGAAAATACATTTCTAATTTTAGGTACAGAATATCGTGGAGGACTTCGGAGGAGATACATTATTTTCTTCGAATGGAAAGTTTATATTTTGTAAGTTGTGCTACACATAAACTAGAGGTTGGAAACGGTGAAAGGCATTGCAGTCCCTTAAATCGGTGGAAAATTTATTCACAGCCATGGAATAAGTCGTAGAGAAATCTGCCCTAGTAGTGAGACACAAATTGAAAACTATTTTCGAGAAAAATTTGGGATATGCTTATCTTTCTCAGATACGAGATCAGCTAGCAACTGCGAAAATCGAATAGAAAACAGTAACAGTGAAAACATTCAGTACTTTAAGTTTCTTCCCGTCACTTCATGTGAAGTGGAAATAAGTGTTTCTCGTTTCAAATCCTGTTTAACTAACAGGCGAAGAAGTTCTGGGTTCGAAAATCTTCGAATGTACGTAGTCATACACTGTAATAAAATGTATAGAGCAGAACGGTAAATTTGATATATTTCTCGTGTTTATTTTCATTATACATATGCTTTAGAATTACGTGTTTCAACCTACCATAATACAATCAATATGTTGTTTCAGCCAGAAACCACTTTTATAGCAGACCTGACTGTACCTCTGTGCTGGAAGCGGGAGTTGTTGACATGGAAGTCCAGTCGCTTAGCCACGTGCAAAGGCACAAGTCCCCAAGTTCCGAGCTTTGCTCATGACTTTGTATGTTCTATCTTGTCTTCCTTGGATGTCATGTTCTAGTTCACTCACGTATTTCTCCCAACTATTTCTTTTAATGTCTTTCTTTCATTTTCACTATGGCAGATTTTCTTTTATGGTGCATTTTTAGTTGGTTCTTTAACGACTCTGTATCAACTACAAGGTTGTTTAGCGTCGATGAGATTGGTGATAGCGAGATGGTATTTGGCAAGATGAGGCCGAGGATTCACCATAGATTACCTGGCATGCACCTTACGGTTTGGGAAAACCTTTTCCTATCTTGGTCATTTGGTGAATCCATTAATTTCAAATATGCTTGTTTCCTTTCTTTTACTGCTTCTTCGATATCTTCAGTCCATATTCGTAACCCTTTGGTATTGTATTTTTTCTTTCTCACTCCAAGTGCTTCTGTTGCAGTTTTTATTATTGCAGCTTTTATATTTGTCCACTCTAAATTTATATTATTAATTTTGGGCTGCTCATTAATACATGTCTGTAATCTATTTTGATATAGTCGACAGATGCTTTCTACCTTTAGCTAGTATTTAGCATAAAGAAAACCATTCAGAAGGGCGTTTCATTATTATGAAAGCAAATAACTTCCAGAATGTCTGGTTTTCTTCTTTGGAAATAAATTTGAAAAATTTTAATTTGAACTTCTAATTAACTTAGTTTTCAGCATTTGCTGCACAAGCCACTAGCACCTATTATATTCCTAGTGACTTTTGATAAAGAACAACGACCTACAGCATTAGAGTTCACCGTTGGATCGATGACGTATTGAAGATAAAATTGATGAGGTACAAACAGTCCGGCTTGTTGGTAAGCAAAATGCAATTTTGTAAATATTTACTTCACCTTTCGTATTTTAGAAACGCTACTTATAGCGACATACCGAATTACTTAAAATGAACTACGACGATAATTACAATTACACCTGCTCAAGAGGATGAGTGTATTAAATATCTCACCGGGAGTTTCCAATGACAGGATCCCTAATGTTTTACAAAACAATTTTGGTACAGTGCGTCAAATTGAATATGCGTCAAATTGGATATGAAAGATGATGTCACAGATACCGTTACAAAATAGGTACTGGTATTCGAATAGAGCAAATAGATATCCATCAACCTATTCACACAAATCTCATAAGTGCCAACTATGAAGCTCACGTTACACTGCGTAACAAATTTTAACTTTTTTTTCTCTGGGCATGCGATACATGTTTTCTATATAATTTGAGCCTCCTGAATACGAATATGACAATAAAAAACAATGGTTGGTTACGGTTTTTTTTAGAAATTTTCGAATTTATAATATCTATTCAAAATACTGCTTTATCTAATGACAATAAGGTTAAATATTCACTGTTCAGAAGATTACTGCTTTCTTTTTCCGCATTTTCTATTATACACTGCATCAGGTACATCACGAGCTGAAGTCCAACAATAGTCTGCTAGCATATTGGTACTCCACTGTCCTTGGTATGTTTTTCCCATAGTTGAAATTTCTTGATGAAAGCACTCACCATGCTCATCACTGAAATTGTCACAATTCTCGGGGTCATGATCGGAGTGAAGGAAGTGAATTTTCAGGGACATTTTACAACCCATAGTTTCATATGCCAACAGTAAATTTTCACTAGTTCTTCATAGTTCTCACTGCTACAGTTATCCAGAAAATTTAATATAGAATAACTCTTCTCGGGTTCTCAGCCAGGTGAGTTGGAGATTAGCTTCCAAGTTTTCGACGGCTAGCTCTGCCATCTTCTTCAGAGAATTGAAGTAATGTGGGACGAAAAAAATCGAAAAATCGAAAGAGAATTGGGAGGACAAATTTAAAAGGTACGCAAAACGCGTCCTTGCAAGGGGTTGGGGGCTGTACAAAACTAAATATGTGAGCTCCAAGCTTGTTGGCCACTAGTCTCACTCCGGGTTACTCTGCTCCACTGAAGGAGCTCTAGAAAATTTTGAAGGGGAAGCCGAAATTGGATGTAGCCTCTTAGGTACCACATACGCGAGGGGGACTGAGATTTGATCAAGTGATCACGGAACGGGGCGAGGAGGAGTTGGCTGGTGTTTGCCGTTAGGATGGCGAGACGCTGTCATCTGTTGTCGGAAGAAGCGCCGCGAAATCTAAATCTGCAATTTGAGGTCCCTGTCCTTTCAAATTGCGAATAATTGAGTGACCTCGTATATTTAATAGACAATTTATAGGTTCTGAACTAGGGCATACGTCGTTTACAAGAAAGGGGAATATATATATATATATATATATATATATGGGGAAGGGCATATAGGTCCGTGGCCCATTTCTTATAGGGCTCATCCCGACATTTGTCTTATGCCTGAGGAAAACCACGGAATACCTTAGGCAGGATAAGTTGTCTCATATATAAGAGACTAGCCAATTTGGCTGTTATGTAGGAGGTGATTGTTGTAATGAGCCTTGTTGAATTGTCTCAATTTCGAGACCAGCCATTTGGCTATATGATGGCTCAATTACGAAGAGGCGGGAGAGATGTAATTGTTAATTAATTTAGAGTGATTAGGGAGATTCATGGGGATATGAGTGCAGGTCCGTGGCCCATTTCTTTTAGGGCTCATCCCGACATTTGTCTTAGCGCCTTAGGAAAACCACGGAAAAACCTTAGGCAGGATGAGATGTCTCAATATCAGAGACTAGCCAGTTGGCTCTTAGGTTGAATGACTCTATGAATCGATGGATATATACTAGCCCATTGGCTCTATGATAGTTCCATCGATCAACAAAAGTAGATATTGTTAGGGAGGGATTTTGTTTAGTCCAATTAAGACAAGGTCATTTTAAAGCGGTTGCACTATCGAAGGAGTCTCATGGAGTTGAGTCGTGGCTACCAAAACCTGGGAGTAACGCCAGCCTCCCTGTCCTCCTGTCTCAATAGTATAGCTAATGGACCTGTCTGGTGTCTACGCCGTAACCTAGGATCATACTGGCCGAGGCTAGATATGAGCGGGTTGGGGTTAGCACGAGCTTCCGCATACAGGTTCCTAGCCATCGAGCAATGAACTCTTCTATGGTTGGCAACTCTAGTTCATCATGGAACTTTCTTCTCGAGGCGACTCGGGAGAGATGGGTAATGAGTCGAATCACCTGGTTTTGGATAACTTGGAGTTTACGGAGATGAGACACTGCCGCAAACCCCCATGCGGGTGCGGCATAGATAATGACAGAGCGAATGAGGGCCTTATACATGGTAAGTCCTACCCACAGGTTGTCAGGAGTTAAGGCCGCCAGAATGTGTCTAACTATCAGCCCGTTGGCCTTACGAAGAAGGGATTGGATGTGATCTCGGAAGGTGAGATGAGAGTCCATAATGATCCCTAAATATTTAATTTGGTTCATCCACGGCATTTCTCGTCCGAAAAGTGTGGGTGGTGTGGTATGTCTTCGAGCCTCGCTCTTAGTGAAAAGAGTATGGCCTGACATTTCTCTACATTGACCTTGATTCTCTAATGTGGGACGAATGTAAAAAAAAATCGAAAAATCGAAGGAGAATTGGGAGGAAAATTTAAAAGGTACGCAAAACGCGTCCTTGCAAGGGGTTGGGGGCTGTACAAAACTAAATATGTGAGCTCCAAGCCTGTTGGCCACTAGTCTCACTCCGGGTTACGCTGCTCCTCTGAAGGAGCTCTAGAAAATTTTGAAGGGGAAGCCGAAATTTGACGTAACCTCTTAGGTACCACATACGCGAGGGGGGCTGAGATTGATCAAGTGATCACGGAACGGGGCGAGGAGGAGTTGGCTGGTGTTTGCCGTTAGGATGGCAAGACGCCGTCATCTGTTGTTCGATGACAAAGCATGCGAAGGCCGTCGGAAGAAGCGCCGTGAAATCTAATCTGCAATTTGAGAGGTCCCTGTTCTTTCAATTTACGACTTATTGAATGACCTCGTATAATGTGGGACCACGTCTAGCCGGTATATATGCAATAGTACGGCTTCCCGCTGCGGGCCAATCAGGAGCTAGTTCCTAGTCCCGACCGCCAGGCGCATTCTGGTTGGTGGAAGCGGTAGCCAATCAGGAGCTACTTGCTGGTCCCGACTGTCTGCCGTGTGCTGGTGGTCGAAGCGTATTGATGGCAGGTTTCCATGCTGTACTCAGCTGTAGACCCCCGTCTCTGTTGAAATTATTGCCATCTAGCTGGATTTCGATGGCTTCCTTGATAACCAAGTCCCAGTAACCTGATGTCTTGTCCAAGATGGTGGTGGCGCCGAAATCTATCTTGTGACCAGTTTCTAGGCTGTGTTGGGCTACTGCAGACTTTCGGGATAACATGGTCGCACATCACTTCATTCCGTGATGAAGATGGCAGAGCTAGCTGTCGAAAGCTTGGAAGCAAATCTCCAACTCACCTGGCTGAGAACCCGAGAAGAGTTATTCTACATCAAACGCCGGGAAAGCCTCAAGTCATACAAATTTAATATAACCTCCTTGAATGCAATCCAGCCGGCTCTCTCTTTTCCTTCCAAAAGAGATTCGAAGTGATTGTCCTTCATTATTTTTCTAATTTGTGGTCCATTATTTTTGAGTCACTTATAGTAGGAAATTTTTCCTGGATATGTTTTAATGTTTCAGTTTTATGATTCATCCCTTTAACAAAATTCTTCAGTAACGCTAACTTAATGTGTAAAGAGGGTAAAATTATTTCACTTTGAGATACAAGGGATTCATGTAGCTTATATTTTTATTTCCTGGCTCTAGTGATTGTCATTTTATTTTATAATTCCTATCTCGAGCGCGACTGTCCCATTTGCATAGAAAGCAGCACATTCTGCGTAGCCTAATTGCATTCCAAGAAGCAAAGCTACAACCTTCAAATCCGCACATATAAACCATTCGTACTTTCAGTATTATCTTTAACGCACACTTTGAACAAATACACGTCTTACATAGAATACTAACACCACGGAAATCTCCTGGTAAACTAAAGCAATTTCATATGGCAGACCTGTTTCTCCCCCTCCAAATGGAACTGAAAAGGGCAATAAAACGATTTCCTCTTTTAGAAGTGGTTTTGACAGGGTGGTCTATTGCAAAATATAAACTACAGTAATGTAATTAAAGCTCACAGTGAAAGAAATACACATCTCAAGTAAAATCAGGTAAACTCAAGCGAATTCATACCGCGAACCAGTTTCACCCTCTTGAAATAGACTCGTAAAAGTGCACTAAAATAATTTCCTTTTCTACAAGTGCTTCTAACATGGTGACCTACTTATTCTAATATTCATTTCACATAATGGATCTTCACATTTATAAAACAAGATAGTTAGACACGAAATACTGTGATTTTTTTAATAAATACATAGAAAATAAATTACATTCTGCATCTCGAAAACCCGAAATGATGGAACATTTTGATTGTTATTTTTTAATTCAGGAGGTCGAAATTAGTAAGAATTTGTTAGTTTTATGTCTAGCCCAAAATGACTGTTGACCAGTGTAATTTATCCTGGACAGGAAGAATAGTTCCAATTATCTTCGGCACACTTGCCCCATAGAAGTGTGAAAATGCCAGTAAACACTGTGAATACCTTGTGCGCGTTTGACTTGAGTGACATACTCCAACCTAATATGAATGTAAATAATGACCTCACTACAGACGCTATCTCATCTGAAACACATTATGTATCTTGCCCGTCTAATTTATCTTCACGCTCATTGGTCGTAGATACTAAAATAAATTACAGGCAATTAATTGACAATAAATTGCCTCCAGTTGTACCAAAAGCAGCCGATAGAGACTCACAACACAGGATTCTCACAGCGATGAACATGAATCACATCCATACCTGATTCTGAAATCGATTCAACTGAAGAACATCCTTTCTCTCCTGTGAATGGCAAGCATAAAGCTATGGTTTGTCCACAATGATTTTCGCCGAACGATCAACGCTGACGATTGAAATCGCCAGCGTTCATCGTCAGAGAGTGGTTTCTTTACCGGCGAACTTTGTAGGTGGAGAGTAAATTGTTTTGTATATAGTTGGCCATGTCTAATCAGCTGATAAGTGGATGATAATCTGATAATGTTGTAATATAATTTTGCCTTGAAAAACAAGTATGGATATATCTAACTCCTAGCTCAGTCGGCTGAGGCGTCTGACTGCTGAAATATCTGGACAAATCAATACAACAAAATCTAAATCTGAAGTTGCGTTCGGGCGTGGGTTCGATTCCCGCTTGGGCTGATTACCTGGTTGGGGTTTTCCGAGGTTTTCCCCAATCAAAATGCAAATACCAGGCAATCTACGGCGAATCCTCTGCCTCATCTTGCCAAATACTATCTCGCTATCACCAGTCCCATCGACACTAAATGATCAGTAGTTGATATAGCGTCGTTAAATAACCCACTAAATGAGTCCCTCTCTACCATTTATAAAACTTGCTATCCATTCTGAAGTATGCAAGCAGCATATCGGTCACATGCGTAGTTGTGTACCGATACGAGATGCGTGTGAAAAGTTCGTGACATGACACATAGATGGCATTGAAAATGTGTCAACAATGCCAACATTGTCAGCAGTCATTTTACATTAGTTCAATCATGAAAAATCATAATTTTCTGTTGACTACATTTTACGTACCGTAGTTTAATTTTGAAGCTAGTACGGGGAATAGATTGACAAAGACTGAAAATATGGAGTTTCGTACTCTCATTACATATTTATTAAAAAAAGGAATGAGTCTAACAGAAATCATAAATGGGGGAATCTGCTCCTACGTTTTCGACTGTGGGCAGCACTATTTAAATATGGTCGAGAGAGTGTAAAGATGACCTTCACAGTGGACCTCTAGTAACAGCAGTGAAGATTTTTTAAATTTATTTTAGTAGGTTATTTTACGGCGCTTTATCAACAGCTTAGGCTATTTAGCGTCTGAATAAGATGAAGGTGATAATGCCGGTGAAATGAGTCCAGGGTCCAGCACCGAAATTTACCCAGAATTTGCTCATATTGATTTGAGGGAAAATCCCGGAAAAAACCTCAACCAGGTAACTTGTCCCGACCGGGAATCGAACCCGGGCCACCTGGTTTCGCGGCCAGACGCGCTAACCGTTACTCCACTGGTGTGGACAGCAGTGAAGAAATCATACAAAAAATTCAAGATATGCTGTTAAATAACCGTCGACTGAAAGTGCTGGGAAAATAGCAAGGTTATGCGTATCTCATCTGAACGAGTGTGCCACATCTTAGTCAATGTCTTGGGCATATCCAAGGTCTCCGCATGGTGGGTCCCGCGCTTGTTAATACCGGAACAAAAGCACGTCTGATGTCAAATCCCGAGGCATTGTCTGGCTCGATTCTAGAAAAACACACCCAATTTTTTAGGCGATTTCTAACCACTGGTGAAAATTAGATCCACTGCTACATATCAGAGACAAAACAGTAGTCGAAACAATGGAAGCACAGTGATTCTTCGCCGCCAAGAAAAACAAACGCTGTTCAATAGGCTCGGAAAGTCATGGAATCAATGTTCTGGGATTCTAAGGGTATTTTCATGATTACTATCTAGCATAGGGAAGAACAATAACTGGAGAATGTTATTCAAAACTCCTGCAGTAACTGGAAGAGAAAATTTGCAAGAGGCCGAGTATGGCCAAAAAGAAAGTGTTGTTTCATCACAACAGTATACCCGGTCACACGTCTCTTATCGCGGTTGCTAAACTACACGAACCACAGATCGAATTGTTGTCACACCCCCTACTCTCACCAGATCTCGCACCCTCAGACTTCTTTCTTTTCCCAAAGCTCAAAACTCAGGTGGCTGGGAAGAAATTTTCGTCAAATGAGGAGGTTATTTTAGCAGCAGAAGGTTTTTTTGAGACCTCGTGTAATCTGTGCACAAAGAGGGTATAGCAGCATTGCAGCACCGATGGACCAAGTGTATGATTCTCAGAGGGTATTATGTTGAGAAATAAATATTGTTTCATGAATAATCCCTGTTTTAATTTCTGTATAGACTAGGAACTTTTCAAACGACCCTCGTACATATCTTATTGCTGCAACAACGTTACTGGAATACACCACAAACAACCCAATTAAGATGTGGAGCATGGATTATGGAGTGATGTCGCTCATGCGCAGCAAAGCTATCAGTCTCAGTTAGTCCATCCATCTTGCATTGATGATTAATGGGTTGCATAACTACAAGGACGCCAAAGTCAATCGCAACAAATGTTACAGCCAAACCATGCATTTCCGGACATACGTCGCCTATTGACAAGTTATCAGTTTGCTGTCCTGTACAACATACTAAGTGTTGTCGATGTTATTTCGATTCACCTTGTACGTAACTACAGAGTTTAAGCACAACTGTTGTTCCATTTTCACTAAGGTCCAATGGTCTTCAATCTCCTCAATCTTCTTTAAGGCTCAAAATTCATAATTCAGATTGTTCTTCTCAAAATTGTGAATCCCATATTAACCGAATCCTCAAAAGTTAAGTATTTAGGCATTACAATCGACAAACACTTACGATGGAATAAAGGTATTACATATTTATGCAATAGATTACGTAAAACAATTTATATCTTTGTTATACTTCGGTAATATTTACCAGTTAATATTTTAAGTCTCATTTATTTAGCTTTATTCCAATCCATTCTCCAGTATGGAATTTTAGGGTGGGGAAATGCTTGTAATTCTAATCTCACTCCACTAATACTTATTCAAAAAATAATAATTAAAATATGCCTTAATAAACCAATTGATTACTCATCCGAGCTTTTGTTCACTGATTTTAATGTTTTTAAAATTAAACAGATTTATTATATTGCCTTATTAATCTTCATACATAAAAATTGCAATAAATTCAAATTGTATCATCATAAATATGGAACTAAAAGATCCGATTTTATACGACTAGAAGAACCAAAGTGTTTCACAAGCACAGCTCTTAGCCATGGTACCTACTTTGGTCCAAGGTTTTATAATAAAATAATTGAAAAATACCCAAATTTGGAAAGTTTTAGTATCAGAAATTTCAAAAATAGCGTTAGGAATTTAATTTTTAAAGAATATATATAGATTTAATATGTATATGTATTTGTATGATTTAAATTGTTAAAATTGAAATTATATTTTTAAAGTTAATTTATTCCTGTTATTTTTTTCTCTTGACCTAGTTTGTGTCAAATAATTGACTTTGTTTGTGTTTATCTTTCTTTTTAGATATCTCCCTGAGTACGAGTTTTTACTCCTTCAGGAAAGAACTAAGATTGTATTTTGTCGTACATGTTATTTTACTAACAATAAACAATGGTAACTCTACAACATAGTTATTCGTAAGGAAACTAGATTGCATTCCTATAAAAGTGAAGGAGGAAAATTCGATATTCCACTGCTCCATACAGATGCTAACAGACAGTATAAAGAGTATTGAATATAACGTTGTCGCAGCCAGTGCATGTAGCAAAAAACAATGAACTTGAAGGATCAATGACAAAGGGGAAACTATAATATCAGTGCTGCTCATCGGAGTGACTACTACCGCGGAGAAATCGGAGATTACGAATAAAGCTCTCCACCGGTGATCTCCGATACTACCGTAGGAGGAACAGGGGACATACGGAGGGATGCGGGGGTTCGGAGCGAAGCGACAGTTAGCTCAAGGACGACCGGCGCGTACGGACTGACGGTAGTTGTGAGTGGAATAAAATGACATCAAATCGGATATCCGTCGCATGGAAATTATTTAATTTAGTTGAAGGTAATAATAAAGTCGCACACTGTAAACTTTGTGGGCGAATTTACTCTAAGGGTGGTGGAACTTCGAATTTGTTAGACCATTTGAAGCGATCGCACAATCGCGAACTTGATGAAAACAATTACGCAAAACATTTGATACGATTTCTTTTTTAATTGTTTTAGTGCTATTGTTCTCAAACGCTCACAGTCTATGAAAAAGTCTTGAAATTTCTCTAAAACGTAACTTTCGAGGCAATAAAAAACAAATGAAATATTTACAAGACGACTTCAGTTATATTTTACTGTTTGGATTAAATATTTCTGAATGAAACTAAAGAAACATATGGTAATAATATAATTACAATTATCCTTAAGTTGATATCCACTTATATTTTTATTACAGAGCAGGAGTGGCGCGTTTTAGAAGAGGCAGTTCAAATACTGACACCCTTTAACACAATAATCACAATCCTGTCCGATGAAGAATCTGAATAAATTATGTTGGACAGTAAACTTTATCCCATTGATATCCCAAGTTTCTTTTGTTTCATTCTGAAGCTCCCTTAATATATTTTACGTTAAGTAAACCGATTAGAATAATAATTGACAAACCCTTTTTGCGATTAAACGAGAGTTTCTAGGAGAATTAAAGTATAAATGTTTACATTAGCTACTGAAAAGTTTACTTCTGCATTAGTTTTGCAATTAGATTGAATTAATTTGATCAATGACATGAAACTAATACGTCTTTCCACATATACTATGAATTTCAAAACTAGAAAAAAAAATCTGTCAGCTAACGTAGCACTTTAAGCAACACAAAAAAAAGAGCCGAAGAAAGAGAGAGAGATTGACATAAAAAAGAGATTAAACAACAACAAATTAGAACTTAGAGTATTTTAAAAGATACGCGGACGTCAGCGGACTCGAATCACTACCTGATCCGATTAAAGGAATGCTCAGCGGAAAGTGTACGTCTGCACCACAGCACATATACAACCTGCGCGGCATCAATCGGAGATAATCGGAGGTCTCCGATTGAAAGCGCGCAAACAACCGCTCCGGAGAAAACCTAATCATAAGCAGCACTATATAATATACAGAATTAGGGCAGAAAAAAACTTTAAAATGTCCAGGTAATGATTTTACTTTACCACGTGGTAACGTAGTAACGACCATTTATCGTAGCACTATAACGACGTCGTTTATGTAACCCTGAGAAGTAGGGTATTGTGACATTTATTGCCAACAAGACCTATAGTACAGACATAACTAATTATTGCCCGATAATTCTGTTGGATTATGATTATAAGTTCTTAGTACGAGTTTTAGCTAACTGAGTAAAGACACCTTTGAGTAATTTCAAGGGAAAAATTGATCCGGGAATGGGTATCGAACCCAAGACCTTCAGCTGAGCGCGCCAACACTCTACCGGCTGAGGTACCCAGGAACTGTAACCGACACTGACTCAATTTTTTCCTCTGTATCCACATACCTCGGGTGGCCTGACAAGACGCCAGAATCAAACACTGACCGCACACAAACTCTGTGTGACTTGTGAATTGTGGTTTTCTGTTAACGAACAGTGACGTTTATTATGCAAATCTGACTTCCAGGTAAAGTTCCCTGCCAGCTTCACAGAGAGCTTTATCTGAAACCCAGATTTACAAAGTCACGGTTACCCGAAATAATAATGGGTGAACAATCCTTCGCGCGCCCGCTTCAACTGTTTGTGGGGCTTGGCCGAGTCAGAAAGAACTTCAGTTTGTCGCGAAAGTTATTAATAATAAATACTTAAAAATAAAAATCTAATAAACATTAAAAATATAAACACTAATAAACATATAAAAATCGGTTTACAGTTTGTCGTGTAAGTTATTACTAATAAACATTAATAAATATTTCAAATATAAATATTTAAAAATTTGGTTACAGTTTGTCATACAAGTTGTTATAAATAAAAACAAAAAAATAAACACTAATATACTTTGAATCGAACTTCTTCGATTTGGAAATTGGACACCAGGGAATCTCTCTTAAAATAATCTCCTTACAACACGAGACACATGCATTTTAGCTGCTCCCTGTAAGAAACAAAGTACCTACTGAAACCTCAAACTAGCCTATAGGCATTTACAAACTGTTATTTGAAAAGTGGCATTCCTGTCTCATTCAGAAAGGTAGGATTATTCCAGCCGAGAACCATACTTAACAATTGCTCGGAAAATCTCATTTCCGTATAGGTCTACAAAATTTAAAGTAAAGAGGTCAAGCAATAACCTGAAAAGCTACTTATTTTAGTCTTTCAGCATCTTCCCTGTTTCTTCCTTCACTCCAGCTTCTTTTCAAAAGTCGGCTACTTTATTGCGGCTCATGCCAGACTTGACACGGATTTTCCCTGCAAGGATTAGGAAGAGGTTGGGTAAGGTTGCAAATTGCATGGGAACGGCTTGTTAAGACGTGTGCAGAACAACTATAGTCCTCGTCCCACTCCGCCGCATGAAGGCAACGCTACTTTCTGAGTGATTTTTACAATACAAGGTAGTTGTATGAGAAAAGTTGCCTTTTGTTCACTCATATTCACAGTGGACGGTACGGGGTGAGTGCCTCTATTACTTCCTGGAACTAAGGACGTTATGTTTCGTCCCGAAATATATCCGTTCTTGGGTAGGTAAAAAGACTTTGTAAATCTGTGTATTTCAAATTGTAAACTTCCCCAGCAGAAGTTTTTTCTTTCCTTTTAGAGAAGTAAAAATGAATAAAACCCCTAAATATATAGATTTATGTAATACCAAGCCATAATATGTAATGTGGGGTAAATATGTAAAAATATGTAGTATCAAATTTTAATATATTAATGGTAATTACAAGATTCACAAAGATTTGTTATTTACATACGGTTAGGTTGAAAGGAATATAATATATAATTACATAAAAATCCGGTCCCTAGTTGTAGTAGGCTCCCGCTCGAGTAACAATGTTCAAGAATGAGTTCCCTGGAGTGTTTCTTCCTCCTGTTCCCATTTTAACGCGATGGGGATCATGGCTGGAAGCTTCACATAATTCTGCACAATAATATTGCCAGCGTAAATGGAGTCATACGGATGTTTGACGGAAACGATGCAGCTTCCATAAGTAATACCCAAACTATTCTTGGTGACCCAAATATTAAAAAACAGTGTGAATACACTTCATCTAATTTTGGATTTATACCCTCTATAATCTAATGTCTCGAAAAGACTGGTGTGAAATTGGTGGAGCAGATTTCGATACTAAATAATCTTTTCTCAAAAGTGAATGGTCTGCAAGATGATATAAGCAAAAAGATATGTGCGAAAATGAAGACACTAATAAAAAAACAGTGGTTTCAATTCATTTTGCAAAATTGCAAGAGTTTTATCAGATGACAAGTGCAATTGTTGAAAACTTTATGTAGAAATGGATGATGTGAAATATTTTACTTTGGTTTCAGCCAATGTAGAACGCAGTTTTTCCGCATACAAGGTTATACTATCCGACACTCGGCGGTCATTTTCATTTGAAACTTTGAAAATGGATGTTGTTGTTTAATGCAGCAGGAACCAAAACCAGGCGAACAACATGCAAGAAAAATAAGGTACGGAATAGATGTGGTAAATAATTTAATGTAACAGTTAAATATAGGGAAAGGGTCCACACCTGTCAACGCGTCTGGCCGCGAAACCAGGTGGCACGGGTTCGAATCCCGGTCGCGGCAAGTTACCTGGTTGAGGTTTTTTCCGGGGCTTTCCCTCAACCCAATACAAGCAAATGTTGTGTAACTTTCGGTGCTGGACCCCGGACTCATTTTACCGGCATTATCACCTTCATTTCATTCAGACGCTAAATAACCTAGATGTAGATAAAGCGTCGTAAAATAACCCAATAAAATAAATATAGGGAAAGGAAAATTGTACGCCGTATACTTTTCGGCATTCTAAAACACATTTGTGACAATTTAAGTATGATTTCCAACAAATATTCTCAACCTCACCAGCATTTCAGACCTTTCCGATATTAACCCTTATTATACAATGATTGTATTGTCTTGATTTTATAATGCGCAATAATCGTATACAAAAGACGGAACGTGCTTCTTTAGGCGTGTGTCAAATTCGCTTCCGCTGCCTGTACTTGAAACACAGACTACATTCTGTCCGGCGTCTTGCGTTCACCTTCAAACTCATACAAATATACTGAAGCGACGGCCCTAGTTATAACCAAAGCTCGGATCTTGGGGACTTGTGTGTCGTGTGCTTGAGTAAGGTTACAGGCATAACGTACACAAAGCTCACGCTGCAAGTGCTCAGGGACAGTCGTTTGTACTAAGAAAGTGGTCACATCGAATGGCAAGAAGACGAACAAATAAACTGTGTCACGTCGAAGCCAATGACATTAAGAGAATTACAGGTAAACGGTCTGTTTGAGGAATTAGAAAATACGTGTTATTCGAATGGGTGTTATGGAAGTTTGAAAATGCATTTCTTAAATTTTAGGTACAGAATTTCGTGGAGGAATTCTGAGGAGATACATTATTTTCTTCTAATGCAGAGTTTATATCTTGTAAGTTGTACCACACATAAACTAGAGCTGGAAACGGGCATTCATTGAAAGACATTGCAGTCCTTTAAATTGATGGAGAATTTGTCCATAGCCATGGATCAAGTCGTAGAGGGACCTTCCCTAGTAGTGATACACTAATTGAAAACTATTTGCGAGAAAAATTTAGGATATACTTATCTTTCTCAGATACGAGATCTGCTGAAAATCGAACAGGAAACAGTGACAGTGAAATATTCAGTATTTTATTTAGGCCCAAGACTTTATAATAAAATTTCAAACCATTTTCCAAATTTGAAATTTTTTAAAATTGAAACTTTTAAAAAAGAATTTTGTAAAATTATCCATGATATATAATAGTAACAAATGTACTTTTTTTACCTTTTATTTATATCGACTATATTCATGTTTTTATTGAATATCACTGGCTTCTGTCGGATTGTCAATTGATATTAAATGTGTATTTTTCTCTCGTTTTCCCTTTCTTCTTTATTCTTGCTCTTGTGTTGTACTTATTGGTTTGAATTAAGTTAATTACTGTATTTAGTAAACTGTCCTTGTAAATTTTATGTTATATTATTCACTAAGACCACACCGTACACGAGCCTGACTCTTACGGTAGTGGCTAGAAACATTTTTATTTTATAAATGCAATTTGTACTCACTAGGTAGCTAGTTAAAATAAATAAAATAAAAAAATTAAAGTTTGCTCCCGTCACTTCATGTGACGTGGAAATAAGTTTCCTTCGTTTCAAATCATGTTTAACTAACAGACGAAGAATTTATGGGTTCGAAAATCTTCGAATGCATGTAGTCATACACTGTAATGAAATGTACAGAGCAGAACTGTAAATTTGATGTATTTTGCATGTTTATTTATATATATGCTATAAAATTAGATGTTTCAACTTATCATCATATTATCATTATGTTGTTCCAGCCAGGAACCACTTTTATAGCAGACCTGACAGTACCTCCGTGCTGGAAGCGGGAGTTTGTTGACATTGAAGTCCGGTCGCTTAGCCACGTTCAAAGACACAAGTCCCCAACTTCCGAGCTTTGGTTATAACTACATCTACAGTGAGTGTAGAAAGTATTGATACACTTAAAAATATTACAGACAGAAGTAATTAATGTATTTATTAGTTATTCACTATATAGTAACAAAAATATGCACCTATAAATTGTACTCTAAAAAGTCAAATGAACTCAGTTTCCTCTGTTTAAACACAAAAAATAACACGTAGAAAATAATTTATAGATTAACAACAAAAATCAACGTACAAAAAATATCGATACAGTCCCTTATTATGGCTGTTTTTTGTTTTACATTCGGAGTTTAATACTTGGTTGGGAGCCCTTTGGATTTCAAGATGGCTTCCAAACGGTGTGGCATCGACTCGACTAATTTTGAACTTACTGAAGCAGGGATATGTCTCCATTCTTCTTCTAAAGCGTATTTCAGGTCTTGCTTGTTGCAAATTTGACTTGAACGAATTTTTCTTTCCAGATGTTCCCATAAATTCGCAATGGGGTTAATGTCCGGAGACTGTGGGGGCGTTTCCATGTACTTTGGTGTGTGATGCAGAATCCATAAGCGCGTATTGAAAGCGGTGTACTTGGGGTCATTATCTTGCATACATACAACATCTTGTCTAATCTCCATTTTCTCTGCAGATGTATGAAGATTGGTCTTTAGTAAGTTTATATAGTGTTGGTGATCCATGACGCCATCGATAAAATGCAAGGTCTCTGTCCCAGAGGCAGTCATGCAGCCCCATACCACTACAGAACCACCACCATGTTTCACAGTGAGCTGGAGATTTTGCTTTTGTAGTTCTGTATTCTTCGTCCTCTAGACTTTCCTACTTCAATCTGGAGAAAAAATATTGGATTTAGATTCGTCAGTAAAAATGAGTTTATCGAAAAATTCTTGGGTGGTGCTGAACAGAGACAGGCAAAATTTCTCTCAGGCTTGCCCATGACTGTTTACTTCCTTGAGCGGGCTTACGCTTCGTATCGTTCGCCCGCCTGCAACCTTCCCTCACAAGCAGGCAGGCAATGTGGTTGCACGTGACTCCCAAACAGTCCTACGAGTGACCCGAAAGGACTGTTGGGTTCCGCCGACCTGTGCCAGACTGTGCTGCTTTCAGATGCATGATAAATATCAACCAAGTCATTTTCAAACCTGACAAGAAGACTACAACTGAAAACTTAATTTGTTGTCTTCTGAAACTTACCGTTAATAAAGACAAAGAAAACTATTTTTCGTCAAAATAATATCCATTAAATGCCAACAGTTATTATAAATTACTTGCACTTTCCATTTATTCGTATTAATATAAATTTAATACTAACCATTCAAACTTTCAGCTTTATAAATAAAAAGAAATCTGTCCCTCAGAAGTTAAATAGCAAATCAATATTCAGAAGAACGAAAAACTTTTATGCATTTTACAGTATTCATGAGGCTTTTAATTGTTGATAAGGAAAAAGTTAAAATGAAATATGTTTCTATAATAGTTGTTGATATTCATAATAATTGTTACCAATATCTTTTCAACATATTTCCTCCTGTCCCCTACTCTCCCCTCCCCTCCGTTCCCCACCCGTCTCCTCTTCTCCCCTCCCTTCCCTTCCCTTCCCTTCCCTTCCCTTCCCTTCCCTTCCCTTCCCTTCCCTTCCCTTCCCTTCCCTTCTCAACTATCACAAGTTACGAAATGTTACTATTTTGTCGAGTCAGATACACTTTGCAGGAATATGAAATGTATAATAGTGTCTTATTATTTTATGAAATTCTGGAGCGCAATAAATCGTAAAACAGTGTTTCTTTAATCAAGAATTACCTGCCGCTATTTCTTGAGTCAGGTACACCTTGCAGAAAAATGAAATGTATAATAATTATCTTATCATTTTATGAAATTCTGTAGTGCAATAAATTGTAAAACTGTGTTTCTTTAATGAAGAATTATTTGCCGTGTTGGACCATAAAATAAAGATTTTTTGAAATGACTTAATAGCCAACGAACTTAGATTTCAAACTAGTACTCTTTCATCTTAACCAGTGCAGACTGGCTTCCATGAATGCAAGTCACTCTACCGTATAATACGAGCAAACAGGCAGGCTTTCTTGGGTCCCGCCTGGACTGAACCCATAAAACCCGGGCTGAATGGGCCAGTCTTAAAAGTTAATTTGCTTTGTAGCTTCACCGGAACCCAAACCTGGCGGCAAGCAGGTACGGGCGTGAGTCTTGTCTGATTTGCCGGTCTCTAGTGCTGATGTGTGTTTTAGTGAAGTGTAGTCTCCTCTTTCTGTTTTTTTCCGCTTACAAAGCATTTTGTGTAGGCTGTTCTCCCATGTAGTTCGTTAGCTCTTATATGAGTGCATCCAGTGTTGTAGGACGTTCTGATCTGTGGCTATTTTCCAACGATTTTCGTTCGCCGACTCTATCAATTATATGCTGAATGGTTGCGCTTGGTCTTTCAATTATTTTACTAATTTTAGCGATTTGCACTAATTATGTAAGCGAATAATTAGCCCTCTCTCTTCTATTGCACTCGCTCTTCCTTTGCGCCCCATTACAACGCTGGTTTGCATCCCTGAAACAACACACCTGCACAGCAACGTACTCAAGGCCAGACTGCACAACAACGCTACCACAACCACCCCCACTCGACTGCACGTACACTTTCTATTGACTGAAACGCAGTACTGCATCAATATTTTTTGTTTTGTGTATTTCTGCCGTTTCGCATTCTTCTAGTCTAAAACAAAATTTCTTTAATGATTCCCTCGGTCCTATTTCAATATTCAATCCATGAAGAGTAATAGATTATACCCGTTTTACGTTTTCACTAAATATTACGTGATTGCGTAATTAAAACACAATTATGACAGCGGTGACCAAAGCAGGTATCGTGATTACATCGTGTAATCACAGATCTTCAAACGGGAACGAGGAGTTTCCTGTACATTGCTGTGTTTTTCATTCACGTACTGAAGGCAAGCAGTGGCGGTATCATGTCGCTCTACAAACTCTGCCTCTACAAGCAGTAAGAGATGGTTTCGTAAAGAATGAGATGGAGAACTTTTTTGTTGTTCTGTCTGACAAAATGTAATATTTTACTTTGCTCAACGGTTCGATTAGGAGTATATAGAAACATTAATTGTCACGCTGAATACTGTATCATTATTATTATTATTATTATTATTATTATTATTATTATTATTATTATTATTATTATTATTATTACTGACCACTAAGTATGTGTTTCTATAATTCTTCTGTACGTGCATGGATATTAATATTTTTAGATCTTCTCCCTAGGATGATAAAATTATTAGGTTTTATCTCAATTTTAATCTTCCTAGTCTTTAGATGAGGGTAACCATTTATTAGTTATTAATTTAATAATAATAATAATATTGTAGAAAAACTGATTCAATAGTATGTGCCAACGAACTGTTAAACGCCAGGAACTGACATGTCTTAAATCATAGCCAGGGACAGAAAGATGACATAAATAAATGTAAGGAAGTCAGCTACCTAATGGGGTTTTAAATATCTCGTGCTCTAATGCCTTTTAATAGAACAGAATTTATCAAAAGAGTAATGATTAAAATAGTTTAAATAACTTGTCCATGAGAAGTTTTTACTTTTGAAAAACTACGAATTTCTCGACCAAGTATCGAGAGAAGAATTTAGAAAATTCCTGATTATATTCAAGAGGAAGGTTAAAAGAAAAAGAAGCATGAACAATCGTATATTATTCACTGGCTCTTGATAACAGCAGTGACATTACTGATACAGCAAAGCTTGAGATTTTTATCCGCGGGATTGATCAAGATGTTAGTACAGGAACCACCACTGGTTGTAGTTTTCATGCCAAGTACCTTTCCTCCGTCTCCTTACTTCATAGGCTGCCTGTCGCATGTAATCACTGCAGTTCGAGTTTTGATCACCGCTGCGTTACGTGTATCAATACTTTCTACACTCACTGCATAGTGTCTCCACTCATAAATGTTACAGTTAAGTTGTCAGCATGATTACGCAAATGAGTTTCATAACTAACACTAGTTTTAGATTTTAAATACACTGCATTCTGTTTTCCCACCAATATGTAATTCATCTTCACGTACCTTAAGATCTTCTTCCACCCAGTTTATTTCCATAGCGGACTGCCTCTGCTGTGCTATATTAAATATTGCTTTCAACGTATTCTTCCTATTGACTTCAGTTTCCATGACGTATACCGCACGCAGTATTCTGATAATACGCACTCGTATCCCCACTGATACAGACTGCACTCGACATCCGCTCAGTATGACAGACACATGGGAACTGCCAGGTTGAGTACCGCGTCTTTCCCTGAGGTAAAAGACGGTCGGAGCGTGGTACTGGCCACACCACCTCATTCTAGTTCCGAGGTCTAGAAAGCATCATGGCTTCAAGTATCTTCATTTTATGTCTAGTCTATGGGATAATTTCGCATTATTATTATTACTATTATTATTATTATTATTATTATTATTATTATTATTAAATGGGGCACACTCACGGACAGGAGAACGCGAATTCGATTATGCGCAATGTTCAAAACATACAGAGGTGATCCTGCCTGGAGAGAAATAAAAAATAGGATACAGCCGCCAAATTACTTTTCAAGGAACGACCACTCATATAAATTGAGGGAAAGAAGACAGAGGGCGGACACTGCAAAGTTTTCTTTTCTCAATCGTACTATCAGGGACTGGAATCCTTTACCTGCAGACTTACTAAAGGCTTTACCAATGACCAAAAATGTATTTCAAAATAGGCTTAAGGACTTTACTAATAGACGGTAGTATATTATACACACTATTAAAGGGTGTAATTGATAACTTGTTATTTGAAGTGTTCTATCAATGAGGAAGTATGTTGTGTCAGTGAAGTGTGTAGTGTCAGTGAAGTCTATTGTGTAAGTGAAGTGTGTTGGTGTCAGTGAAGTGGCTGTGCAAAGTATTTGAACAGTGAAATGGTTAGAAGTATTAGTGAAATCAGGTTGAATCAGTGCAGTGAGTGAGTTGACAGCGAAATAAGTGTAGTGCCGAAAGGTACTTGTGCAGGTATGAACCTGTCACACTCGTGGGTCTTAATTCGAACTTAGGATTAAGATACAAATTAGATTTACTTTAAATCTTATTTTAAGTGACCATGCTTCATTTAATTTAGGATGCTCCTTGTCATTATTATTATTATTATTATTATTATTATTATTATTTATCATTATTATTAATTATTGTTTTTATTGTTGTGTTTATTATTAATTGTAATTATTGAGTGTAATTAGTTAACGCTGCCAACGGGTATATACACATTTGCAGTGTGAATAAATACATACATACATTATTATTATTATTATTATTATTATTATTATTATTATTATTATTATTATTATTATTATTATTTTGCTCTAGAGTATGCCATTAAGAAAGTCCAGGATAACAGACAGGGTATGGAATTGAACGGGTCTATGCGGATGACGTGAATATATTAGGAGAAAATCCACAAACGATTAGGGAAAACACGGGAATTTTACTTGAAACAAGTAAAGAGATAGGTTTGGAAGTAAATCCCGAAAAAACAAAGTATATGATTATGTCTCGTGACCAGAATATTGTACGAAATGGAAATATACAAATTAAAAATTTATCTTTTGAAGAGGTGGAAAAATTCAAATACCTGGGAGCAGCAGTAACAAATATAAATGATACTCGGGAGGAAATTAAACACAATAAATATGGGATATGCCTGTTATTATTTGGTTGAGAAGTTTTTATCATCCAGTCTGCTGTCAAAAAATCTGAAAGTTAGAATTTATAAAACAGTTATATTACCGGTTCTTCTTTATGGTTGTCAAACTTGGACTCCCACTTTGAGAGAGGAACATAGGTTAAGGATGTTTGAGAATAAGGTGCTTAGGAAAATATTTGGGGCTAAGAGGGATGAAGTTACAGGAGAATGGAGAAAGGTACACAACACAGAACTGCACCCATTGTATTCTTCACCTGACATAATTAGGAATATTAAATCCAGACGTTTGAGATGGGCAGGACATGTAGCACATATGGGCGAATCCAGAAATGCATATAGTGTGTTAGTTGGGAGGCCGGAGGGAAAAGACCTTTGGGGAGGCCGAGACGTAGATGGGAAGATAATATTAAAATGGATTTGAGGGGGGTGGAATATGATGACAGAAACTGGATTAATCTTGCTCAGGATAGGGACCAATGGCGGGCTTATGTGAGGCCGGCAATGAACCTTCGGGTTCTTTAAAAGCCAGTAAGTAAGTAAGTATTATTATTATTATTATTATTATTATTATTATTATTACTGTTTTAATGAAATCTACCTAAAAGTAAATATGTAGGGCCTAATAATGAGAAGTCTGATTGAGAAATTTATAAGCTGGAGTTAATCTTGGCGAACAAAATTCAATAAAAACAGTACAAACACACATTATAAGATAGGCTACGATTAATTTTCTCAATTATAATTCCAACATTTTATCGTTTTCTTTATGTAACTTAGGTACATGTTCCATGTTTCTGTGACATATTGTATTTGTAAAGACACGTTCGACTCACCATCATCTTTATTTTCATCCACCTCATAAACTTCATATTCTATGAGGAATATGTTATTATTTTCTGTCCTCTCTCAATATCAATAGCATTTTGGACTCTGAAAAGTCCAATTCAACACCTAAATTAAATCATTCACATGGACGAATATAAAGTAGATCACTAGCAATATGGCTGCCATAATCGCCACAGCAGGCTTCCGGTTGCAATTTTGAAGCGGAAGTTACATTTAGTCATCTCTCTAGTCGTATGATTTACCTCGATTATCATGCCAAATATCAACAATAACTGCCTTTTTAATCATATTACAATTGAGATGACAGTATAGGCCTACATGCATGTATCGTACACTGTAGTCTATCACAAGGTTCTTTAGTTACTACTACTTCCACAATTTGGGACATCTGGCCGACATCTACAGCTGACCACTAAGATCTAAAATACAAAGCAGAGGTTAAATTAAAAATAAAATATAATTGCGGAGAGAATGCGAAACAATGATAAATTTAAAAATAAAGTACAATTTGATTTCGGAGAAACATGAGATAGTAAGATACAGGCAGTTGAAATGGACGGCATAAGGAGAGGTGCTAGAATATCCAGGCTGGAAAAGAGAAGAAACGAGGATGTTAGAAGGATAATGAACATGGAAGAATCGGTGATTGCAAGAATAGAGAGTAGACAACTTCAGTGGTATGGTCATGTAAGGAGGATGGATGAGGGGAGGTGGCCAAACGTGCTACTTCAGTGGTCTCCAGCTGGTAGAAAGAAACGAGGAAGGCCTAGAAATTCATGGAGGGCTGGAATATTGAGGATGATGAATGATAAGGGACTAAATGAGCAGGATTGGAATGACAGACGCAGATGGAAAATGGGAATAAAGGGTAACCACTGAAAAGTGGAGAGGCCCTCAAAAGTAAGTAAAGTAAGTAAGAAACATGAGATGAAAGTACATAATTAAGCGTAATTAAAAAAATAATATTACGTAGTGTTATACAAGTGATTATATAAAATGGATAATGAATCTCTCAATACCATTAGACAAATGTTGTTAATGTTCTCATTAGAAAATTTAAGAGAAAGGAGAATGGTTTTGATTAACTTAAATGAAGTTCCCCTAGCGCCAAAAAGAAGTCCCTTCACTTCCCATGTATTAATATTCATTTTGTATCTCTTACTGAAGTGATGGATATATGGATTGTAAATAGACTTCTTTTCATCCTTAACGTTGTTGGCTTGTTGATCATCCTTCTCAAAACGGACAGTGGGGTCAAGAATGAGGCTTCTTTGATTCCGGAGATCGATGGCTTGCATCTCCTAGTATACGTAGAGATCATTGTGCCATGCAACTACAGAAGATTTCTGCAAACAAAATTAACAACATATACCGAAAATATTAGTAAAGCTATCTATGGACAAGAAATACTCAAAATAGAGTTACCTGAACTGTTTATTGCTAACGTTGATAAATCTACATTTAACTTTCCGGAAAGTTATCAGTTCAAATTAAATATAAGCGCAGTTACGTAACTTACTGCTAAGTGAGGTACACTAGTGTATGTTACGGTCTCTATTTCGACATCTTGAAGTGTGTGTTATAATCTATTTGGGTATACGGTTAAAATGTATCCTGACAATGTACCATTTCCACTTCAGTCTATTTTGCTGTATGTTTTGGGAATATTGGAGTCACTTATAATTTCAATAATATTCAATTACATTGAAATCTCTGCAAGTATCCTTCTTTAAAGATCTTGAAATAAAGTACCCTCCTTTCATAAATAAAAGTTATAAAGTTTCATGTGCGCATTTTAATAAGGAAATTCGGAACAAAAGTCTACATATCGACAAAAAAAAAAAAAAAAAAAAAGATCGATAGTAATTTATAGTATAAGAGAGTTAGATTTTATGCGCGAGTGGAAAGTTTCGCGCCCAAGGCAATGCCAAGGGTGATAATTTCCACGGAGACATAAAATCTATTTACTCTCGTGTGCTATGCTATATTTTATCCAATACTGGTATCTAAATTTAATTTTAAGTTGTAGGCTTTTTCTTTGTAATGTGATGCTTGTGAAGAAGTTATAAATGAATGAATGAATGAATGTATGTATATATTTTAATGTTACTAATATTTATTTACTTATTTATTTACTTATTTATTTATTTATTTATTTATTTATTTATTTATTTATTTATTTATTTATTTATTATTTATTTGTATATATATTTATTTATGTCTATAACAGGGTATTACAATAGACAGTAAAAGTATTTGCTTAGAACGTAAAATTGGAGATAACATGAAGAAAGAGATAAAACAGATACAAATGCAAGATACAAGTGAAAATACAAATGAAAAATGAAAAAAAAAACAGACAAATATATACTACCTAAATAAAAGACACTGATGTAGATATAAATGAAAAAATACAAGATAAAAATAAATGAAAAATAGGTAAATATAAATATCATAACCAAAAGACGTAAATGTAGCTATAAATGGCAAATTACAGAGTAACAGATAGATAGCAATGTTATTTAAAATCAACTACCTTCAGTATATTAATAAAGAAATGTTTATATTTCATGTAAGAATTGCTGAAATCTAGATCCCATGTTTTACATATTTCATTGAAATTTGAACACATTTTTAACATTGGTGTATTTTTATGTGCAGAAGTGTTCGGTTTTTTTTTTTTTTTTTTGTAATATAACAATTGATAATTTCTTAATAATGTGATGTTCTAGCGTTAAGGTGGATTTGTGATAAAATTTCGCTATTATCCAGTTGGTTGTCATGGAGAGAGTGATTTTTTTTTATTTAATTCACTGCTGTGAATAAAGCCATTTTTAAGGTTGCTAAGGGCGATGAAATAAAGACCAGTTTACATAACAGTCATGGATAAAACAATTTTCCTCTCCATCACATATACTGAGGACAAAATCAGTATTTATAATATCTTGTTACTTTCTCTCTTCTATTTCTCGCCTTACCCTTTCTCATTCTTCTTCTTCTTCTTCTTCTTCTTCTTCTTTTTCCTCTAGGAAGGCGTTTAACCTTTTGTAAGGGAAACTCTAAATTCAAGTTTTTTCGATGTGAACACTAGATTATCTTGCTGTGAAATTCCACGGTTTGGAGTAGGTATGATATCGGAATTATAGCGGATATCACAGTAACAATGAAAACACATATCCATGCCATGGACGAACTCGATCTCACGACAGCGGCTTCCATGTAACGTCCAAGCTGGTGTACATCATTAATGACACACAATACAAAAGTAAAATTCAGGGTTAGTTAAAAGTCCCGCGCCATCTAAATAACTTTTGAAGCATGTGGTTCAGTGCCATGAAACTTGGTATGTGGGGATAACTATATACTAAGAACTCAATAATGGTATTATCGAGTTTTTTCTGCTTCCGGTTTAACCGGAAGTAACTCCAACGCTCTTATTTTAAACGGAACACCCAATATATATTTTTATTTTTGAATAAAACTCGTTAAGAGCTTTTCAAAAAGTACCCACACTTGATACTTCTGTACAAATTCAGAGTTGCTAAATAAAAATGGAAGTGGTGCATGATATTCCTAAAGTCTGGTTAAATCATTCCTTAAATGGTTTCTATGATCGAGTGACACATTGTAAAGCAGCTGAGGGCTACCAATTTGAGCACATAATTTAGAAGGTGAGCTAGCTTTGTTTTGTTTTTGTTAAGGAAGGAGTATTTTATTGTTTTAATATTCGATACACTTTTCTGTTTTCTTGACTTAGCAACACTGAATTTGTACAGAAGTATCGAGTGTGGGTACTTTTTGAAAAGCTCTTAATGAGCACTATTCAAAAATAAAAAATATATATATTGGGTGTTCCATTTAAAACAAGAGAGTTGGAGTTACTTCCGGTTAAACCGGAAGTAGAAAAAACTCGGTGATACCATCATTGAGTTCTTAGTATAAGGTTATCCTCATATACCAAGTTTCATATCACTGAACCGTATGCTTAAAAAGTTATTTAGGTGGTGCGTTTATTATTTTAATATTCGATACACTTTTCTGTTTCCTTGATTTAGCAACACTGAATTTGTACAGAAGTATCAAGTGTGGGTAATTTTTGAAAAGCTCTTAATGAGTACTATTCAAAAATAAAATAATATATTGGGTGTTCCATTTAAAATAAGAGAGTTGGAGTTACTTCCGGTTAAACCGGAAGTAGAAAAAACTCGGTAATACCATTATTGAGTTCTTAGTATATGGTTATCCTCACATACCAAGTTTCATGTCACTAAACCGTATGCTTCAAAAGTTATTTAGGTGATGCGGGACTTTTAACAAACCCTGTATATTTCCTGAAAGGAAAACAATACAATGGATGACACTTTCAATTCCGGTGTGCAACATACAGCTTGACCCTAAGCAACTGCAGTTGATTTTAACACAGTAGCATCCTTTTATTTAGTAGCCATCTAGTGCATGCGTTGTGTATGTGTTCCATAATGTGGGTGACAAAGCAACATCTACATCCTTTTGTGACCCACCTAAGGCATTTTTGCATCGACCTTACTCATAAAAGCAACAGCATAATAGAAAATGAGTATGTAAAGTCGGCAACTGTGTCCATTAGCGAAAGCGGCTAATGCATATGAAAGAAAGACCTTCCATAATATTACATGCACTAACAAGAATGGCTGTAACGTAGTTGTGCCTCGTATTCGACAGAACTGGTAGGTATCCAATTTAGAAAGTTCAACTTCATGACTCCAAGTAAAGTTCTTTCTTTCTTTCTTTTCTCTAGTTGTTATACAGTTTTGTGTGTTTAGGTTTTCTAAGTTTGCCTAATATTGTAAGATTTTTCTTAATTTATGTAGTTTTGTAAATATAAACTGTAACGTTTAAGGAGCGGATTCCTGTGTAATTAAACATTTTTCTTGCGTGTGATAAATCACAATAAATTAACAAAGTTAAAAATTCCGAATGTCAAGTTTCAAGTTCAAAACCCGAATTTTATTTCACATAAAAACACATATTTTCACAAAAAAATTTATGTAAATACATATTTTCAGGAAATCTGTTATAAACACATAAATATTTGAGGTTTTTTACTTAAATAATTTTTTACAGGAACTTTTAAATATTTTAAAACTAAATCAATTATATCACTCAGAAATACGTTGTCTTTTTAAGAATTCTTGGTTGCTTCGTGTTTCTATGGGCTGTGTGGTGTATCCGTGATCCATTTTTGTAATAGTATCGCCTCAAGTTCTGAGAACTGTTAGGCAGCATATCAGTGTTATTATAATACACTGGTGGCCATAATTCTGGAAACTTTTTGTTATTGTACTGAATTATTATAACATCTGCATTGATTCACAGATTTGTACAATCGAAAATGTTATTCGTGTCTGATTCGTTAATTATGGGGTTATAATAAAGGTATTATATTAAATCCTGAATATTTTAACAATAAATAATCATTACTATGTGGGAAATTATGTTCTTGTCGTTTAAGATCTAAATATTAATTTCAGATTTCCCATTATTTAATGTAATAAAAACTGGTCTATTGTTGAGTTTAAGATTGTTGTTGATCAGTAGAAGCATTCTTGAGCACTGTTAGCATAACATATGGACATTATTAACTGAAAGATGCCATCTCGCAAGAAATTGCCAATATTCGAAGACATTATCTGCAAAATGCTGTGCATGGTGTCGCAGACAGAATGCTGTACGTTGAACAAGAGAACGGCAGACATCTTCCCAATGTTTTGTAAACCCCGTTGTTTGTCCAACACTGTGATGTTTTTGTTTTTTCCCTATCTCAAATATTATAATATTTATAGCGGTTTAATGTTTGAACTGACTTTTGAAATACGCTGTATTTCGTAAACGAGGAAAAAGCGACACGAATGACTATCACCATGTTTCTTAACGAACGAAAATTAGCTTAAATATACGTTTTCATTAAATTCAAGCTTCACGACCTGGAACGGTTCCCTTGTTATTGCCACAGATTGTAACCCGAGGTTTACCGACGGTTGCAAATGACATGGATATTGCAATCAGTATTTCTACACGGGGATTACAGACTATTTTTTATACTACCGTAATTTTAAAACATGAAAATATACAGGATTGAAATGAAATAGCTTTGCAGATTTTCAGAGCGAACAGCTCATGTTGTATGTAACAAAGAAAACTATAATGTCAAATTCGTGGAGAGTTAATTTTTTTTTTCAGAAAAAAATTCTCAAATGTCTAACAATATCTTATTCGGCAACAGTTGCGAGAAGGGTCGTGATTTTTGTACATATCGATAGGAAATCCGATAAAGAATAATTTAACCCTCTGGCGTATTTCAATACTGTAGACGGTTTTCGCGTAAATTTAATTTTAAAAACCTCTAATATCAAGCCACTGCAACACAGCGCCAGAGAACAGCTCATCTAGCGAGACACACAGAGTTCGTTGACCTCTCACATCTGTATCAGGAGAAGAGTGTGTTAGCGGCCATGTTGACGGACTGCTGAAACTTCCAACTTAATTTTCTAATTAACCGTGCATTTAATCACAAAGCATAGACTAATACAGGTTTCCTATTCATTTCAGCATACCCTATCGTCCCTTTCAATCTCCGGTTCTTTCACTGCCACTCTGTATATTAGATAATATAATATTATTTCTCTTAAAATCTCACAATGCATATCACGAATCGACCAGCATTTTTTTTTTGTTTGTTTGTGATCAGGTCAGATTACTGTTTTATTTAGTAATTGTTACTTTCGTTTCAAATTTGTCTGAATATTACGAAAAAATATCGCAAATTATAGTCGCGACGCTGTTATTCCCGGCGTGACACCTCCTCTTTGCTTACGTCTTAGGAAGTCAAGGCTCTATAAAGTCTAGGTAGGTAGTATCGTTCGCCATTTTTGTTCTTTCGTTGCCGAGCTACCAGACGAGGAATCTATTTGATACACCGTTCAACATTATCATGTCGTAGCTCCTATAATAATAAATCAAACTCACTGTAATTCTGCGAATAATTGAGCGGCAAATAACGTCCTCGTGTGCTTTCTGCGAACGCCAATGAAAGAGCCAAAATGGCGGGCGATTATTTTAAGTATTTATCGAGCCTTAGGAAATGTATGACATCATCATCAGCGAATCACAAGACACACACGTTTAAATGTAGCCAACTTGCAACGTGATTGGCTGCCGAAAATAAGAGCGACGGGACTTTTTTTTATAGTATGCGTAACTTTTAAAGTGAAGAATTGATGGGAACTCCACCCGATATCGCTAAAATAGCGGAGAACTAGTTGCTTCCTGAAAAATCTAGACAACAATATGAGAGAGAATATCAATTGTTCCTAGTTTGATCGAGGAATAAAAAGGCAACTACAATTGAATCGTTTATTTTAGAATGGCACAAGTCACATTTTCCCAATTTTACAGGAGACACAAAAGCTATTTAAATTAAAGAAAAAAATTATTATTCAAATTTTTTTGTCAGCATGCTGGCTTGCAGATCCGGAGGTCCCGGGTTCGATTCCCGGGCTCGGCTCTCGGTGAATTTTTCTTGAAGAAGAAAAATTACCTTGGTGTCTAGAGTCTGGAAATTTGTATGAATGTGAGTGTGATTGTGAGTGTGCCGGGTTAATATTAATTAACCAATCATCACATATATAAAAATACATCAGGACTGTCGCTGGGCAGTAACCTGAACACACGTTTCAGCGTCACATTGTTGACAAGTAACTCAATCTGTTAGCACAACCATAAAGCATCTAATAGATGGTATAGAGTTACCAACAACGGGAAAAAAAGTGGACATATTACAAATCAGTGTTTTAATGAATGATAAATGATCAAAATAGTGATAAACATGGAAATATGTCTCTTATTTTCACTTCTGGCATGAAAAACTTTACTGTGCATTATCCTGTGTTGTAGTTGACCAATTCACAATGGTGTTGTAGAAAGACTTGTTTCTTCACTTACGTATTTGAGAACTTTTCAATTTTTTTTCCCCATTAAAAGGGTTTTTTTCCTTCAAATGCTCGTTCATTCGGTTATGTGCCCTTTCTCAAATAAACGTAGGTATCTATCTAACTTCCAAAGCAACAAATGGAGTCGAGTTAGAAATGTGTCCTTTCTAAACTTAATGTGGCTACCTCAATAGAGTATATTTTTAACAAAACATCAATTTCCACAAAAATGTGACTTGTGTCCTTTCTAAAATAAACGATTCAATTACAAAAATGTTATGTTGACATATTTCTTAGAAAAATCAAATTTAATGAAGTTTTCAACTTTATGATCTATTTATTCAATATTAAAATGTTCGCTAAATTTGAATCATAACTTGATAAATCCAAGTCCTGTAATCTGATTACATTAAAATTGTGTAAAATTGCATTCATGTGTAATTTAAAAAGCAGTGCGGCAAAGCATCCTAGTGTGAAAAAGTAGTGCTACAGAGTTATTTTGCCGCACTCACCTTCTATTCTAACAAAGGACTGGGCTAGTTTTTTTGTAATCCACCGATCTACGGACTAACCGAGTTTTCAAGTGACATGCACAATAACACAAAATTTTAGACAAGGATTGGCGTTGTTTTGGAAGAAAAGAAGCTTAAAGAGTATATTGCAATACTAGTATAGAAAGACATCCATTGCACATCTGAATCATCATCACTGAGCAATGCTTACCTTCCTGTCTACTCGTATTGGACAGAAACATTACTGTCTCTGCCGGGAAGGTGGAGTGGGGAGTTGAGGGGTTGTCTGCAGTGACGCGATTGAGATTTTAGTGTCCAGGCCTGGTAGGTCTGAAAAAATCATATACGTATATGTATAAATCATAAAAATGGCATGTAAGCGAAAAGGACATAGGTGGGGGTTTCTCCGTTCTCTTTCACTTCCCCTTTACGCCCAGGGCAACTGTGCACGTTGTCAAAGTTTACAAGAGAGACTTTATTCCAATAACAAATAGTATATGACCTAAAAGTGTAGGGATGTTACTGACCTACCAGTCAAATATGAAGGACATAAGACTGGAGCTCATATACTGACGTATAGGTAGCCTATTCGAGTCATATGCAACCGTCGGTACAATTCGCCATGATTAATCACTACAAAGAACCATTGTTATTCATTTCTTTTTGATTAGCTGTTTTGTCTATGATTATTTAATTCACAACCATTTTATTCTCCGTAGAAATACATTGATTATAAATGGTGAAACATAATATGATTTTGTACGCTTTGAGACCAGAAGAATCCAAAAATGGAAAATAAGTAAATGGTGACTTTTAAAAAACATACTCCTTGGCTTATCCTTTGTAAATGAGAAACAGTTTTATACATGTTCAAAATGTCTTTTTCCACCTCCTTTGGCTTTTATTTATAAAGTTCCTTAAAAAATTATAAATAGGAAAGCTGCAAATAGCGCTCCTATACTTTTTATTCATCTGGTATAGTAGGTCTATAGTGCAACGATATTATTAACGAAGTCATGAGTTCATACCCCAGGAACAAAATTAATAAAATTGTTATTAATAACTTTATCATTATTGTTATTATTACTATTATTATTAATATTATTATAACTATTATTATTAATATTATTATTACTATTATTATTACTACTATTATCAATATTATTATTATTGCTATTATTATTATTATTACTATTGTTATGACCACCATTATTGCAATTATTACGATAATGTGATAAGCTATATATTGGATTGAGCAGACGAAACTTCAATGATTACGTTCCAATAACACGCTGTTACAAGACAGTTCCGGCTTCGTACATGTGCCTCTGTCAGGCGGAACTACACTGCACCATTTGCTCTGGATACCACACTAATCGCTCCCCTAAAGAAGCCGTATAATGTGTTAATAAGTAAAGCGCGCAGTCAACGAATGACAGATAGAAGAAACCATACACCTGTAAATGCATATCACCCTGCAACTTCAATGCGCTACCCGATATATTTAGGCTACAACGAAATGGTCAATATTGTTATACAAAAGATTAATTAAGGATAAAGTTGCAATTCATCATAAGCACATACATAGATCAATGATACCTACGCAGAAAATTATTGTAAGTATTCACTTCAACGCAAAACAGACTTCAAATTCAGGTATCAAAATTCTTTGTATACAAGAGTCCTACACTAGACACTAGAGTCCTGCAAAACCGGTTGATAATAATATAACTGATTGTACAACGATATTCAGCGCCTAGCGGTGTAGGCAGTGTGCAAAACTCTTCCACCATGCGGACTGCTTTATTATTCGGTTTACCGAAGGCTTGATTTGTTTCGTTCTTTTTGTGGGAGGATGGCTGCGGCTTTTGGATATAAAAGGCAGATCACGTCATTGAGCCATGCAGATATTACAGTTACCTATCTTCAATAGCAACAACTTACAACGTAAAACGACATCCATCAGGAACCTGAAAGTAGACTTTTTTTTAAATTACATTCTTTCTTAAAACTGACATTCTATCTTCTTAGAAATGACTTCTTAATGAAATAATAATGCATGTATACTCACAGTAGTTAAAAAGTATTATATATGAATAACAACTTCTTTTTAGATAGACTATACAGTTTCATTTTACTAATAAACTATGTACAGTATAAAGTTTATACAGAACTTACACACCGTTGAAACGTAAAACGTAACTAATAAACAGTGTATAAGCTATTCTATAGGGCTATATAAGAGGGGCACAATTACACATGATAATCGTTACACAACCTATCACCCTAGTGTAAGCCTTGCATTGAAGGACAAGATGGCCGACTCCGTAAACAGCTGATCGTTTGTTTCCTGACTTTCGAAAACTAAGGTACGTAACTCCTGTAAAGATAGTTATATAGCGTATATATATGGCGTATCGTTGATTCTGGAATCCCACAGGGATCTGTTCTATCACCACTACTATTCACTATTTACGTAAATGACATCCCCTCGACTCTACAGCACTGTAAGCATCACCTCTACGCAGATGATTTACAAATCTATATCCATACAACCCCTGACTCACTCAATGACGCAATACAAACTCTTAACGAGGACCTTGAATCTATATCTGCATGGGCCAGAAAGTTCGGTTTGACTCTCAATGCAAGAAAATCACAAGCAATCCTAGTGGGACATCAACGTCTATTATGCAATATTACTCCTGCTCTTCCAGTCAAGTTAAACGACACAATAATCCCTTTTGCTTCCTGTGTTAAAAACCTTGGAGTTTACTTTGATACGCATTTAAACTGGAATAACCAAGTAACCCATATTACCAAAAAAGTGCTTTCCCTCCTACATTCCTTAAACAGCTTTCGAAAATTCCTTCCGCTATCACTCAAGAAAATACTAGTGGAAACACTAGCAATGCTTCACTTCGATTATTGTGATTTTCTACTGACTGACCTCAATGTCAACCAGTCGCAAAAATTACAACGTGTTCATAATTCTTGTGTTCTCTTCGTCTGCGATGTCCGTCGCGCTGATCACATTACCCCATCCTTCCAAACTCTAAACTGGCTACGGCTTAACGAACGTAGAAATTTTCATTCTCTTGTTCTCCTTTTCCAAGTCCTTCACACTTCTACATCTGCCTATCTTGTCTCCCGTTTCAGTTACCAGTCATCATATCATAATCTCTTCACACGCACGCAAAATAGCCGCATACTAGCCATACCAACACATAAGACATCATCGTATTCATCATCATACACAATCTCGCTCTCGCGCTTGTGGAATACTCTACCCAGTGACATCAGAGACTGTCGGAATTTAGCAGCGTTCAAAAGCAAACTTATTAAGCATTTTCTTACTGCTAGAGTAGGTTTAATTTTTACTTAATCAATAAAAGAAATGCTTCTCTCTTCTTAACTTTTACAATAAACTGTCTAGCTTTTATTAATCAGTTCATCTTTTAGTACTTTGATTTTTATTGTATCTGTAAATTTAATATTAATTGTAATTATAATTGTAATTGTATTCTTAATATTATAGTTGTAATCCCCTGGCAGAGGAGAAGAGAAGACCTCATGGCCTTTTCTCTACCAGGTTAAATAAATAAATAAATAAGAATGGTAGATTTAAACGATTATTTAATAAGTACAGAGGGTATTGAAGACATTGATGGTATAAATAATTGTGACAATAGAAAAATAAAGCAGTATACCACTCGTTTTTATCCATTTAAATTTAACGGTGAGAATTTTAAAGGAAAATGTAGATTCACCAAGCAATGAAGCAGGTGGATCTGTAAGTTCTGAACTGCAAATTTTAGTAGACGTCGAAATCTTCGCACGTGGGGAAGAAATGAAGTATTGACTTAATTTTAAGTAGGCCCAGATCTACGAATACGATGACTATATTATATATTCTGAGTTCGAATTCGGGAAATTGAATGGGCCATCCCTTTTTAAATATATCCTTCCCTGTCCTGTTCCGGTAGGGAATGGAATAAAGCACGCTTGACTTGTGTTACTAAATGCACCTTCCCCTAAATTGAATAATTAAAACTAATGATCACAGATACTTTGAATCACATTTTTTATAATTCTCTAGATAAGCTACACCAAGAAAGTCGCAAAATGGTGTGAAGTTTTCGTAAATATAAAAAAATTAGGGCCATGGAGCGAGTGGAAATGTTAAGTGCTTATAAATGTAAATTTAGGAGTTGTATATTATAAGTGTTTTCTTCAGTTTAAAGGAAACAAACTTTCTATTTGCAGTAAATTAATGAGAGAAAGCTTGTCCCTTTCAGTAACCATTATTTAGGCACTTTAGCTTTATATCTGAAGTCTGACTAGTGTAATATGTAGCTAGTCGACGATGTATGCAATGGAGGGAAAAAGCAGCTGACCACCCTACCCCATTATCTCCTGGCCTAGCTGCCTCATAAGTGGTGTCTTCTTGGTATCTCTTATGAGGTTCAGACCTGTATTCGGACAGTTGACTACACAATAATCTACAATATCTCCTTTTTGTCCTCATAGCCAAATTAAGTACCGCATATATCTCGTCCTACTCATGATCAAAACATACGTTTATGGTATATGTAAAATATTAGTTGAATATTCTCATGGCTTATTAGTCTAACATAATGCTTATCTATTATGAAAGACGTTTATTATATTCCCGTCGCTCTTATTTCCGGCAGCCAATCACGTTGCAGGTCGGCTACATTTAAACGTGTGCGTCTTGTCATTTGCTGTTGATGACGTTATGCACTTCCTAAGAATCGGTAAATACTTAATATAATCGCCCGCCATTTTGGCTCTTTCCTTGGCGTTCGCAGAAAGCACACGAGGATGTTATTTGCCGCTCAATTATTTGCTGAATTACATTGCGTTTGATTTATTATCATAGGAGCTACGACATGATAATGTTTAACGGTGCGGCAAACAGATTCCTCGTCTGGTAGCTCGGCAACGAAATAACAAAAATGGCGAACGATACTACCTACCTAGACTTTATAGAGCCTTCACTTCCTAAGGCGTAAGCAAAGAGGAGGAGTTACGCCGGAAAAAACAACGATGTGACTATAATCTATACCAGGGCCGGTAATATAACTGTTTTATGAATTCTAACTTTCAGATTTTTTGAAAGTAGACTAGCTGACAAAATTTTCTCAGCCAAATAATAGCAGGCATTTCCTATATTTTATTATGCCTTTAATTTCCTCTCGAGTGTCATTTATATTTGTTACTGTTGCTCCAAGATATTTGACTTTTTCCACCTCTTCAAAGGATAAATTTCCAATTTTTATATTTCCTTTTCGTACTCTGTTCTGGTCACAAGACATAATCATATACTTTATGCTAATGAATATATAATACTGAAATTTTTACTGGATGAAGATACAAGGTATCTAAGCAAACTGACGCAGATTTTATCTGTAATTATAAAAGTATTTTAATTTTTGAAATAATGTTGATATTTTGTTATTTTTATGCAAATGTACCATTTGCTCATTAACTATAGAATTATACAAGGATTCAATTTTAAATACCTTTGACAACAATACATAAATTCAATTGACGCACATTATTTTGTGTATGTCTATTAGTTTGATTAGGAAATATATTTCAGGTAGAAATAAGAAAATAAAATCAACATTATTCTTAAAGAACAAAATTTTTAGAACTTTTATATCTTGATAAATGTGAGTCAGTTTGCTTAGAATTTAAGTTATATTTATCCTTAAAAAATTTCATACGATATATTCAGTCTCGAAACGAACTGTAGGATCAACCGGTAGTCTTCGAATGCGATCATATCTATCCTACGAGTGATTCCGGTGGTTGATAGACCATGAACCTCTTCGAAAACAGTAAACCCGGTATTACGCAGTGCTTGAGCAATGGATCTTCTTACTTTAGTGAGATTGAATCGACACCAACAAAGGAAATTCTTTCAATTCTTTTGAAGAATTCAGTAGGCTTCATATATACTGTATATATATATATATATATATATATATATATATATACAGGGCTTTCATTTCAAAACTTCCCAAATCTAAATAACTAATTAGGCCTATTTAAATTTAATTTAATTTAAACAAAAAAAACACGTCAATTTAGATATTAAGGGGAAAGTATGAAACCAGACTTAATTGCATTTTAGATTTCACCCCAACTTCCACTTGAAATTTCAAATGACACCCCTATATTTTTATTCTTAAATATGAAAGAGCGTTCAATTGTTTCATACATTTCATTCATTCGTTTTCGCATCTTTTGTTTTCTATCGTCGCCTGGCAACCTGTATTTTTGTTATTATCAGTTGATTTTAGGATGAAAACACAGCTCATTTTGTGTAATTTTTTTTAAATTTAATCAATAAGGATTATTTATGTTCTCTCTTGAAGGCTATACACCATCTTAAAATAATTTAATACACAAACACAACTGTTACATGAAATGCTCAATAAGTTTTTGTAGCTTTATTCTCTTCAGCTCTAATCAACAATAACAACAATCGAGGTTACCAGGAGACGATAGAAAACAAAAGTTGCAAAAACAAATGAATGAGGTGTATAAACAATTGAATGCTCTTTCATATTAAAGTACAAAAATGTAGGGTGCTATGTGAAATTTCAAAGTGGAGGTGGCTGGAGGATGGGGCTGAAATCTAAAAATGCAATTATGTCTGGTTTCAGACTTCCCCCTCAATATTTAAATTGACGTCTTTTTTGTTTAAATTGAATTCAATTTAAACAATTAGTTATTTAGACTGGGAAGTTTTGCAATGAAAGTCCTATATATATGGTAAATGGGAGAAGATATCAAATGCTAGACGACATTAAGATAAGTGGATCATATGCGAAGACTAAGAGGAAGGCAGAAAGTAGGAAAGATTGGAGAATGCTGGGTTTGCAGTCAAAGATCTGCCCATGGGCAGAACAATCATCTGTCCAGGCATCCTGGGTTCCCAAGAATACAAAATAATATTTTGCATACAAGAATAATAACTGACGTAAGTAGACGAGTCAAATTTACGTGAACATCGAACATGAATTTTAGAAATAATATTAAACAATAATCTTTTTAACAATTTCTAATCTCTTACATAATATATAAAATAAGAATTTCTATGCTATTATATTATTGTCTTTCTTCTTTCCTTTATTTTTTCAGATATTGTTAGAGGAGAGTCGGGGTAGTATCGGACATCGGGTAATATCGGACAGTGCGTTTCTTTCATCTACCACCATATGGTAGTACCTGAATGACATGGTTACGTTTCTTTATGCGAAATCACAAAAACGTAACCATGTCAATCAGGTACTATCATCGTGTGGTAGATGAAAGAAACTCACTGTCCGATATTACCCGATGTCCGATACTACCCGACTCTCCCCTAATGGTTAATGTTTTCTTTCTTGAACTTTTATGGTCATCTTATTTTTCTGAGGATAGGCTCTATATGGAATAAATTAAAGTATGTGACGCATAATTGCAATAATTAAAATTTAGTGAGGGCACAGATTATTCGACAAAAACTTCAGACACATTGAAACTTGTTTTTACAAATAAGTACTATATGTAAACAAAATATTTTTGCAATTTTTTGTGCGATTTACATCATCATCAAGAACAGCTGAATTACTAGAATAGCTACGTATTTGAAGGTTTCGGGTTCAATTCCGGATCGTGCGATATTTTCTCGTTGCAAATCTCCTATATTTAAAGCCACTTTCAAATAGAGTGCCGCCGTGTCTGTGGCTGAAGTACTAGCCCGCTGGCCTTCCATTCAGGCGGCGCGGGTTCGATCCCCGGCCAGGTCATGATGTAATTTGTGGTGGACAAAGCAGGCGTTGCAGAGAGTTTTATCGAGGTACTCCCGTTTCCCTCTATTATTTCACCAACACTCTCCACCTCCTCCTCATTTCATATTATATCATCTGTAATAGTAAAAATAGGCTGGGGTGAAGTCCTGGGGTAGTACAGGTTTCCATTGCTGATATAGGAAGGGCTTGGGGCTCCGGGCCATGGGGCTTATTAGGCTACTCGCATGCGGAGGGCACCTGGCTCTATCAGAGGCTGAGGCAGGATGGCCCACCTGTCAGCCGACGATAACAGGAAGGGCTTGGGGATTCCCAGGCTATTCATCCGCGATGCGGAACCTGACTCTATCAGGTAGAGCTGGGGACGGAGCGAGTAGAACTGTTGAGTTACTCGGTTCTATCTGTTTATGTGCTTGGCAGCGGAGCACCGAAGTTACTCGGTTAACCGTAGCCGTTACCGGTCAGTTCAAATGTTCAAACAGAATTCACGTGTTTTACTTAATTCTAGCAGACAACAACTTAGGTACTGTTGTATTTAAATATTTTCTGCTGCAGGATAAATCATTTTCTTATCCCCAAGGCGGGCTGAAAGGCCTCTTGTATTGAAGAGGAGTTCATCCTATTATATGACCTGTCAAGTGGGCCTAATGAACACTGACAGTCTGAACATATTACTATACATACTAATAATAATAATAATAATATATTATTATAGTATAACAATATTATTACTATTATTATTATTATTAATATTATTATTATTATTACTATTATTATTATTATTATTATCATCATCATCATATTAGAGTGTTTGATTAATATTAAAATATGTTAAAAAAGAAGTGCATTATATTTTTCTTCTATTTGTGTTTATTGTATTTGTGTTACCTCATCAGACATAATTTTATTTGTATTTATTTCTACGATTTATGTTACCTAATTACTTTAATTTATCAATAATATTACTCTTCACCAAAGAGAACATGGTTGTATTGAAGGCTAGCAATGTTATAAAATAAATAAACATTATGTTCTTCAGTTTAAGATTCCACGTTTTATTGATTATTATTTTATCCACTTTCCGTAATAGTAAACAATTATGTGTGTTATTTTTAAGTGTTTTAGGCAGCGCTTCATGGAGCCCGTTTCTTTCTATCTTCTTTTTTAATTAGCTGCAGCGTTTAACTTTACCTCACATGTTAATTTATTAGCTGTTAGTATTATAAATTGTTTTATCTATTTTATTTCGTCTGTCATATATAACAACACTGAAAGTTAAATAGGCCTTTCATACAAAATAACTCCGCAAATAGTTGTAATCACGCAAATGAAATTTGCAACCGCCATTTTGCAATGAAGAGAAGCACTTTTTTCTCGTCAATTGGCAAAGCGCAAGCGCTTTACTACAACGCTTTTAAAACACGCTTGGTTTCACTTTCAAAGTACGTTCTAAAATCGACTCAATCTATCTAAATTTTAAATCTGCCGCCACAAATTTGTACTCGGTACTGTACTCGGTTCAACCGAGTAATGACGTCACAGTAACTGCTCCGAACCGAACCGCTCCGTCCCCAGCCCTACTATCAGGGACTAATGTAGGATGGCCCACCTGTCAGCGTCGGATTCACGAATGCTATCCAGGTCACTTGTCGGACTTGGACAATCATCACATATAAGTGTGCACAAAGGGCCAAACCGTGCCTAAGTGTACGGACCTGTCCCGGGTTCAGTTCTGGTAAAGCCAACCTGAGCCAAATAGAGTACCGGATCTTTCCACAGAGAAAAAGGCGGCCGTAGAATGGCTGTGACCACATCTGATTCTAGTGCAGAGGTCATGAAAGCATGTACCACTGCCACTTTTTCCCATGTGTTCCTTCATGATGTCTAAAGGTGAAAATCATTACCTTATGTTTCTATTCTAGAGAACCTCCAAGGAGTCGTGTAGGCATCCAACACGCTTGTCACCATCGAGGTGCATACTTTTGTTTACTGGAGGCACAATTAACTCGTTCTGAAAACCTCCCCCAGACCTTACTACTCGTACTTCAGACTTTGTGCTTTCTCCAATTAAATACACCGATGATAAAATAGTTAAAGATTCTGATATTTATACCAAGAATTATATATTCCAATCTTGTCAATTCCTAATAGAATTTCTGAGGGACAAGGATACTATTTGGCGCACTTATCCAGCTTCCTATGTCAATGAACTGTTTCATAATGGAATGGGTCACCCCAAAAACGTTATAACCTCCATAAGTTAGAAAATATTAAAAAGTAGCCTAATTTTTAAAGAAACATCCACACTCTATAAGGCCTAGTTGTGCATTATAATTAAATCTACGTAGGCTAATATATCTCATGTAAGGTTTCGTAACAAGCTGTTTTTTACGGTGATGGGTTATTAGCCATTCTTCGAAATGGAAATATAAAAATTGGAGATTTGTTTTTCGAAGAGGTGGAAAAATTCAAATACCTTGGAGCAACAATAACAAATATAAATGACACTCGAGAGAAAATTAAACGCAAGATAAATATGGGAAATGCCTGTTATTATTCGGTTGAGAAGATTTTGTCATCTAGTTTGCTGTAAAAAAATTTAAAAGTTAGAATTTATAAAACAGTTATATTACCGGTTGTTCTGTATGGTTGTGAAACTTGGACTCTCACTTTGAGAGAAGAACAGAGATTAAGAGTGTTTGAGAATAAAGTGCTTAGGAAAATATTTGGGGCTAAGAGAGATGACGATACAGGAGGATGGAGAAAATTACACAACGCAGAACTGCATGCATTGCACTCTTCACCTGACATAATTAGGAACATTAAATCCAGACGTTTGAGATGGGCAGGTCATGTATGGGCGAATCCAGAAATGCATATAGAGTGTTAGTTGGGAGGCAGGAGGGAAAAATACCTTTGGGGAGGCCGAGACGCAGATGAGAGGATAATATTAAAATAGATTTGAGGGAGGTGGGATATGATGATATGATATGGATTAATCTTGCACAGAATAGGGACCGATGGTGGTCTTTTGTGAGGGCGGCAATGAACCTCCGGATTCCTTAAAAGCCAGTAAGTAAGTAGTATGTCTCATACCTTATATTTAGGATCAATTAGTAGAACAGAAATAGTATATTTCCTTGTATCGATACATGCCTCACTTTCTGGCTTGAACATAGAATCAGTCGGCTGTTGGGGCGCGGAAGGATTTTGCGTTATGTTCATGGATACGCGGAGTCTTCTTGTATGGAATGAGCATTACATATCAACCTCTTTTCCATTTTTTTTCTACGGTAGGTCAAAGACCAAAAGTTTCCAGAGTGAAGAAATAATTTTTTGTAATATTATTGTGTGAGGCCGAAACCAGTTCACTAACGTCTTATGTGTAATTTGGTAGGGGTAATAATGGAGAAGAACAAAGCCAGCTTTTAATCATGCTTCATTTTATAGCCTTACGGCAACAGAAAGTTAAAAAGAAATTCGATGCAATCTAATTCTAAGCAACAGACAAACGGAACTAAAACAAAAAGGAGTTAGTGAAAGGTGACTATTTGGTTTCTGACATTACACTCACACCAGAATTAGAGGGTGGAGGGCACGGATTTCTTTTGTTTATTTTTTTTAATTGCTTGAACTGCAAAACAAATTTGTATGTACATGTGACAGGTGGTGCACAGGAGCCTTTTCAGTTTCCACCTGGCTGGTCTCTGTTTTTCTTGAAGAGCTCGGTTTTCTCTGGTATCGCTCACTGGCGCGCGGGCGGCCGAAGTGGGGCAGTGGAGCGCCGCGCCGACCAGCACAGCTTGCGGGATCCTCAGCTTATAAGAGCGGGTGGCCCACTCCGGCACATCACAGCTCTGCTCTTCACGATATCGCCATGGCTTCCTTCAGACTGGTGAGTACGGTACCGCCCCAGGCGCTGCGTCTCGCGGTCGAACAACGGACTGGAAATCGCGAGTGGTTTTGGTCACGATTAAATGAAAGGGAATACATATTAGATATAAGAGTACGCTTTTACGAATTTAATTCAACAGGCTATATCACTTCTTCAGATTAGTGCGATAGTGGTGTTCCTTTTACACTTAATTTAATGCATGTATTTTTTTACTGTCGTGATGAAATGCGCTATTGAAGATACTGCAATGAACATTGAATGATGCTGGGTAACTTTCGGTGCTGGACCCCGGACTCATTTCACCGGCATTATCATCTTCATCTCATTCAGATGCTAAATAACCTAAGATGTTGATAAAGAGTCGTAAAATAACCTACTAAAAAAATATTGAATGATAGAGTTTGGAGGTTCAGAGCGGAGACTACATAGGCCTCTGGGAGCACGTGACAACCTACAGACCACGTCAGTGGCTCTTCATCCACGCAGTCCGTGTTCTATTCCCGGCCAGGTCGTCATGGAATTTGTGGTGGACAAAGTAGGCGTTTCAGAGTGTTTTTCTCGGGGTACTCTCGTTTCCCTCTATAATTTCACCAACACATCCCATCTTCCCATCTTTCATCAATCATCTTCAATAGAATGGTGAATTTTCAAAACGACTTAAGTCCCTAGAAGTAGTTTTGAGAAAATTAAAGAAAATTGTCTTTGGCTTCGGTGAACCATACATTGTTACAATATATTTTTTATATATAAGAGAAATAGTTTTAGTATAAAAATTCATACTTTTGTACTCTTCTTCATGTCGTAAAAAATTTAATTATCTTCAGGACTTAAGTTGTTCTGCAAATTAACTCAATCCTGCATCATAATTATTAGTAGACTTCGTGGAATTGCCACGAGAATCGAAAGGTTTACTGAGCACGCGGTATAGACTGTATGAGAAGGGGGCATGCAAAGGCTGGAGTATGCCTCTGATGTAAACACTGAGCAGTATACTGCGGTTACAATAAAACCTGTATCCTGCATTCAAGAAATATAATGAATGATCATTGAAGTAGGAAATGTCTAAACATGTAAGTACACAATTATTTTATAGCGAGATATATTAACTCTTAAAATGTAATGTAATATACTCACATCATCCTTGAATATGTGCATTCCAATGAAGAGTTACGTACATTTTGAGCGACTGCAAAGTGAACCTCCTCCGATGGTCACTCAAACAGTTTTTATATTGGGAAAATGTACGTTCAACATCACACGATGTGATAGGTGCATATTTGAAGAACGGAAAATCACTACTTTTTAATACACCAACTTCAGATGTCTTGTCGTGACCTGATAGTACATCATTTATGATACGAAGTTGTGAATAGGCAGAATTTTTAGCAATAATGTTTCTCAACTTACATTTCACTTTTTCTGAAATTAGTGAATTGTTATTTTGGATAACGGTTTGTGATACTTTATACACTACATTAAGGGCTTCTAAGAGTTGTAGATTAGACGATTCTAACATGGACATGGACACGATTTTAAAATTAGAATCAATGAACAGAATATCTTCCAATAGCTGTTCAGAAGGCAATGATTTTACAGATTCAACAGCGGAACTTTCTGTGCTATCAAATGCATCAGTTACCTCCATTATTTTGCCGTAATATTCTGCATAATAATTAACAGCATTCAACCACGTTTTCAAATTGGTCAAGACTGGCTGCGGGGGTAAGGGTATTCCAGGGGCAATTATTTGGAACAGCAACACTCTCATTGTAGTATGTTTGATTGAATTCTTGTCTGCACTGAACAAATGTTAAGCTTTGACTATTTCAACCACAGTAATGCAAACAAAAGTGCTTACATAGATATACATTAGCTGTAGCTGCTCTATCTATTTGTACCGTTCACAACTCTTAACATGAACTGCTTATACTACGAGACCGGGCGGTCGCTCACCTCCTCTATACTACCGTACATCGGCAACCTGATTGCATACTGCGTGTGGCAATTCAACGAAGTCTAATTATTAGGTTACTGACACATAAACATGTTTAACTAAATGAATTTATACCAAAATCATAAAATAACCGTATTGCAATTGTTGAACAACATTATTTTGAACAATTTGTTAATCACAAGAGCACAGACCTCTGATGGAGAAAATTCTGATGTTGAAGAAATGTTTCTGAGCACTTATTGTCATTAAGAATTTGATTAGTGTGTTGTTCTTATTTTGTCCTGGACAACTGTCACAAAACAACCACAGTTCTTTAATATACTGGATGGGACATAGCTATTAAAGTAGTGTGCAGGAGAAAATTACATACCTCATTAAGACTTTTCTTGGCCTGTCCCTCATGGTAGACACAAAAGGACATTTCACTAGTTAGTAGTACATATCCTGAACTGGTGTTTAGGCAAGCATACATTTTTCATGTAGTCAAATGTGACAGCAAGAAAATCCTCTCTCTCGATGCTTAACTTGACTCCATTTTGCAATGCTTTTTACTTCAGCTACAAGTTTAGCACAATTACTGAGCATATCGCTTTTCATTTTCATGCTCTATTCTTCAAAAGTATTAGATTTTCTCAACTAAAGAATTACCAAAGACAACAGACAAAAAAATTTTGTCAGCTGATTGTATGATTAAAAGTCCAGGACTAAAGTCGTTTTACCCCTTAACCTAACATTCTGCTGCTAAGAAAAACTGTACGAAAGTCGTGGATTAAGGTCATTCTGCTACTAAACGATGTCCCTTGTACACAGTAACAATCATGCTCTCAACTCAGAACTCCCAAAATGTGGACTTAAGTCGTTTTGCAAATTCACCATTCATGTATTGTTTACTGTCGTGATGATATGCGTTTTGAGGTTCAGAGCGGAGACTACATATGGGAGCACGTGACAATCTACAAACCATGTCAGTGACTCTTCATCCACGCGGTCCGTGTTCGATTCCCGGCCGGGTCGTCATGGAATTTATGGTGGACAAAGTAGGCGTTTCAGAGTGTTTTATCGGGGTACTCCCGTTTCCCTCTATAATTTCACCGACACACCCCATCTCCCCATCATTTTATCAATCATCTTCAATAGTAAAGTGGACTGGGATAGCACGGGTCTTCAATGCTGATATAGGATTTAAAGCCTTTTGATTCTGGATCTTAGGGTTTATGAGGTACTCGTGACCTGGCTGAGGCAGAATGGTCAGTGTCAGCATCGGAATGGAACTACATCACATGTATAGTGAGGATCACGTTAGAGTAATTCCTAAAAGACTAATTTGTCCGTCTCTTCAGTGTTGCCAACTAATATTAGATATCACGAAAAGAGGATAAAATCACACAATGCCATGTGCTATAATAATAATAATAATAATAATAATAATAATAATAATAATAATAATAATATAGTATTAAAAATAACGATATCTTGCTTATTTACCACATCACATCTTTATGTTAGGGAGATGTTTTCTAAAAGGTTCAATAATTTGTGAAAGAGTATATTTTTCTTCTGGACCTCTCGCACATTATGTTAATAGTTAATAGTTTAGTGTATGATCTAATATTAAAATGCATTTTGTCTGACAACATGAAATTCATTGCTTTGAATAAACAGTTTACGAATCACGAGACAATTCCACTTTGAAATGTATGCTTAAGAATATTTACTCCATTATTGTAATAAAAGTCTAAACACGAAAGAAATTAATTAAAATGTGAAATGGTATTTCTATCGATTACTCAAGGGCATGTATCACACGAAATGTGTTATATTTATTTACACTTAGCTTACCTGACTCTAATCTTGAAATTGTAACCACAACACAAAGCAGCACATAGGTACAATAACTATTATGTGTTAATATTAATACTGATATTAATTAATTAGTAATATGTTCAAATTTCACTAGCTTCCAGTAATGGGCTCAGAAATCTAGAACAATTTGAATTTTCAGAATTTAAACTACTCACAATTTGTGTCACTGCTGCCAACACAACAGTTATAAAATCACTACCAGTTGTAGTATTTCTCAGTACCGAAATTCGAAACGAAGTTGGCAAAAGAAAATTCAACCTGCAAACTATAAAATCACCATAATCCACTAGCATATGTAGTAATGGGGGAAAAATGGTTAGGTTACACCCTTAGGATGTTAAGTAAGCTCACCCGGACTGTAAGGCGGAGCACAATGTGCCAATGTGAACTTAAGTACATAGTTCCGTCTGAGTTCGGCTTTCGTGAAGACAATCAATCAGAGCCTATAGGGCAACCACTTCTTTTCAATTATTATTCGGAAGTTAGCATGATTACAGCACTGTGTTGTCTTTACGAACAAGCGTATTTCTGTCGGTAAGTTAATCATTCCATTTGAATTATGGACTAACTAAATTCTGAATTGCCTTGAACTGCTGACATAACATCTCCAGTATTACCAGACTCATGTCCACTTGAAACAAGTTTAGGTGCCGGGGCGCACTTAAATATTCAACCTGCAGTAATCTCTAGTCTCATGGCGCTGCCAATGCACATTTGAGGATTAAAACTCCAACCGTGGCGCATATAATTAACTACATATATTTTGTTTAGGCACCATACATCTCTTTACAAGTTCATCATCCGTAAAGGGTTTTAGTACCTTAGCTAATTCCCAACATACTACATAACTTGCTCCTAAACATAGACTCTCAATTGTTCGACTCTCTTCAATGTTTGGCCTTTCATTAAGTGCTTTCAATTCTTGAAGCTGTAGTGCACGTTGCACCTCTGAAAAATTATTTTATCGAAACATGTATTTCTGTTGGAATAAAATCACAATAATAATAATAATAATAATAATAATAATAATAATAATAATAATAACATTGGTGTATGAATACATATTACAGAAAACATCTTCCCTGTCATTCGGCATGTTCTGGATGGCAGAGTCTACAATGTCGTTTTATATTGCTCGGTAGTATTCCTGACAGTATACAACACAGTACAACTTTACATTTTCACCGAACGCGTAACAAAAATAGTCTTCCTCCCACACTGTACGGAATGATCGTTTGCTTACAAAAGGTTTTGACTGTGTCATTGTCCCGCACTGTTCGTACGTTTACTAAGTACTTGAACTGCTTTCCGCAGTCATCCGTTGAGCTTCAGCACGCTCTACATTGGAAAGTTCTGATTACAGAACGTAATCGGGAGTCAGAGAATGAGCATACCTGGCATATGGTATACACCCAGTACTACGCCCTGCATCCATCCATGCAAAATTTTTATTTTTTTTTTAATTCGCTATGGAGAAGCGAAAGAAATTGTCCTATACTGCCGTTAACCGATCTATTGTACATAACCCCTTGAGAAGGATGTTTGCTTATACGATATCAGATGGAGAATGTCAGTCTGAGGTACAACGCTCGCGACTGTGGACTGATGGCGGTAACTAGGAGAATCATCCATAGGGAATGTCCAATTATTGAGATATGCTGGTACAAGAAGGTAGACCGTTAATTCTGGTGACCGTTAGAAAACTGTCTTAGATATTTCTGTGGTATTTATAAGCTGAAATTCGGCCTGTTCTGCTTCATCATTTTATCCTCCGACCTTGTCCATCACAAGTATAATTTCAGTCAACACTGAAGACCGAAGTCTTGTACGAAAATTAAGCAGAATATGTAACTAACAATAAGAAAAAAGATATCAAAAATACAAATTAGAAAGCGCCAAGCATATAAAACACATTGGACTAACATAATGAAACCAAATAATAGGTATAGTATATAAAAATACCAAGTCGTCATGGTACAGGGCGTCCAAAAGGCATATGAACATAGGACAGGACGTCTGAGAGGAAAGAAAAGCGCAGTGGGAGAACAGCAACAAGAAGATTGAAAGATATATATATATATATATATATATATATATATCAAATTTTATCAATACGTAGTATATTCATATATTAAGCTTAGGCCTATGCTGCGTCAGATAAGATGCGCGTGGGACCGCGTGTGAAGTAGAATATTATCAGCAAATAACCCTCGCATTATTCGGTTGAGAAGCTTTTGTCATCTAGTCTGTTCTCAAAAAAGCTGAAAGTTATATTACCGGTTGTTCTGTATGGTTGTGAAACTGGACTCTCATTTTGGCAGGGGAACAAATGTTAAGGGTGTTTGAGAATAAGATGCTTAGAAAAATATTTGTGGCTAAGAGGGATGAAGTTGCGGGAGAATGGAGAAAGTTACACAACGCAGAACTGCACGCATTGTATTCTTCACCTGACATCATTTTATTATAAACATTAAATCCAGACGTTTGAGATGGGCAGGGCATGTAATACGTATGGGCGAATCAAGGAATGCATGTAGAGTGTTAATTGGGAGGTCGGAGGAAAAAAGACCTTTGGGGAGGCCGAGACGTGGATGGGAGGATAATATATAATATAAAAATGGATTTGAAGGAGGTGGAATATGATTGTAGAGACTGGATTAATCTTAATGAGGATAGGGACCGATGGCGGGCTTATGTGAGGGCGGCAATGAACCTCCGGGTTCCTTAAAAGCCATAAGTAAGTAAACAAACCCTCGCACACCTTAGACCGCTGAGACTTTCTCCTGCTTAGGGTACAGTACGGCAGTTTATTCTTCCCAGATAAACCTACTGACCTATATGTAGGACGGCATATATTTTCTCAATTTAAATCTATCTCTTTGACTTCCTACAAGTTGGCAGTCCTGTTACTAATGTTACAGACGTCTATTTAGTTGTTGATGAGACAGCCGATGTTGCAAATGTTCATATTCTAGTATACTTGTGTTTGAAAGTTGTCTGTATCTTACCATGACAAACACTTTGTAAGTGTAATTTATTTTCATTACTTTTAATTTGAACTAGAACTTTGTAATTTTATTTGTACACTTATAAGACATGAATACAACGTATTATTAAGTAAGATTGCAATTTACTGTGATTACTTCGCGTTTATAATAGGCTAAACTGAAGCGACCTATATGTAGGACATTTCTGTTAAAATAATTTTGTCTTTTTAATATTTATAATTCTGTAATCCAGCAATATGTATGTTACATAGTGAATAAAAGAGCAGATTTTCAAGAGCACCATGGCTGCAAACAATTTATCAAGAATAAACCCATCAGGTATGGCTTCAAATTTTGGCTTGGCGCTACAGAGAGTGGATTCGTCATTTGGTTTCAGCCATATCAAGGGGCTTCAACCCCAATAAAAGAAGATTATCAACAATAAGACTTGGGAGGTAGCATCGTGTTACAGTATTCTGACGTGTTAAGGTTTGAGCACCCTGATGCAGCCTATCACTTTTTCTTCGACAAATTTTTCACCAGTATTCCTCTATTTGTGGAGCTAGGAAAGCGAAAAATCAGAGCTACTGCTACAATTCGAGACAACAGGAAGTTAAACTGCCCCTTGGTGACTACTCTTGAGATGAAGAAAAGATAGAGAGGATCTTATGACTTCCAAACAGCTGAAGCAAAAGTTGTCGTTTGCAAGTGGAACGATAACAGTGTCATTACTGTAGCATAAAATGCCGTGCCTGTGAACCCACTGCAAAGTGTCTCTAGATATTCAAGACATGAGAAAAAGAAAATTCATATTTCTCAGCCCAGAAATACATCTATCTGCAACAAACACATGGCTGGAGATGATCGTGCAAATAAGAATATATCATTGTACAGAACTGTCATTCGTGGTAAAAATGGTACTTCCCTATAATCATGCAGTGCATTGACATGGCTGAGCAAAATGCATGGCTTCTCCACAAAAATAATGACGGAAAGCTGGATCATCTGGCATTCAGACGACAAATAAGCGCTCAGCAAAAAGAGGCCCAAGCAAGGCATCGCGAATGGAACATGCAGATTCGAGATACGACAGGCTCGAACATTTGGTGATCTAACAGAACTGTCAAACCAGGTGTAGATTGTGTCATCAGAAGACGTCCTGTAGGAAGGAAGTGTGGCATTGGCTTACATGTCAAGTGTTTTCTTGTATATCACACTAATGTGTAGTAAATATTCAGAACTTCCCATGTATGTGACAGTTTATTTCTGTCATCACTGTGATTAGTTAATTTTCATTTTCAATTTACAATATTGCACAATTTACCTCTGAATTATGTATGTGGATTTATTTTGTTGCAATTCACAGTGATGAACACTGAATGTTCATATTATTACTTTGCTCACTTCAGGAATATATAAGAGAAAACAATTTGTGTTTACAGTTTATAACATACTATCACAAGAATGAGTTAAAGTATTCAGTCTAAAATTACATTGTTGCACTACATTATTGTAGTTTTGATTTACATTGAGATCACAACTCGTTTTATCTGCATTCGCTCCTATATTTCGGACAACTAATGCATGTTGCCCATATGTTCTCCCTATATCCTACCGACCTATATGTAGGACGCCACTATTTCAAAAACCAATCCCATGATTACACAGTGGTTGTTAAAAAACAATATAAACGAATATTTTAAGTACATTTTATAAGGATATGATGAAATTCATAGTAAAAAAAAGTTTCAGGCTTATCTGGGTTAAGGAACCAACCTAAAATAAAAATTATAATTACTCAAATCCTGCTTTAAACTCACCATTACACAACGAGATTAAAATAGATCATTGCACCATACAAATTCAATGTTCCAGTGAACATGTATTAATGCATTACATGTGCACAGATGCTGGTGTGCGCGCTGCTTCTGCTGGCCCTGGTGCACGTCCAGGCTGCCAAGGTGTACCTGCTGGACGACGGTGTCGAGGACCAAGGTGAGGCTTGTGTAGCAGCAGTGTTCTGATTGCTACTCGAATGTGACTTAATATTACAGTAAGAAGTAATATCGTATGTTGTAGGCATGAGTGAAAAGAACATTATGTTAAGTGCATCTTTTATGATTGTCAATGCAAAAATATTTAAAAATAATCACATTTGAATAGAAAATTGATTATTTATCAGTCTAGACTTGCATGGAATCTCCACACAAATTCTCACCTCGGTTAGAAACAGTGTCTAATTCGGTTATATATCTCATCATAGGAAGAAATTTTACACATGAGAAATATCATAAATTAAAATGCAATTAGCCTACTGAAAGTAGAATAATGAACTTAGAAGAAGAATATGTTCAAAACGGTTTTTGAATGAAATGTACCAAAAAAAGTATTAGGTCATTCAAGAGTTCTAAACCTTAGAGCATTATATGTTATAGCAGATTTATTTGAAGTAGAAAGAAAAACAACATCGCAGTGTTGGGCAAACAATGTGGTTTTGTTTTCACAAAACATTGGGAATATGTCCGCCGTTCTCTTGTTCACCAAACACCCTTCTTTCTGCGACATCATGCACAGCATTTTACAGACAAATTCTTCAAATATTCCCATTTTCTTGTGAGATAGCGTCTTTTAGTTAGGTACTGTATGATTTTCGGTGTGCCACGAAAACTCATTCTGTAGGTAACCCCACAACCAAAATTTATCCGGATTGAGATCAGGAGATCGTAGAGGCCTTATTGTGGGAAAGTGCATTGCCTACTGATGACACCTTAGCCAAAGATCTCTATAATGTCAATATGTTATACTGAAGTATTGTGCTTTGTTAAGTGCACATAGAATGGGATTATAAATTTAAGACAAATTTTACGAAATAACAGTTCATAAATTGTAAAAAATATTTTTTTTTCACGATTGAGGCCTGAATAACCCAAAAATAAAAAATAAGTGTATGGTGCCATGGAGAAAAAACGGACTCGTTACCACATTCTTTATATATTATAAACATTATTTTTATGACGTTTTCGAGATATTATTTTTTCTACCTCCTGTAACTTTTTTATATAGCGTTTCTCCATAAAATTAAAACTAGAAAAGCTATAAGCAGTATTCCATATTTTTTGCTCACCTGGTATAACTCGTTAAAATAATGGTCAGAGAACACAAGATCTGCATACTAATTGAAGGGCTCAGAGCCAAAGGCGACTAACCCACAATTACAAAATGAGTAAATAAGAGTTGATATTAAGAGGATCCTTATAAAAATGATTGGTTTCACAATTTATTTTAAATGGTCTACATTGAATAAACACAAAAAAATATCATGAATCTATAACAACAATGTATAGTTTTGGAAAAAGGCTTAATAATGAACAATACAAAATTGTGGGTTGGTCACCTTTGGCTCTCAGCCCTTGAATTATTCTTGAAACTGTCATTCTTGAGATGTTTTGCTATACTAAGGAGATGGTTATCTTGACCAGTAATTCTACAAAAGACATAAGCGTACACCAATTTTACAATTGATTGAAATAGGGTTCTTCAAAATAATTGCTTCAGTTTCACGTTGGTTTATATCTGTACTTATTTATGCTAGAACAATGTACTAATTATATATATATATATATATATTCTCTGGAAGCTTTATTCAGTATCTTGTAACTACTCGATATTTGAACATCTGGTTACACGACACTCATCCTGATTATAGTCCTACTAATGCTCCCACACTCTGCGCAGCATGTCGCCATCTATCTTCCGATCTGCATCCGTGGTGCGACACTGTATTGTAGATTCTGCAAATTATTGGCAAAACTCCAACGTAAAATTTGCTCTTTACTTACTTCCACAGAATAAAGTCACAAGGGGTCAAGTCATGTGTATAATGAGGCCACCTCATGAAGTTTTGGTGACCGGTAGTTCAAAGGTCAATCCGAGATCGAGGGAATTACTCGTTGCGATACTCACGTACATGATGGTGGAAGTGAAATTATGCATCACTTTGCTGGAAAATCAACTCGTCTTTCTCTTTCTGCAGCTGTAACATCAGCCAACGTTGAAGCACTTCGAGATAAATTCCTCCTTTAATGACAACTTCACAAAAAAGAGAGAAAAAAAAAAGAAAGGATCATAGAATTTCTTCTTCTAAATAGCACAGAAATCGTTGATTTTGGGACAATCCCTCCCGTGCTAGATGGCAACCTGTATCTGTTATTCCGATGTTACAGAGGTTCATCTCATCAGGTGAAAAGAGGCTTTGTCACTAAAGATTATGTAAACCGGGAATTTGTTCATCACCCTCCAGTCTCTCCACAATTTCCTCGCATAACTCAAATCGAATGCGTTTATTAGCTTTCTTCTCATCTTGTAGTAGTCTACCTGCAATTTGTATGGTTTCACTCTAAACTTCTTTCTCAACACACGTTGATTGCGGAACTATAGCAGTTACCTACTTGCTCCGTGAACTGATTATCTCGGGCTATTCCATCTTGACTGTTTCATTATAAGTGGATGGTCGTCCAGTGCTTTTGCTCTTATAGATACACCCCTCCTTTCCGAATTTCTTGTAGCAACGTTTGAGGAACTTTCCGGAGGTGGATCCTGTTGAAATTCGCGTTGAAAATTACATTGAACAGTCGCGACGATGTAGGCCCTACTGCGAAATTTAGCACGCAGAAAAGCTTTAAACTTTCTGCGATTTCAACAAACAGTAGTCCGCGCATATGTATAATGATACTTTTAACAAAATTGCAGACATTTAACTATTTTATGAGACACTGCATTCCTACAATATTATATATACTTTCCAAAGTAAACCATATACAAATCAGAGCCGTTATTATAGAATACCTATCTTTTAGATATTATTAGAGTAGTTTCAGCTTCTACAAATAATAAGTGTTCGGAGTAGGAAGAAATTAATATTTGACTGTAAATCATTAAATTTATCTTCAGGGGAAGTTAATACTCCCTGGAGGAAATAGCTCCTTCATAGCCACTTCTTCAATTTATCACGAATTAAGAGGAAAGATGGCTTGTTCGGATTTGTGGTAGACCCTGTAACACCACCCTCTACGAAAGTACATCAGATTAGCAGAGACCGGAAGTTTTGGCATTATGAATCATTAAAATAGACAGGCAAAAAGGCATCATAAATAACTAAAATAGGCAGGCAAAAAGGCATTATAAATAGCTAAAATACGCAATAAAAGGAATTATAAAAACCTTGCACCAAACCTCACAACCTTCACTTTCCACAAAGGGATTTCGGCAGCAAGAAAAGCTTTACATAAGTCGAATGCAAATTGAGATTTTCGACTCGATGTTGCAATTACTGTTGGAAGCAAAGAAATCTTCTTCCCAGTAGTCTTGCAAAGTGCAATTTTGTGTTTGGTTGTACTCATGTGTTGCGATATGAAAATATTATTTAGCTATAGTCGCGACGCTGTTATTCCCGGCGTGACTCCTCCTCTTTGCTTACGTCTTAGGAAGTCAAGGCTCTATAAAGTCTAGGTAGGTAGTATCGTTCGCCATTTTTGTTCTTTCGTTGTCGAGCTACCATACGAGGAATCTATTTGCCACACCGTTAAACATTATCATGTCGTAGCTCCTATGATAATAAATCAAACGCACTGTAATTCAGCAAATAATTGAACGTCTTCGTGTGCTTTCTGCGAACGCCAACGAAAGAGCCAAAATGGCGGGCGATTATATTAAGTATTTGTCGATCCTTAAGAAATTAATAACGTCGTCATCAGCGAATCACAAGACGTACACGTTTAAATGTAGCCGACCTGCAACGCGATTGGCTGCCGGAAACTAGAGCCATGGGACTATAGCTACAACAACGTCGCAATGAAAACTGAAAGAAAAATAACCGTAAAAAATAACGTTAGACCCGCACTCATTGTTACCTTGTCAAAATAAACACAAGCGATAATTAAAACGCTTACTGTTATACATTTTTACACGCCAGCACTCACTGTTGCAAAGAGAATATGAACTGACTGAAAGTCAATAATATACATTCGGTGAAGTCACTTCATTATAGTGGTTATAGAAATAAAATATACCTGCAGGCAATTTTCAATAATAAATTAATAAATTATAGATAAATAATCAAATAAAGGCAAAAAGCATTGATTTTGTAAATTAGGCATTTATATTAAAAAAGGCAGAAAAGGGCAACATAAAACTGTGACGTTTCAATCACGAAAGTATAATTCGTACAGATTTACTTTCAAAATTAAGATAGATTTAACACATTTAAAAAGACATTCTGCCAAAGTTCCGGTCTCTGTTGATTAGACTAGCTGTGAAAGCACATAGATCACATGACATTATTATTATTGTTGTTATAGAGTATCCGGCAGCAACATTCCCATAGTAAAGTACCTCTATCGAATGTGGGTCATACGTGTTCAAAGCATGTAGGCACAAGTTAATCTCAACACAAACACGACAGATGGCAGATTTAAGTACAGATAACTGTCAGAGAATCTTCTTGTCACAGTGAGAATTGAGTTACGCTTTACTGCTAAATAGAGTGGGTCACCTCAGGCGTAATAGACAGACGCGAAAGTAGTGAAACGAGTTTTTAATATTTCCAAAGTGAAAGGACTTCTTATCGTTTGGTCCCAAAAAAAACTGAATTAATCATGATGTTTTCATATTCTTGTTTATTAAAACATTCGGTTACTTGTTGATACGTGAGAGTCTGTATCACCACTTTAAGTCACTCATATTAATTGCACCAATTAAAAATAAACTAAAATTCAAATTTCAATTCCTTGTTGATTTTGACTGCATTGTTAAACGTATTTGTGGCGAGTCTCATTTTCGATAAACAATAATTCTTACACTTGTGAATTTCATTACATGATAATTTTAAGTATATGATGCATTCAAAACGAACGAAAACTAATAGCCTCCAATTCCAAAGCTGTCTACATCCATTCTTAACAATTTTCAGGAAACGCCAACACTGATAACTTTTTTCCTAATTGTTTGCAGTGTTCGTCATATTTGAAGCTTATTTATGGAAGGAAAGAGGGAATTTAGGCATAACATTCATTAGAAAATTGCTAGAGACATTTAGGTAGATGACAAAACCGCCATTACCTCAATTTAAAAAAAAATGGATTTAGACATTTTTGGAATTGGACGCTTAAGTTATGAAAAGTCACTTTCAGGCACAGGTTATGATTTCAATTCATGACTCTGCCTTTTCTAATACATTTAATTATTTAGTAGTCATTTTATGTTAACCCTTTGCAGCATAGTGGCTGTCCAATTTTCTAAATTTTATGGCACAGATATTCCACCAAGGAATCACCTTCTGATTATACATAGAGGTGCGATCTGTGTTTTGAAATTGTATGCAGAGTTAAAAAAACTTTCTTTTCTTTTCAATGCAGAAAACCATAATGAATTTTAAGCTCAGGAATGAAAAAAAAAATCATTTATTTTATTAGCGCTTCATCTTTCCGAATTTTAATAGCCTACTCGTCACGAATGCATCTATTTATTTTATACAGCCCTATAGTTTTAAGACCATTTCAAAAATTCTGTCAATATTCAGTAACATTATTGAAATGTTTACATCTCATAAATATAATATAATACAGATTCCAAATAATAACATTTAATTTACTGCATGATTGAGAAATAATTTTCTGTCATACTTGATATAACATAATAAATTATTTTAAAAAACTGGCATAATATTAATTGTTTTATTTCCAATAACTTTTAGTTATAGCATTTTATCTAGAACTAAATATAAAAAAGTTACGATTAATATGCCATATTTTTATAGATATACTTCCTATAGGCTATATTGTAGACAATATTTTTCTTGATATAGCCTAAAAATTAAAATAATAATAATAATAATAATAATAATAATAATAACAATAAATTCCATGCCAAAGAGACAAATTTAAATCCAATTGGAATTTCTGATGAACATAGACAATTTTCAGGATAAGTTCTCGTGAAATATTCCTGTTTGTTGTTACTTTTTCTGCTAGTGTAACACCATTTGATAAAATTATCAATGATCATCATATTAATGTAAAGGAAAGCTATCTTTAATGACAACACTACAGACATCTTGTGAGAGTTATCTCTATGTGGAGATAAGAAATTGCTTGCTTGTGTGATCTAATTATTAAAAGTTATTTAATTCAAGAGTATTTTATCATAATTTAAAAAAATTGTAGTTAGTTATTCGTTGGCTTACTCAGTTAGGAATGAAAGTCTTCATCTTTTAATTCATATTTGAATGGTGAATTTGCAAAACGACTTAAGTCCCTAGAAGTAGTTTTGAGAAAATTAAAGAAAACTGTTTTTGGCCTCGCTGAACCATATATTGTTACCATATAATTTTTTATATGTAAGAGAAATAGTTTTAGTATACAATTTCTTACTTTTGTACTCTTCTTCAGGCCGTAAAAAATTTAATTACCTTCAGGACTTAAGTTGTTCTGCAAATTAACTTCAATTTTGCATCATAATTATTAGGTTACTGACACATAAACATGTTTAACTAAATGTACTTTACCAAAATCATAAAATAACCTTATTGCAATTTTTTAACAACATTATTTTGAACAATTTTTTAAACACAGAAGCACAGACGTCTGATGAAGAAAAGTATGATGTTAAAGAAATGTTTCTGAGCACTTATTTCCATTAAGAATTTGATTAGTGTGTTGTTCTTATTTTGTCCCGGACAACTGTCACAAAACAACCACAGTAAGTTCTTAGTATACTGGATGGAACATACTTATTGAAGTAGTGTGCAGGAGAAAATTGCATACCTAATTAAGACTTTTCTTGGCCTGTCCCTCATGGTAGAACAAAAGGACATTTCACTAGTTTTAATGTTGTGAACAGAGAAAGCTGGGACGGTAAGCTGGCGATAGTAGTACATATCCTGAGCTGGTGTTTAGGCAAGCATACATTTTTCATGTAGTCAAATGTGACAGCAAGAAAATCCTCTCTCTCGATACTTAACTTCGCTCCATTTTGCAATACTTTTTACTTCAGCTACATGTTTAGCACAATTACAGAGCATATTGCTTTTCATTTTCATGCTCTCTTCTTCAAACGTAATAAATTTTCTCAACTAAAGAATTACCATTGACAACAGACAAAAAACATTTTATCAGCTGATTGTATAATTAAAATTACATATTATATAAAGTTCTTCAGTACTTGACAGGCAAAACAACTTAAGTCCAGGACTAAAGTCTAGACTAGATTAAAATTGCAAGTTTCTTGTTTATGTTAGTTAATTAGTTAGGATACAATTAATTATGATACTTAATCACTCGTTTAAAGTTTGTGTGACTCCAACCTGTGTATATTTTTGTGTGGCTTTACTTTGTTCATAGGGTATTTTTATTTTCCTTTTTATTTCTATTATTGTATTTGTATTTCTGGTGGTGTGGAAGAGAATGCCTGATGGTCTTAACTACACCAGAATAAATAAATAAATAAAGTCGTTTTACCCCTTAACCAAACATTCTGCTGCTAAGGAAAACTATGCAAACGTCGTGGATTAAAGTCTTTCTGCTACTAAACGATAACCCTTGCACACAGTAACATAATCATGCTCACCAGATGGCCCGGGTTCGATTCCCGGTCGGGGCAAGTTACCTGGTTGAGGTTTTTTCCGGGGTTTTCCCTCAACCCAATATGAGCAAATGCTGGGTAACTTTCGGTGTTGGACCCCGGACTCATTTCACCGGCATTATCACCTTCATCCCATTCAGACGCTAAATAACCTTAGCTGTTGATAAAGCGTCGTAAAATAACCTACTGAAATAAAAAATAATCATGCTCTCAACTCAAAATCCCCAAAAAGTCGTTTTGCAAATTCACCATTCATTTATATCAACTTTAATTCACATTTATATCAACTAGATACCTATCTAGTCACATATAACACTTCTGCTGTGTACTAGAAGTTATCTTATTGTGAATTATAAAATGAAGTTTGTCCACCATGGGCAGTGTTAATAGGATGATAATGAAGAATTGATAAAAAGTAATTGCAACTTCATGTGTATCCACAAAAATCGTCATCTTAAGTTTGCTGGTACATGAAATTGTGTTATTAAACTAATAATTTTGTTAATACTGTATCCATTGCTGTAATTGTCATAAAATAATTAAAAACAAAGTGTGTAATGTTTTAAAGGGTAACTCTCGTAATCAGTGAAGAAGGTAACAACAGGGTATTCTATTACATTGTTACTAAAGAAGGTATAAGCAAATACCTTACTATAATAATACCGGACAGCTGTATACTAGCAGCATTGAAGTGAGTGCGAAATATCGCGGACTTGACATCTAGCAGAGCGGCGTGGAATTACGTCCACAAATACAAATATTAATTGAATAGTACCGTATTTAGTGTAACATTATTTTTTATATCAAAGCTGCATATTATGAGAAATATTGCATGCTTCATATTATTTTCCGTAATTAATTGTTGCGTATTTTTTCTTTGCTGTAGTGAGACAAAATTAATTCTGACATTAAGAATGAATTTACAATAAAGCTTTATATACCCATTGCTGACAACTGCAAAAATAAAAATGAGAGTAATCTGATGCTTGTAATAATTAGCAAAGGCATGTGGACAACAATAAAACTTAATTTGATAAAATCTTAAAATTCCAAATACATTTTAACTTCTATTCATTTATTAGGCCTAAATAAAAAAGCTAATTTTTATTGTTCTATCAACACAGAGACAAAGGCATTAGGACTAATAAAGAATTTTGTTGACTCACGTTTTATGAACTCTCGGAAATCGAAAGTACGATTTGGAGCAATTTGTAATGCTGTAATTGTAGCAATTATAAACAGCACATATACACCCTGACATTTTAACACTGTAAACTATTAACTAGCCCAGCAACAATATGCATTACAGTTGATTACAGCTTGTTTCGCGATTATCTCAACACCAGCCGTCTAGGTAGCAGCACCAACGTTGTTCGCGCGCAGAACTGCTAGCTGTCCGGTATTATTATAGTAAGGTACTTGGTATAAGTACCATGTAATTGAATAATGTAAGTTACATAGTCGAATCTTAATGTGTATGAACTAAGATATTATTTTAGTTGGAAACTTACGCCATGTTCCGTAGGAAGACGTTTCTAACATTTCAGAAGAAATTTCTGCCTACAGAACATTGTGGAAGCTTCCGAGAGAATTAAGTAATAGATGGCTTCTCAGATGCAGTTGAGACTTCCATATCAACACACTCGACAGCTCTACAAACTTCCGGAGACAGAGCAGTGGCTGACGATGGTAGAAGTAACCATAGGACTGCAAGTTACGAAGATTCTGAATTTACTACAGTTAATTCACCGAATACGTCTAGTATTCCTGGCCTTGTGAATAAAAACATAGTGTCCGACATATCAGCAGAATATGCTAGTGATGTGGTCAACCATCATCCAGTAACTAAATATGACACACAATCATCGTACAGAAATGCAGACGACGCAATTGATATGTCAAGTTCTAGTCATCCCACGAATCGTGGGAATAATAGTGATGTAGGCAATGTTAATCAAGAAGAAGCTGAATTTAACAAAAATACTTATATTTCTGCTGAGCATAAGACCAAATCTGAAAGTGTAAGCGAAAATGATGATAATTATCATGACAATACGAGACAAGGAAGCAGAGCAATACGGACAAATGGCAATTATGAAGTGAGCCCATCTCTGATATCGGATAAAGCCACAATTACAGAAACTAGACGTAGGTTTAATCAACAAATTCAAGGAAATGTGAAGATCACTAACAGTAAAAGAGGTCCGATGAATCATCAATATGTGCCAATTCAAGATAAATATAATTCGGAATTTGTTAATTTTTATAAGAGACAAACAAACCCTCAAAGTAACGCTTATGAAATACTGAGAGGACCATCACCACCTAATGAAATCTATGGCTCCGCGTACACACAAGATCCTTTCCAACGTTTACCTATCAAAGACTCATATGAGTCACTGAACTCATTGCACAATTTAACATACAGTTCTCTACGTCAAAGAGACGAATCACATAACCAGAAACCTTCAGATTCGCTTGGATCAGCTACTATTTCCCACAGTTCACAGCAAAATGGTTTCTTTCAACCACCGAATACATCATATAACCCAAAACCCACGGATTTCTACGTATCATCTGATGCCTCTTATAAACCACAGTCCAGAGGACCATTCAGACCGCAGCAAGAACATTACAGTTCTCCACAACGTAAAGCTCCTAGTGTAACACACGGTTTGCCCCACTATAAACCACCAGGAAACGCTCCGCTACCACGTAGACCACCAGCAAGAAAACCATTAACACCTACAAACGGCACTCCATTACGTAAACCTCAGGGCTCACCTCCATTCTATAAATCACCACACAACTCTCCAACACGTAAACCATCGGGTGTTCCTCATGGGACACCATCTCGTAATCCCCCTACTTCTTTATACGGTACCTCACCACACAAACCGTCCAGTGGGAGCTTACCCAGCAAACCTTATGATAGTTATGGGTCACATAGCACGTTACATAACTTGCATCACAGTTCCCCACACCTTTCAACAAGACCATCATTTGAATCACCACAAAAAAATCAACATGACCCTTCATCGTTTAACTCACAATTTAATGAGCCTTATAATTTTCAAACACCACTTCATAATTCATCGCCACAAGGCTCCAGATCGCCTGTCACATTTGATTCCTCAGTCTTAGATGACACTCCTAGACCATCGTACGACTCGCCATCGAGAAAACCGCAAAGTTCTTCATTTGATTCACAATCTGATTACTTACATGGCTCTCCAACTTCATCTTACAACCCATCATCACATGGCATAAGATCACCTACAAAATCGTCAAATCGAGGGCCCAATCCTTCATATGACTCACCATCAAGAAAGCCAGGAATTCCTACATATGAGTCACAATCCGATAATTTTTATGAGTCACCAACTCCCTCACATAGCTCAAGACAACCAATACCGGTCAGATTATCCTCACATGTCTCATCATCTAGTGATTCAGCTGAGTCACCTACATCAGTGTATGGTTCATCGTATAGTGACTCACATAAGTCACTCACTCCATCTCACGGCTCAACCACTAGTCTTCTTTATGATGATCCGTCAGACAAATTTCATGAGTCTCTAAGTTCCAGTGGTAAGGGCACATCTGGACCTACATATACATTTGTGAAGACAGACTATGACGGAAATGTGAAGTGGGGAGTTCGTCACAGCGTGGGCAGTCAATATGCAGGTGGTCACCAGTGAATAACTGTTCATGTAAGTTATATTAGGGAGCCTCTGAATCTCACTTCAACTATACCTCACTTGGGCATTGCAGATCTTCTGACTAACTATTTATGTACATCGCTTTTAGATATGGTGCCTTCTGTGCGGTTCTGTGACTTCTCTTCATATTCTAGTTATGATATCGTAATGATAAACATTCCAAAACCTACAGCATGGATATTTCTCATAATATTATACTCTACTCATTAACCTCTTGAAGGGCCAGGTTCTGAATACTCTGTTCTACAACTCATTTTCTAGCCTCCGTGGATTTACTTACATATTAATTCTTGACAATGTAAGTATACAATCTATCACACCATATAGCATGTAATTCTCTATGCCTTTGGCCTAAACACAACTAATCTAAACAGTATAAAACGGATATTTGTTTCCATTGATATTTATCTCTATTGTAAACCTTTGTTAGTGCACGTTTTTACTTAATCATTTTCTATCAATAATGTGAGCAACTGCGTAGTAAGATAAAATAGTTCATAAAGAATTTGGAATACACTTCTTACTATTCCACAATAAATAACAGTTATCTTTGTTTTATTATAGATACCTAAAATTTACGTAGTAGTTTAAATAATATGTCCATAAAACTAAAATCCCGGGATACTTCTGACAGAAAAACAATTGGACAGAAAGAAACATTAGGTAGTATTGAGATCTCCACTGAGTTTGGAGGAAGAGAAAGGAAAGTCTTTGAAATTAACATTGTTAGGATAAAAGCTTAATCTATAAATTCGAGAAAAACAGAAACTTCAGTTACGCGAAGCATAATAAGGGACTATTTAAGATAAATTTATACGCCGATGAATGCTTCATTTAATAACACTTCCTGTTTTTTCTTGCCTACTATAATTTGGAGCATTATTCCGAACGTGGATATGTCTCAATTGAGCAGTGATCAATAAAAATTAATTTTCAGTAATTCGGAAATAGAAAATATGTAGTTGTAAAGTAATATATTTATGGAAGTTATCTTTGGCAAATAGGCGGTCAGATAGCTCAGTTGTCAGACCAACTGAATATGGACTAAAATTCCCGGGTGATGAAGGGATTTTTCTCGTTGCCAAACTTCCAGAAAGTCCCGAGGTTCACTCAGCCTCCTATGAAATTGAGTGCCGGGTCTATACCGGGGGCTAAAAGGCGGTCAGAGCGTGGTGCTGACCATACCACTTCATTTCAATGCTGAGGTCATGAAAGCATGGAGCTCTACCTCCGTGCTCCCCAACGACAATCATGGCATGTAAGGGGGATAACTCTTACTCTTCGATAAATCTAAAAATTCCTATACTTCGTTCCATAATGTCTGACAGGAGATGTAAACATTGTCGGCAAAGAAGACAGATGTACAGGGACATCATTTTATTTTTACTTCACTTTTTATTGTACCTGAGATTTCGAATGTACTTCATTCCCACCCCCTCTACTAGTAAACTTCCAACTGTTCTCCACACAGAACCAAGGCCGCGTATGCAGTCAAAGTAAACAGTACTGAGTTAGTGAGTATAGTACTTTCCGCAATACGTTCGCGTTTTCCAGTGACGAAAGAGCTTTCAATATTGAATTATATTTTTGCACAGATACTGTCGTTCGTTTCCTTACGTCGCATCCCGGTTTCCCCCACCCGCTTCTGCTCCCCCATGTGGCTGGGCTGTCTTAGCTTCTTTCTGAAAACATTAATTTCTGTTAGGAATTGGACGTCTACGTATTATTATACAACTGTTTAAAATAACTTCAATAAAAGGGCCTCGTTAAGTAATTAACTGACACGTGATTTCCCCCCCTTTCTACGACCCTGCGACAAAATCACTTGGACGGACTGTAGATAGCATGTCTGAGTAATTTTATCGTTTCGGATCGGGCAGAAGTGAAAATTGAATTTACAGTACTTAAGGTACTCTTTTATAGAGTAGGTACAGAATTATTTCAACATGAGTTATTAGTACGAAGGACGAAATTGGTAATTGGAATTAGGTACAATAGTCTATAGTGCGATAATATGCGCAAAAGAACTGAAGACTGTATCGAAATGAAGGGCCACCTTTTTCAAAAATATGTTTAAATATCCATATTATGATTATTTTTCAATTTAACTTAATTCTCTATATTGTACGCTAATGTGCTGTAGACAATATAATATACACTGCATAATGAATACGTTCGAATGAATAGCTCAGTTCGTGAGTAAAAACACTTATTGTTAATACAGTACTGTATCTTGATTAAACAAAAACCTAATGAAAATTATCAAACTCAAAATCGCGATATTTCCTAGTTTACGTAAATGGATGAACTACTTTTTTTTCCCTCCTATATTTAGTAAAGTGATTTGTTTGTATTTTACACCAGTATCATCGAACTCCATTCGTGGAAGGGGGTAGCAAACGGTGTTTTCGGTTCTCAACTGTTAATCCAGGTTAATATTAAAATGTTAGTAAAAATAAAATGATGTCCCTGTATAACTGTTATTCAACCAATGGCAGAGGTCTCATTCCACGCTTGTCTTGAAGTTGGGCGGTCTGAAGCGTTCTGAAGTGTCATTGGTTGAATAGCAGTTATACTTCTCTCTGCCTCTGTCGGCAATGTTTACTTCTCCTGTCACACATTATGGAACGAAGTATAATAATATACACTGCTCACCCACAAAATGAGACTTTCCCAAGCAAGACATTATGGTTGTGTGTTTAATGAAATTGTAAGCTAAAGTGTAATTTAAAAAAGGATGGAAAAAGTAAAAGAGCATTTTGAGAGGAAGTTGTTACGGCACTAAACTGAGCTAATGTTTATGTTTCCAGCCAGCCTTGCGTCTGAAGTGAACGATGCCCGAATAAGGCGTGACGGAGGAGGTGGACACGGTGTTACTGGACCTGTCCACACATTCGTGAAGACAGACAAGCATGCGCATTTCAAATGGGGAGTGCGACACCATGTTGGTCATCAGTATGCTGGCTAGAGCGCTGATAAGCTACATACCAAAGCAGTTTCCTCACATAAATAATATGGAAAATGGAAAACAATTTCTATTTATTTTAAATAATGACAGTCTTGAAATGTATTTGCTGAACCTACATCAAAATTACAAAAAAAAATACTTTTATATTGGCTATCACTGAACACAATAGTAGGCCTACATGTGAAATGTTGGTTACTAGAAAATCTGTGGCTTAATTTGTCGACTAAACTTTAGACTCCGTGAAAATTGTCTATGCAAGTATTTTCCTACAATGTTATATTTATATTTGTTGTTATTGTTGTTTTACACTTATATTTTGTTAATAAAATTTTTATCTGAGATGTATTCATATTTTTTGCTAATGTTTACAATCAGTTTTCAGAAAAGATATATATTACGTTATGCACAAATCAGTTCAAATGATAGGTCGTACCTTCTCTTATAGTGGTTCACAATGATTGTTAGAAACTTACTTTGAGCAGTATGAGGCTTATTATTTGTCTAGAAAGGAGGATGAAACGCTTTATCTCCCTCTGCCTAACTTCAAAAAGCTGTATGTATTTATAATTGTTCTTAAATATTATAGGTGTTGTTAAATTAAAGAAAAATGAGCATATGACGTTAATTAAAAATGCCACTCAACATGCAGACCTTTTCATCACTAGTAATATTGACTTCCCTACACTCCATAAGCGTGTACCAAGTGTGTGAGGACTGAAAAATAGTAATTTTATGATAAATACGTCATTAATTAGTATTATAACCTCAATAATGTATATTCACATACAGTGAGGGAAGTGGGAAAAAACCAGAGGCGGTATGCTACCCCAAGATTTTCCTCTGGCATACCTCGATTTAAAAAAAGACATACCCCCTGCCTTACAACATAGACATACATGATGTATACAATAAATTGTTTCGTGCAGTCAGTGACGCGAATCTTTGAAGCTTACACAACACATTAAATTTCTTAATAAAATAATTTCAATTTACTTCAGTTATTTACTAGATCATTTTACAATGTCCTTTGAGACTTATCATTTAAAATAATGTTGAAGCTTCAAAGTGCCTTACTTAATTATTAATAAAAAGTGCAACAAAAAAAGACACAGTCACTAAATTGGCAACAATGGCACCACAAACTACAGACCACAGCCTTCTATACTTGAAATACTACCGTTGTAAGCATTCCAGGGGTTGAGCTTATCAAATAAGCGTGTCTAAATACATGTTGAATACAGTTCCAGAAGGCTGTGGTTTAGATTTACGAAGCAAACAGATAGTACTCTTTGCTGTGAAGAAATGTATAAACAAATTTTTACGATCACATTTTTTCAGTTACGGTATGTCATGTTTCACTAACGGTATGTTTTCTGGCCATAGAAACTAGTGTTGGTATTCCATACCGTCGCATACATTTTAGAGAATATATTTTTTCGTGATGTGATAATTTCCTCTCACCAGAGCCTTCTTCAGTTACAAGCCGGAGCCATACGTCGGCAACACTGTAATTAACTGTCAACCGGAGGCCTACCACACTGAACACGTGTTTGTGCTAATGCCGATTTTCAGTGTAAATTAATGTTACAATATAAGTGTGTGTCAATGGAATTATGTTTGCGGTCGTACCAAACGTTCATTATTGATGTATTATAAACTATGTGCGTGTTGGCAATAAAATCAAGACAATAAATGAAAAAAAAAATGGTTCCAGTCTTTGGAAATTTTTACGTTAGTGATGACAAAGTAAATATTAAATATTGTATTAACTACATTTTTATAGTCTTACTTGTTGTTTGTGATGTATCAGAATTCTAGCCAAATTGTTGGGTCTCGCCTGCTATATCAATAAAGTTACGCCGTTGATTTTCAAGTTCATTGTAAACAGCTGTTTTGTGATCCCATAAAATAAGTTGCAGTTTTGAAGATTCGGAATGCCTGCTATACGTCAGAATTATCTATAATTTGTAGATGCATACACTCACTTTGTTGGTTTTCAAGGTTTATTTATTAATATTATTCCTTTTGTAATAAATTAGTTATAAACATGTCTCTTTTCACTTCGTATTTACAGGATTTAAAGTTCACTAAGTTTACGCTAATTGGCACATACTTAATAGATAATGATGTATTTTGTTACGTATGTTGAAGGTATTTTTCTTAATTTTTTCATAGATCTTTATACTTGGCCTTGGCCTATTTAAAATTATATTTTTAAAAATGTATAACAAATAATTTAGGATAACAGTATTGTTATGATGACTGGCGAGGTTCAAACTAAAACCAGCTTCCTGGGTATCGGAAATATTTATTGAAAAGCACGACAGCTCACATGGAATTAAAATGTAGGCTATATGATATTCTAGACCTTTCACGTCAGAGGTGAAACAACATAAAGCGACAAAACATTGTCAATTTAATAGCCACATAATGGTTAATTGATTTGAATAGGGTATTGCGAAAGTGCGTCGTTATTATATTTATTTTGGTAGAAGTAACATTTCTTTAAGTATTTATTTATTTTCCCTAGTACCATCAATTGAAAACACGTATGATTTTAAGGTTTTTTGAAGTTATAAGTGGCTGTATGCAAGTACTTAGGCGGTATTCTGAAATTCAAATAAAATACCATTTCGGATTCCGTAATAAATTACGTACATCAATACGCTGAATCTTGATCATATGCACTTAGTTTTGTATCAATTAATGTCGAAAATGTACATGTGACAACGAAATCAAATCACTAAAACGTCAAACGTCATGCCTTTATTTCGCCTCCGCCCGCCTCCACTCTGCGTTGCCAAACCTACCCATGCTCCGGCTCGTAACTAAAGAAGGCTCTGCTCTCACACGTTAAAATCGCATCCTGATTTTGAGGAATTTTCAGCAAACTTCACTACGCCTATGAAAAAATTACAAATACATGATAAATTTGTTCTCTGAATTTATCTTTTAGATTTGATGCGGGATTTTAGTTGTTTTTTCACCACGTCACTGATGCAGACCCTTCCAAATTTCGCAGATAAGTATCAAGATTTATATTATAACACGTGAACTGTTAAGTTCTACCTAATTTAGTTAGTATAAATTAAAAATTACTTTTAAATGGAAACTATTTCAGTTTTTTTTTCCTTTCCGCTGACAACACTGTAGCAAATTTAGGCGAATACTCGTATTAAATTTACTGTTGAGTACTTACAAATAGCTTACTACTACAATAGTGGAAAGTAATGATTAATAACACGTATGTGGTTAGCGACAGAGTCGCCAATGCCATCTAGCGACTCGCCATGAGAACAAATACATAGGCTATATTTAAACTTAAAGAGAAAAATGTTAGTTTGATATTTAAGACGCATAATAACTAAATAAATTCAAAGCTGTTTCTTTTCGTTTTTGTGCCCTTGTCATCTATATGAATTGTAAAATAAAATCTGAATTTTAATAAGGAAATGGGAGGAAGGAAAATTACTAGAAAAATAAATAATGATTATCTATTCATTTGAAAGAAATGATTTGTTTAATATATTACCTCTGTGCTACTTTCAGACAAAAATTTGTGAATATCATTTTCAAATATTTCTGATATCTCAGGACAATTTATTTCCACTTTTCACTTTACTTGGTCAAGATACATCGATTCTTTTTCACTGCACATAAATTTGTAAAATTCAGTGCAACTTACATGAGCCATGTTATACTGAATGTCAAAAATAGCTTTAAGGATGAGAGAGTTTATCTATTTCTCTCATCATTAGCTACAATACTCAAATCAATCATAACCTCATTATATGGTCCTTACAATCCCTTGTATTTGGGAAACTTGACAATTATTTCCGTTCATTTGAATCTGGTAATTAAAACAGTCGTATATGGCACAAATGACACCTCTTCAGCCATTTCCTTAAATTACAGGACATGAGAAATAAAAAGAGAAAAACATCGTTTTTACCAAAATATATTAACTGCCATGGATGCTGCTGTTAGTTATCTTATCGAACCGCTAGGTGGCAGTCGTGGAGTATGTCATCAGTTTTTATCGTCACTTTCCACTATTGTAGTAGTAAGCCATTTGGTACTTACTGGTTTTATTTTTTTTACTTCTAGTGTCATATCTATTGCTTCTAAATATTTAATTCTTTAATTTCCTGGACCTTATCATGTTTTTAGTGTTTGGAATGTATATGGTTTCGGGTCCATGTTTGGACTGCTACTGAAAGGACTTGAAGTAATGCTATGGCATTAAAGTTTTACTTATTCTTTAATTAGTAGATTGATTGAAACTGAAGAGCTTGGGTGGAGGTTGTTTCAATTGCCTCTGTGGTAAGTCTGAGTATAATACTTTATTTTGTTGAGTTTCCACTTTGTTAAGATGGATGCTGCTGTCTGTGAGAATTATTTCACTGCTACAAGTGATGATTGGCTTGATTTATACTTCATACATTTAGCTCTTGTCAGTCTAAACTCTAAAGATACTGTATCAGAAACTTTCTTTGGATCTTACATATAGTTTGGGTTAATTTCCAGGTGGTCTGTGTTCTCACTATTTTGTCTTGATTCCCTGAAGTCAGACAATGTAGTTAATGTTATCTTTTCACTTTTCATTACACCAAGAACCGTACTGCAATATTGAAAAACTCAGTTTTACGTTTTTGACGGAAATACGCGTTTTCAACATCTGTATGATATTCGTCCGAGTAGAGCGTTTTTCCTAACTACTGGACAGACTTCCTAAATAGTGGACAGCCTCTTCAGCGAATAGAGATTATAAAGAATGGACACTGAGCGAATTTTTCTGTGTTTTGTTTCTCTGTGCGCCAGCATATAGTTCCACTTTCAAGCGCTAGAGGTTAGTGTAATCGAGCATACGCTAAGATAATAATTGAGTATACGTAGAGTTGAGACACAAGATCCAAACATCGCCTACCTTATTGCATAATTCAGTAACGCTTTGCTTCAAATAAATTCAAGTTAACAGCTTTTCCTTATTTCTCAGTGAGAAACTAGTTGTAATAATATTATTTTATATTTCAGATATCATAAATTATATTATAAAATAATATAATACATTATAAAATCAAGTATCGAATTCGTTTAATATTTGTATATAATATAATATAGGTACATGGTTTTACTTCTCGTAAGAGTTTTGTTTTTCCATTTTCAGCGCTATCAAATCATTACATATTTTAATTGTTGTTGAGGTCAACGTCTCAACTCTCATTATAAAGGAACTCTAGAGTCTAGACATTACAGTTAATGACGGATTTATTATTTTATGGATCCAATTTATTTTATTTCAGTACATAATGTACCTAGATGTATTAATTATATGTGTTATATTTCCGCTGTGTCGATTGCTAGCTGGTGTGATGTCAGCGCCAACTCTAGGGAGAAAGCAGAATCTCACGCTTTAGCTGGCTTGAAGATCATTGAAATCAGTCCGGCTACATCAAAGGTACTGACGCGAAGTGTCCATTCTTTATAATCCCTATTCGCTGGCCTCTTCATATTCAGTAGGGTCTATGTGAAATTCAATTCAGCTGGAGAAAATGCACATGAAAATTATAATAGTTCTTACTAAATATAATGGATTTTATACATAAAAATAATAAAAATTAGCAATTTATTCAAAATTAGTTGTAATTATTATTTAATATTTTATTTCCTTACACATCGGCTCACTTTTCTTCTGTATGTTGAGGCGAAGGTCAATAACAGATTACTGTTTTACAACTTTTCGTGGACGGTTCGCTTTTAGGGTACTATTGGTTACCTGTCAAGTTGTTTATGTACTTAAAATAACATTATAAATCAGCAATACCTTGAAATACGTGTAGTCCTTTCTGAAATCGACCGTCTCGTGATACGTGTGCAATCAGCAATTTAGCTAGTATTCTGAATTCCAGAAAAAAAATCTACTGGAGTAAACAAAAGAGTGTAGTTTATTACGTCCCATATCATTGTACCAAATAATGTGTGTTATTCTATTGGTTAGTGTTGACGTACGCGCTAAAATATTTTTATGCTCGACCATGCCGAAATGTAGTAATGATACACCTGGTAGCAGTCCTTTAATGCATGTCATTAAAGTACACCTACTCATTAAAGTACAGGTGTTCAGCCAATGTCAACTCAGCTTACAGGTGTTCAGTCAATGACAAGTCAGCTTTGTACCGTTATAAAACCGCAAGTATCAATTATTCTCGGATATGCAATCGAAAGAGAATTAGCGAAAAGTCACGGAGGCTGGAAATCCAATATTGTCGCAGAAGGTTATGTTCTGTTACTATAATAATTAGCGTTAATTGTAAATAATATTCGAATAAATTCAATTTGCCATCTCGTTTTTCAATGTCGAATTCAATAATCAAGGTTATATCAAGTCTAACGGGATTACATCAAGGTCAATGACATTATTGTTCCTCGGAAAAAATCAATACTTTCGCGTCTGCGCACATCTCACAATTCACGACCTAGAACAAGGTCACTTCCGATCTTGTCAGATACAAATAAAATGTATACATCTGAATAATTTCAAGTTAGAAATATGGTCGAGCATAAAAAGTCGTATGAAACTTGCCCATAATGGTAATTAAGACGCTCGTATGAATATTATGAAACTCGCTTGCGCTCGTTTCATAAATATCCATACTTGCGTCTTAATTACTATCATTATAGGCTCGTTACATAATGTACTATTATGCTCGACCATGCCGAAATGTAGTAATTATACACCTGGTAGTAGCCCTTTAATGCACCTCATTAAAGTACACCTATTCATTACAGTTCAGTTGTTCAGCCAATGAGAAATCACCATTGTAGCATTATAAAAGCGCAAGTATCGATTATTCTCGGATATGCAATCGAAAGACAACTAGCGAAACGTCACGGAGGCTAGAAATGCAATAATGTCGCAGAAGGTTATGTTCTGTTACTATAATAATTAGCGTTAATTGTAAATAATATTCAAATAAATTCAATTTGTCATCTCGTTTTCAATTCTAAATCAATTTTCAGGTTATATCAAGATTAATGTTCATGTTATTCTCTAGATTATAGCAAGGTCAATGACATTCGTTCCTCGGAAAAAATCAATACTTTCGCGTCTGCGCACATTTCACAATTTAGAAAGTCAGTTCCGCTCCTCACTTAGATAACCATAACATGAATACTTATGAATAATTTCAAGTTAGAAATATGGTCGAGCATAAAAATTCGTATGAAAATTATGAAACGAGCTTGCGCTCGTTTCATAAACAAACATACTCGCGTCTTAATTACTACCATTATAGGCTCGTTGCATAATGTACTATTTCGTAATTCCTTATCGAGATGTTGATCATTAGAATACTGATAATTTCCACAGAAGTGAAATATATTAAAATCGTGAACCGACATTCGTGATATATTCAGAATGCAGATATGAGTTATCACAAATACATTCCCACAAAATTCATATCAATGCCTAAAGTGTGGGCTTCCTTTAGGCCGTAGGCCTACTGTTTACATTTTATACAACTAGAACCTGCGTCAAAATTTGACATAACCTATACCATTCCTTGTACTGCCGACACTTGTCTCGCTCTTTTGTAACCCTACAAAGAAATTATCTTCTTGTACTTGCCTAAGTATATAAACATTATTTTACTAAACATACAGTAATGAACAGAAACACTTATCACTGTAGAGATTGGAGTCTGTGTTGTAAGTGCTGTAGCGTGGTGGACTCTGCACAGACATTAAGACGACTGCGTAATACAATTTTATTTTCATACAATTGTGAAAAGTTTATTTACCTCCACATCGTTCTTGTGAGGGAAAATCGGACTAATCATCAACAAGGTATATTACTTTACAGCAGGACAGCAACCGTAATCACAAATCTATTATCAGCAATTCCATATTTAGGAACATTTCATTACTTGAGGGGCAAACGAAAATTTTTACGACCGGGTGCGGCTCATTATTTCAAAATTATCTAATTGAATAATATAAGCAGGAAAACAGAGGTATTCACATAGGTGTAACTTTACATTATAGTATTAATATTAGTAGTATTAGTATTTATTTAACCTGGTAGAGATAAGGCCGTCAGGCCTTCTCTGCCCCTCTACCAGGGGATTACAACTATAATATGAACAATAAAATTACAATTAACATTAAATTTACAATTACAATTACAATAAAAATTAAAGTACGACAAGATTACCTGATTAATGAAAGCTAGACATTTTATCATAGAAGTTAAGAACAAAGAATATTTTTATATTTACTGAATTACAAATTAAACCTACAATAACAAAAATCTATAGGTCATATTTAGAGCGTACCTCCCTACCATTTACTTTATATTTACCGGTACACTATAAGACATTCATGGAAACTTCAATTCAATCATTTCACACATATTACAAATTGTTGAAGTCCCGCGCCGTGGCGTCGTGGTCTAAGACATCCTGCCTAGGACTCCCGTTACGGAATGCGCGCTAGTTCGAGTCCTTATAGGAGAAGAAATTTTCTCATGAAATTTCGGCCAGTGTATGGGACCAGTACCCACCGAGCATCGTGATGTACTTAATAAGCTACGATAGGAGCGAAATCCCGTTACGAAAGCCAGCTATAACGGCTGGAGGATCATCGTGCTAACTACACGATACCGCCAGCCTGCTTGGATGATCGTCCACCTCTACTTCGGCATATGGACGTGAGGACAGCAGACGACTGGTCGGTCATGGTCCTTCATGGGCTGTCGTGCCTCGGATTATTACTATTATTATTATTATTAATTGAAATAAGATTTAAATACAGTCCACTTGTTTAATAAGCAGACAAGTAATTTAACACAAAACATTCATGGAAACCTCAACTAATTCACTCGTTTGGCACACTTTAAAATCAGGAAAATTAATGTGAAGATTGGCACTGCTTTTCTGGTACAAGTTTCTCAATGTCCTCTTTAAGCTCGTTGAGGGAATGTCTCAGGCTTGATTCTAGTGCAGTGCTTTCATTACGATTTCTCGGTTTCTATTTATAGCTGCTTTAAGAGCCGAAAAAGCACTTTCACACATATACGTACTGCTAAATAATGATAAAATTCTAAACGAGAATTTATGCAGTTCTTTTGATATTTCAAAAAATTCTAAGGAACTTCATATTTTTTGGTATGGAAGAATAGATGTGCCTAACAATCACATAGGTCCATTTGAAGGTCTGAGTGCACCTAGTTCACGTAATTTTCCATAGGGTTTTAGAGAGTGCAAGTTTTGGCTTTGGAGTGTCTTGGAATCCGTTCTTGAACTCCTCCTTGATATAATTTTTATGATTTCCTGAAACTGCATGATATTTCAGTAATTTTCTTCATCTTTCAAATGTTGGCAAGAAGGGAAGTGTGATGTAGGTATAATTTCTTTTTAAGGTAATTTATATCACAAGTCTATTAAGTGTGTGTATCCAATGCCTGCTCACTTCACTTGCGTGATTCGGGTTCTACATATTGCGGATAGATGGCAGGACCAATTTTCAATTTGTACATCACTTAAAAAACTTACGTGTCACCTTAATGTGCCCCATAAAATTTTTTGCAAAATCAGAGACTGGAAATTCAGGAATTTAAAGTAAATGGTGTAAAATTACAACTCTTCAATACCTTATTTTTACTTAAAAATAATTTATATCTTTTTTTTTCATATAGTCCGTTAATAGTTATGTGTTATCAGTTAGTTTATTAAAGTTAATAAAAAAACTCACAAATAAATTTATTATAAATTCATATAAAAACCAAATCCTGTATCTTTCAGAGATTCTATCTTGTATGTATTTATTTACACTGCAAGTGGGCAAGCACCCAGTGGCAGTGGTATATACAATATAAACAATACACAATAAAATGATAAGCAATACACAATAAAATTTACAATACACAATACAATTTTACAACACATATACAATTTTATACACAATACAATAAGAATACACAATACAATTTAACACAATAATAATAAAACAAATAAAATACCTAATTTTACAATACAACCTACATAATTATGTATAGGTCCTACATAAGTTTCAATAGTCTTTCACTTTACTCTCATCTCATTCCCTGTAGTGGCACTATGACGCATTTCACTGACACTTTAGCACACATTTCACTGACACTCTGTAATACATTTCACTGACACTATAGAACACATTTCATTGACGCTATAAATTATCACTGATCGGAACTGTTCACTGCACTGTAAAACCATAACTTCACTGACTCACCTCGCTTCACTGATACAACAGTTCAAATAAGTCAAATAATTACATCCTTATGCATACTTATAAACAGAATTACATTTAAACTAAACATTTTTAGTCCAAGGCCCTCTTACACGCTATTTTTAAATAATTTACAATTCAAACCAAGGAAGTAAACTCGTCAGGCTAGATAAATACATGTCACCTTATGGTCGTATGAAACTTTATCACTAATGTAGGCTGCTAATGTGGAAAAATACTTATATTAATTTAGTTGTATGGACACGTTACATGTTATATATGCAACTCCAATTTCAAAGTGCAGTAACTACTCAAAGGTTATAAAATGATAGCGGAATAGTGTTCAAATAAGAACAATAAAGAATTCGAAGTATTAGGGAAAATCTCCTGTAAAATAGCTTTGCTGATGCAGAAAGGTATGTTATTAAAATTACAAGAATAAGATATTTTATAATAATTATAAATGATTAACTAATTGATTTAAAAGAGGAGGACTTAGTAATATATGAAATGCAAAAATAAGCTCCTATATATTTAGTCCTCTTTAGGGAAGGGCACGGACTGGAATTGTCCTCGTACGGAGGCCGCTTAGATGGACTCATAGTACTACCTGGGATGGATGTACGCTCTACAGATTCCACTACACGCCCCCTTCGTACTCCCCTACAGCCTACATGATCCATATACCTTTCCGCGTAGACCCTACCGCTGCACCTCAATCCCGGGAGCCCAGTGATGAGCCCACAGTGTACAGCGCTACCACCAACAACAAATGACCACATATCTAGGTGGTCCAAGTTCGGTGGCAGCCTCAGTCGACTCTACATAGGAGCAAAGCTCGAAACCTATGAAAGAAACGGAGCTCATGTTGATGATGATGATGATGATGATGATGATGATGATGATGAAATGGGTAGAAGTGTAATTACTATGGCGAAATGAATCCGAGGCTCAATACCGAAAATTACCCAGCAATTCTGCTTCAATTGGTTGCGGGAAAACCTCGAAAAAACCTCAACCAGGATTTGAACCCAGGCTCGTTCGTTTCACGTCATATTGTTGTTCCACAGCGGTGGACTAACTGTGCTGATGTAGATGCGGTATCTTATTAAAATTATAACAGTAGGAAATTTACAACTAATTTATTTACCAGAGGACTGCTTAGTAACATATGAGGTTGCATGAATAAGCTATTATTTTCAAAATTGGCAAGTGTTTATTAAAAATATTATCCACATACAAACACAAAATATTTGACACTGAATTACAGTCTTGTATTCTTCTCAAACATAAAATGTAAACATTAAATGAAAATTGACAATATTCATACCAACAAGAAAAAGAAACATTCTCATAGTTTTTCCAATATTGTAAGTAGTGTAACCAGCAATGCATCATATAAGCCCAAGAGACTAAAAAAATGTATACGTTACACAATGAGACAGGAGCATGTTGCCAACCTAAATTAGAAAATAATATTAATATTTCTTGCTTTAATTTTGCAATCACTTATCACTTCCGAATTTCTATGGGCTTCAACATACCGTTTAAAATGAGAATTGGTAATGGCATTGCACTTGTCAGAATTTTTTGCTCCGACACACTTCATATCACTTACTTATTGTTGGTAAGCCTGGTATACTACAGAAGGACCTGCAGGTTGTTGTGCTGCAAAGCCAATTGCACCTGCCTTAACAGCCTTGGGCCTTGGAGCTGCTGGGAGGGGAGCATATTGTAGCTGTGGCTGCACTCCCTGGTACTGCACTGGTGCAGGTGCAGGTGCTGGTGCAGGTGCAGGTCCAGCTGCATGTGGCTGTGGAACTGCAGAAAACTGTTGTCTGGCTAGAGCTCGCAGTTGTGCCAACTGTTCTGGTGTTGGTTGTGCAGCCACACTGTTGTAAATTTGGGCATATGGTTGACGAGCTGGAGCTGGGGCTGGACGCTACAAAGAAACAAGCGATCATGTTGTTCAACATACGGTATTTGCGTAGCCCAAATATTTTTGTGCGAGATCGTGCGTATTTGCTTGCTTTCCGCACAAAACCAATATGCGGTAAGTGTGAAATACCACATTCAGTATTCCCAACGTAACACACATAACAATTTCACTCTTCTTACCGCTTAAAAGACATATTCATTTTACTGCTTTAGGCTTTTAACATATGATTTTTAGAGACGTTTAACATAGTAATAATTATTAATTAATTGGAAACTTACCACCTAAATTGCACTGTTAATTATTGTGTTTAAATATTTGCAAAAATTAAGTAAACTCTACTACTCCACTAAAGTTATTGCATTCGTGATGCAAGTAACATTAAGGAAGCCGTGAAAAAATCAACAACATTCCAGATACCGATGTTATTACTGCAATATGTTATATAAATAATATTGTTAAAATATTAAAATGAAAAATAAATCATTACATAACCTTACCGATTGTTTTAAGTTCGCATTTATAGACTGGGGGGAAAAAAAGACAGACGTATATCACGTCTCAACTACGTTTCGCTTTTTCAATCTTTTCCTCGAACATGAAAACATCAACATACCGCTCTTGTAACGCATATTACTATTACGGTCTTACTAATAAACACTGTATAGTTTTTATACGAGACTGATGCAGAGCTGAGACAGAAAACGTTACTAATAAATCATGCATAAGCGATTGTTTGCAGTAGTTACATACACGAAACCCCTTGTTTAAGCGTTGTACGAGTATATAGAGAAAAAATGGTCGCCACTCTAACAGCTGTTCGTATCGACTGTCATTTTATAATGATGGTTGCCTTGTAACAACAGAAGAACAAAACAAAAACCACAGAATAATTAGAATAATATTATTGCTGTAGCTCGTACTCTTTGACCAAAATATAGTGTGGTAATCGATCAGAGCCAGTTGTACTATCGATACATAACACGGCACACTAGAGCGTTCTACCGGATGCAATAGAGAACCTCAGATATTCTATTACCTTTCGTAACGAAGTAATAACGAAACTATGACGTAGATGTGTAACAGTTGCACTGTTATACACGACGTATGTAGTGATTATTAGTAAGGAATTTACAAACGGCTTACAAACGAGCTACTCATTGTATAAGTACACATAAGAGAGTTAAACATCTGTATATAGAGTTTTTATTAGTTAGTCGACACGAAGCTTCCATGACCTTTAAGAGAGTAAAATATAAGAAAAGAGAAAACGAACATGCTTGCTATACCAGTGGCTCCCAAATCCTTTCGACTTGCGATCTTATAGTGATCCAAACCATGCACATAATTTCATATAAAATTTTTAGAAAATCTAGTTATTAATCGCAACGAAATTGTACAATACAGGGCTTCTATTATACAGAGTGTCTCATTTAATTTGACCACCCAAAATAACTTTGTGCGCAAGCACCAAATGAAAAATTGTTTCATACAAAAGATGTACCGTCAACTCTGGATATAGTGAACATTCGGCTATAGTGAACCTACATCGTTGGTCCCGACCCGCATACATTAAAAAGTACTCGGTTACAGTGAATATAAAAAATTGAAGTTACAAGAGTTGTATCCTGACATTCTTATTTGAAGTCAGACCTTCTTGTATAAAGTTGAGAACAACAACATTTTAAGTTTCTTACTTCTTTAGTCAAAGGACAAAGGTAGGATTAGTGATTTCTAGACAATGAGCTGTACTGTAAATCCAGGCAACGCGTGGCGACCTTGCCTCACTCCACCATCGAACGGTTGCCATTCTGTTCTCAGGCACACTACTCTACTGTTATTTCTAATTCTACGCAGTCAAAGGTTTGCCTTTTGTTCTCAGAAACATTTCCATTATGACGGATAGCATCGAAACAAAGGAAAATGAAATTACCTTCTTTTATTAAGAGGGGACGGACATTATGTCCAGAGCATAAATGAAGGTAAGATTCTGATGGTTTTCAAACTCCATCAACCCCCTCCCAGTTTCCATTAAGTGACCCGGGAAATTCCAAAGCTGAGTACGCAGTCACACCATAACAGCGTTTGTCATTTCTACCTGGTCAGTCTGTTTCTAGTGTTCGAAAAGTGAATATACTGTATAAAAATGTCGAAGTGTAAAGTGTTTTCTTTGGTAGATATGGAGAATATTATAAGTGACATTGAACGTGGTCTTTTGCAAGCGGACGTGGGTCGATAGCATAGTTTAAGTAAATCAACTATCAGTAACAGTGTACAGTATACAGTGTAATCCATTCCACAAAAATGAAATACTTTAATTACTGTTTATAGTATTTTATTTTCTTGTTAACAATTTCATTCATTTCTGTCATTTAAGGTTAGGGGAGAGACGATTCGGATTTAGTGAACTTCGGATATAGTGAACGAAATATGCAAGTCTGCAGAGGTTCACTATATCCGGAATTGACTGTGCAACTGAAAGGGAGAAATAATACTGATGGTGACGCAACCTTGTAGCGTTATTTATTGAGATACGAGTACTAGCATTGTTTTTTTTAAATGGCACTATGTATTTATTATTCAGTATTTCAATTAAGCTCGTCAAGACATGTCCAAAAATGTATCACAGTGGGTCATTCTACTAAACAAACGAATCGTTATTTGATGCTTTGACGGCATGGTTCCTATGCATAGTAAATACAGGGACATCATTTTATTTTTACTTCAATTTTTATTGTGCCTGAGTTTTTGAATGTACTTCACTCCCACCCCCTCTACTAGTAAACTTCCAGCCGTCCTCCACACAGAATCATGCCCGCGTATGCAGTACTGAGTTAGTGAGTATAGTACGTTCCAGAAATATGTTCGCGTTTTCCAGTGACGAAAGAGCTTTCAATATTGAATCATATTTTCGCACAGGTACTGTCGTCCGTTTGCCTACGTCGCATCCCGTTTTCCCCCACCTGCTTCTGTTCGTCCCTCTGTAAAGTCTAGTAGCTGGCCTATCTTTGCTCTTTTCTGAAAACATTAATTTCTGTTAGGAATTGGACATCTACGTGATATTATACAACTGTTTAAAATAACTTCAATAAAAGTAATTAACTGTCACGTGATTCCCCCCCCCCTTTCTACGACCCTGCGACAAAACCCCTTGAACGGACAGTAGATAGCATTTCTGAGTAATTTTATTTTTTTCGGATCGGGCAGAAGTGAATATTAAATTATAGTACGTAAGGTACTTTTTTATAGAGTAGGCATAGAAATATTTCAACATGAGTTACTTGTACGAAGGACAAAACTGGTAATTGGAATTAGGTACAATAGTCTATAGTGGGATAATGTGCACAAAAGAATTGAAGCCTGTATCGAAATGAACGGCCACCATTTTCAAAAATGTGTTTAAATGTCTATATTATGATTATCTTTCAATTTAACTTCATTCTCTGTATTGTACGCTAATGTGCTGTAACAGTACAATATATACTGCATAATGAATACGTCCGAATGGATAGCTCAATTCGTGAGTAAAAACACTAAGTGTTAATACAGTACTGTATTTTGATTAAACAAAAACCTAGTGAAAATTATCAAACTCAAAATTGCGATATTTCCTAGTTTACATAAATGGATGAACTACTTTTCTTCCCTCCTATACCTAGTAAAGTGATTTGTATTTTACGCCAGTATCATCGAACTCCAGTCTTGGAAGGGGGAGCAAGCGGTGTTTCCGGTGCTAGACCTTTAATCCAAAGATATAGCCAGGTTAATATTAAAAATGTCAGTAAAAATAAAATGAGGTCCCTGTACAAAGGAAGTGATTTGACAAAGTTGGTGTAAACAATACGTAGTAGGCCTACATTGCAGATACCCAGGGTCGCATAACCCATTCCACGTAGCTTTGGTTTACAGTAAACACATAAAACCAAATGTAGCACAGACCACTCACTCAGTCATCAGTGTTCAGCGGAATAAAACTAAAGCTACGTGTAATGGATTACGCGACACTGAGTACCATCTGCAATGTACTACGTATTGTTTACACAGACTTAAAGTCAAATCACTTCATACTATGCACAAGAACTATGCCGTCAAGGCACAATAACGTTCCGTTTGTTACCGTTCTGTTTATCAGAATGGCCCATTGTGATACATTTGTGAAAAAGTCTTAATGAGTTTAATTGAAATATTGAATAGTAAAATATGTAGTGTCATTTAAAGAAACAATGTTAGTACGCGTATCTCATTAATAAATAACGCTACAAGATTGCCTCTCCATCCGTATTATTTCCCCCTTTCAGCTGTACACCTTTTGTATGAAAAAATTTTTATATGGTGCTTAACTACAAAGTCATTTTGGGTGGTCAACATAAATGGGACACACTGTATGTACTGACCTCTGGCGCGGTGTTTTCTTCTCGGCGGCTGGGCATTTCGCAGTCGGCCACACTCTTACTTTAACCCCCCTATTTAAAAATCGTACTTTATAGAATATGCTGGAAATGTCGTCCTCTCTCGATTTATCAAATGTTTTTCACAAAAGACCGTCATAAACTTATCTGATTTTGATATATTAGCACAATATTCTTACACCACATATAACAGACATACATACTAAACAACGACAACAACAAACACGCAGACAACATCATATATTGGCACAGATACATAGATGACATACTAATACTATACAAAGGAAACAAAAGACAGATCCAGAACCTGCATCAATACAAAAACAAAATACACCCAAAGCTACACTACACATTAGAAACTGAAAACAACAAATCCATAAATTTTATAGACATCACAGTAACAAAAGTAGACAAAAACACACATTCAAAGTATACAGAAAATCCACAACACACATACACAACACGTCCAACCACCCCACGCAACACAAACAAGCTGCATTCCGAACAATGGTACACAGACTACTCAACATACCAATGAACCAACAACATTACAACGAAGAGCTAAACACAATCAAATACACAGCACAAGAAAACGGATACAACCTTAACATAATAGACAACATAATACGTAAGACAAAACATAATCAGAAAAAACGTAAGAATATAACACAAACACAAGAACACAAAAAATACATCACACTAACATAAGAAAACAAAAACACACACAAGATTGCAACCTCATTCAAGAAATTAAATTACAACATCGCATACAGAACAAATAACACTCTACAAAAACATCTCAACACACAAACAAACAAATACAACCATACAGGCGTATACAAACTCAAATGTAACACCTGCAACAACTTCTACATAGGACAGACAGGCAGATCATTTCAAACACGTTACAAAGAACACATCACAGCCATAACAAAATTACAAAACACCTCCACATATGCAGAACACATCACAAATGCTAACCACACCCACAGATACATCAACACAGACATGGAAATACTGCACATCCAACCAAAAAACCAGAAACTAAACACAATAGAACAATACGAAATATACAGACACACGAAAACACACTCCAATGAAATTCTCAACACACAACTCAATTTCAGAACACACACACTCTTTGACTCTACATTATACCACACGAACACACCCTCACAGAATACAAAACAAGAGGTGCCAAGACCAACAACGACCAGTTCTGAGGATGACCCATAAAATGTCGAAATATGTTAAGCAGGTACGATAGAATTGAACGCAAGAAAGTCATATAATACATATTCCGAAGTGATAAGGTGTTAAAAGTTGCGTAATCAAGATTTATATGTACAATATTTTCATTTCATTTCATGATAAATGTTTTCGGTTTTTTAAAAAACCATCAGATCATCATTAACCTTTAAATTGAACAGTTGTTACATTATAAACATTGAAAGACAATGGGGTACATAAAAGCAGATCATGTTGAAAGTGTAAAATCATACAAAGGAATGAATATCATAAAACATTAAATGTAGACTATATACAAATTTAAAATTGTTAAAATATTAAAATCAAGCAGTGGGTCCAATATAAAAATTATGTGGAATAAACAGCATGCGCTTCCTTGCGATTATATGTAAAAGGTATCTTGTGTATATAATAGATGTCATAATGTCTGCATCTACAAGACACAAGTTAACCATCAAATGGTATCTATGGGTCAATATAGACCCATATGGCTAGATATTGTAATGTACATTTAAAAAGCAATACCTATCTATATATATATATATATATAATTTGAACTGGTAATGAAAATTACGGGAAAACGGCTGAACGGATTTTAATGAATGATCCTTCATTTTGAAGCTTGAAACCCAGAATTTTTCAGAAAAATAGTAGTTTCCAGTGAAATGTTAATTTTCCTACAACATTTTCCTACTTCCCAAAATCTATCTGTCATCAGTTTTGAGAAATAATGACTTTTCAGAATAAAACAAAACACAAACACACTACAATAAACAATAGGCTATTACACGAAGGCCATGGCCTGCAGGATTGCTGACATATTTAGAGATGAAATTCAATTGGTTATTAAAAACTTCAAGACTTACTAAAAATAATTTACAAGTGTGATTCTGCGGTGTGTAATTTTCTAAGTACAGCTGTTTATTGGATATTAAAATCTACAATACTTGAGGTGGTTTGATCACGTTATTACCGTTAGAAATGAAATATTATTATAGCTGTTAATGCTATGATGGGACTAATTTCATTAATTATACATATTTATGCTATATTGATTATATGAAAGTGAAACGTTTTGGGGTTATATAAGTAAATGTAGAGAATATATTAAATTAGATCTTCATTTCTGTAATTTATTGAGTTGCAGCTATTATACATATACAAAACTTACGTAAGATAATAATATTGTTATTAAAAATCAAATAATTTTTCATAATAATATTGTTATTAAAAATCAAATAATTATTCAGTTATTAATCAAGTGCGGTTGGGTCTTTTTCATATACCTAATGGCGGTATGGTGTAAATATTTATATGCGTCGTTCTCTTCAGTATTGGCTCGAGAGAGCGCAAAAATTACAGTTCCTAAGGAAAGAATAAAAGGTATTACTTACTGATAAAATAAAAGGCCTACAAAATTATGTAGTCTCCGATCATTTCAGGAAGATCTCTTAGCACGATAAAATGATTTTACCCTCTACATTTCAAGCTCTACATGCAGCAGCTATACCAAGATGCTATGCTATGTCTATTGTTCGAAAGCATAGCAAACCTGACATTTTTAACTTTCACCTACAATCCACAATGACCTGAAATAGCTATTCTTTCACTCCCACATGAAAAACTCACTGGTCGTCTTGACATTGTTACTTGCGTTTTCGCGTTGAAACTCAAAAACTGAAGGTGGATAGGTTCAAGAAAAATGGAAAAAACCATTCAGAGGGAGTATGTTTCTTTAATACGGAAGCAAATAACTTTCGAAATGTCTGCCATTCTTCATTGAAAATAAATCTGAAAAATTTTTGTTTGAACGTCTAATGAACTTAGTTTGCAGCATTTGCTGCACAAGCCACTAGCACAGTTATAAAATGGTGAAAAAGTGAAGATAATGTGTATGCAGCATCATGCTTATAGCTGTACGTAACGCCTGGAGGCACGTGTGGTCTTGTAGTCTGAAAATTACGTAAAACTTTGTTGTATTAAAAAATTACTATTGAACAATCAATGTACGACTGTAAAGGAAGGGAGACTGCTTAATTGAATATATTTACTTACGGTGGAGCTAAAGAGTATGTCCAGTGTTGTAGAAAGATGAACCACAAGTGAGGAGGGGCGATAAGTTTACAAGTTAACTAAGTAATGCCAGCCTGAAAGTTGGAGGAGGGAGGTGTATTGGAATACCGGAAGTTACGTGTGCTAGGAGAATTTAAGTTGTATAGTGGGCTGTGTATGTTCGGTAATTGTTCATTGAAAAGAGATACATCATTGTTAATTTTGCTTGTGAAATGTGAAATGGACCGAAATGTTTCGTTAAATTACGCACTATAAACTTAAGTTTATTTCAATGGGTAATTATGTGTGGAATTATAGGATGGGGTAGCTTATTTAAATCTAATTTTAATCCACTTTATTCATTACAGAAGAAAATAATTAAAATATATCTTCATAAACCTACTGATTTTCCATCTCAAAAATTGTTTTTAGATTTTAATGTTGTTAAAATAAGAAAAATGTATTATATTGTATTAATAAAATTCATACTTAAAAATCGAAATCATTTTGAATTGTATTCTCATAGTTATGAAACAAAAGGTATGAATTCTTTAAGATTGTTTGAAACAAAATGCAACACTGCTACAGTATTTAATCATAGTAGTAATTTAGGCCCAGGAATATATAACAAATTTATATTTAAATATCCTAATCTTGCCAATTCTAGTAGTTTTAGTATTAAATTTAAAAAGTTATGTATGGATTTTATAAAAATTGAAAAATAGTAAATTTAAATTTATATATTTTTATTGCGTAGTAGACGTAAGACAAATTGTATTATATACTTCTTAATTTCAATTGAGGAATCCGCCCCTGAGCATGAGTTCTACTCTTTCAGGGGCGAGCTAAAGTTTTTCTGTTTATATTATATTTTATGTTACAATATTATTAGCTAAATAAATAATGGTAGGAAGAAAAACTGGAGATCAAAGTGATTCAGATTAAAACTGTAAAATAAAAGTGTAACTAATAATTTATTTACTAATGAGCAATTATTATAGCCTATGTTATATCTGTAGATAAAACACGTTCCACGTGTGAAAGTAATTGTGAGAAGTAACAAAAATGATGCAGGTGATTATGTCGCAAATATTACGACAACTATTCTGTTTTTCATTAGTATTATACAATCTGAACTGACATAATTCAGAAGTATTTTTAAACACTTTCAGCACAAACTTAATAAGTCATTAAATTAAACATTGAAATGTTATTTCTTTAAAAAAATTCCTAAGTCCGTAATGAAAAGTTCGTGTTTTATACGAACATAAAAATATTGAAATGTTAGTTTCTGACAAATAAGTATTTTGAGTTACGACACTACAGTGTCCAGGATGCGACATCTGTCTACATTACTTTTTCAGACGAATATTTGTATACATTTCAGGAACTAATATTATACGAAATAAGTTAATTTCATTGCTTCGGAATGTAGTTAATAGTTTCATATGTTCAAATAAACTAAGTTATAATTACTGATGATGGCTAACATAAAGCTGAAACTAGTCAACTAGGTTATTACAATTTAGTTTATTTTAACACATGAAATTGGTTATATTAACTATATTCAAGAGTGATATAAAATGTTAAAATTGTGTAATCAAGATGATTAATTTTACTGTTATATCCATTATACTAAAGCTCCATTTCACCAGGATTTCCGAGGTCTCAGATTTATTTTATAAATCATAATTTGTATTTAACTTTATCTCAGTGCTTCTAAATTTCAAACCTGCAGCTTTGCATGAGTCTCAATTGCAATATTCTTAAATGAAGACCAATCATTATGCTACATTTCAATATAAAAGAATGGACTTACCGCAGCAACATATTGTTGTGGTTCCTGAACTTGTTCTTGTTGTGGAGGTGGCGTTGGGATTTTCACTACAATGTTTGTTGGCTCACGGGTGACCTGAGCTTTGAAGCCCTGCAATCATTGACAAACATACACAAGGTACTGCAAATTATACCGTAAAAATTAGTGTCGTAGAGCCAGGAGACTGCCTATTCAAAATTTGGCACACATGTATCATATAAAATCTAGAGTAAAACATTTCATTACCCTTATTAGAACGCGATAAATAAACGCAATTTCAACTGAGAAGTGCTACATCCTTCAGATCAATTACCTTGAACAAAAAAAACTTTATTTTAACTACCGTTGTACTGTATAAGAAAATAAAAACCTTTGGCTGTACGCCTCTGAATAAACGTCCTCAAGATGTCAGTCGTGAACATGAAGTTTATAATATAATAAAAGAGTTTTTCACTTATTGATTGATTCATTAATTGTTAATTATTATGTTGGATGAAGTGTATTATTTAGTTCATAAATGTAGAAAGGAAACACTTCAATAATAATCAGAGACCGGAACTTTGGAAGAATGCCTTTTTAAATGTGTTAAATCTATCTTTATTTTGAAAGTAAATTTGTACGAATTAAACCTTTGTGATTGAAACGTCACAGTTTTATCTTGCCCTTTTCTGCCTTTTTTAAATATAAATGCGTAATTTACAAAAATGTTTTTTTTTGCCTTTATTTGATCATTATTTATTCATTTATTATTAAAAATTGCCTACAGGTATATTTTCATATATTTCTATAACCGTTACAATGAAAGTCACTTCACCGAATGTATATTATAGTATTTCAGTCAGTTCATATTCTCTTTGCAACAATGAGTGCTGCCGTACAAAAATGTATAACAGTAAACGTTTTAATTATCGCTTGTTTTTATTTGACAATGCAACAATGAGTGTGCGTCTATTTTTCTTTCAGTTTTCATTGCGACGTTGTTGTAGCTAGCTAAATATTTCATATCGCAACACATCAGTACAACCAAACACAAAAATGCACTTTCCAAGGCTACTGGGATGAAAACATACTGACAGTAGGATTCCTTCACTTAAAGTCGGCAACCAATGGTATTCAACACCTGAACAAAAAGTAAAAAATTCTCTGAACAGTTACATCAGCAGTTTCAACCCAATCCCAGTCTTGACCCAGATTTCGCTCATCAAATTCATGAAAGTTTAACACAACCTCTTCAAATATCTTACTTTGGAAACTTTTTTACACTAGTACAAGTCAGAAATCAAATTGAAAGATCTCCAAAGAAGAAAGCTCCTGGCCACGATCCTATTGTTCAACCTCTCCTTAAAAAAATTTTCTAGAAAACCACTCGTTCTTCTAACACAAATCTACAATGCAGTTCTACGTTTAACATATTTCCCTCGACAATGGAATCATGCCATAGTGGTTATGATCCCCAAGCCTGATAAAGACAAAAGCAACCCTTCAAATTACCGCCCAATAAGTCTGCTGCCATTACTATCAAAAATATTTGAAAAACTACTTATACCTCATCTCTTAAAACAACTCCAAGGGACTATTCCTTCAACGCAGTTTGGATTTAAAGCAAAACACTCTTGTCCACAACAACTTCATCGGATCACAGATACTATTTTAGATACATATGAGGAAAAGGCGGTGTGCTTGGGTCTCTTCCTAGACACAGAAAAGGCATTTGATAAAGTATGGCATGAAGGCTTGCTCTCAAAGCTTAAAAATCATGTATCAGATAGGCTACCTATTATTGAATAATCAAGTCATACCTTTCACAACGTACATTCTCCGTTAAATACGAATCTGCTCAGTCAAAATCAAATATTGTTCAATCTGAAGTACCTCAGGGTAGTATTTTGGGACCGCTGCTTTATATTTTATATACATCGGATTTTCCAACTCAAGATCACTTAACAATAGCCCATTTTGCTGATGACGTTGCCATTATTAGTAAAGGTACTTGTGAATCTGCAGCAGAACAACTGAACATTTTTTGTGAAAAAATTTCCACATGGTGTAAGCAATGGCGAGTAATTATGAATCCTCAAAAATCAAATTTAGTCAGATTTACTTATAAGAGAAACAGTGTAAATTATCCAGTAACATTATGTGGTTCAGTAGTATACCAATGGCTCAATCTGTCAGATATCTTGGATTAATCTTGGATAGCAAACTTACTTGGCATAACCACATATCAGCTATTGTTAAAAGAATTAGACACAGAATGTACCTTCTAAAACACATTATTCAAGACAAATCTCCATTGCCTCTACACTACAAGAGACTTATCTATATTTCAATCGTGCGCCCTGTGTGGCAATATAGATGTTCAATTTGGGGATCTGCTTCTGCTTCACAAATAAGAAGAACACAGGTCATGCAAAATCGCTATTTGAGGCTGATGTCTGGTGCACCTTGGTATATTAGCAACAAGAACCTGCACGATGATCTCTGTATTCCTGAGGTGACGGAGGTCCTAAGACACAGCTACATCAGACTGTACAACTCTTTCCTAAACCACATGAATCCGCTACTTCAAGTAATTGTCACTAATCCACCACAAGATCCAGCCCACAGAAGATTAAAAAGAAAACGGCATAGTGACATGAGGCTATAGGGTACTTTTGGGATTGCCAGTGGGCAGTACCCATAAACAAGTGTCAAGTTATTTTATTTTATTTTTTTTTCTTTTGTTTTCTTTTTTTTTTCTGTTTGTTATTCCCAACTATAATGTATTTATTTATGTGCAATAAAGTTTACTTCAATTATTAAAAAAAAAAAAAAAGATTTCTTTATCTCCAATAGTAATTTGCAACATCGAGTCGAAAATCTCAATTTGCATTCGACTTACGTAAAGTTTTTCTTGCTGCCGAAATCCCTTTGTGGAAAGTGCAAGGTTGTGGGTCTAGTCCAAGGTTTTTGTAATTGCCTTTTATTGCGTATTTTAGCTATTTATAATGCCTTTTTGCCTGCCTATTTTAGCTATTAATGATGCTTTTTTGCCTGCCTATTTTAATGATTCACAATTCGTGAACTTCCGGTTTCTGATAATAATATTGTGGAGAGCTTTGCCAATTTGTTTCTGTTATTTCCCTATTAAAACATGCACCATAAACTTCGCTTGCTCCTACTAGATTATACTAGATTACAACAATGAATAAAAAGAAATCTTTGAAAGTTTATTCTTGAGAACTTTCATACCACAGAGCCTTGTGGCATTCAGACATCCTCTTCAGACTCTAGAGTATTAAGTCCTCAATTATGGCTCTTGGTACTGAAGAAACTAAAAGTTCATGATATTGGTATATGGGAGCGGTCCCTGCTTTGTAATATAATTTATAGACACGTCTCGCTTTAAACTTCTCTGATAGAGGTTCTGTTTGACTAAGAAACAAAATTCAAGTGGCCCAATTTTTGTTTCTGGGCCTGTACATCTATTATCATGCAGTACATCTCACTTGACGATATGTGTCAGAGGAAGAACAATTTTATTGTTTGTATACAACTAAAATCTAATTAGTGTAACAATATGTAGCTTTTCGGCGATGTATGCAATGGAGAGGGAAAAAAACTACCCACCCTACTCCATTATCTCCTGGCCTAGTTGGCTCATAAGTGGTGTCTTCTTGGTATCACTTGTGAGGTTCAGACCTGTGTTCGGAACTCTTAACTAATTTTATATTGGACAACAATTACGCTAGGAGATCAGGTTATGTCATATATATGAACACTATGACCGTTTTCTTTTGTGATGTAAGTTCTTCAAAATGAGTACACAACAACTGTGGAGGCCAGAAAACATCTGCAGCTAATGATAAAGTGAATATCTGCGAAAGGACAGTAAGACATGTTGTAGGAAACAAACATTAACTCCAGAAGACCATCAAAGATCTCCACTCACGAGGGAATCCCATGTTTCTAGGATTCAGTTTTTCCATTTCCGCAAAAATCTGCATCATAGAAAAAGGAGGAACAGCGAACTTCACAGACAAATTCAGACTCAGATTAAAGTCAGCAACGGGAATAAAATGTAAGGGAAGCTAGGGGAGCATTATATTTACTCTGAAATATCATTCCAGCCATGGACTGTGCCGCATTCAGCAGGCGAACCTGCAGTAGGCCTAAGTCCTTTGAAGTTCAGATTTTCTTCATACATTACAGTGTAAATCATAGTGTCCTTTCGTTGATATTCAAGTGATGTTTTACCCTCAGACAATTCAAACATCTACAGGCGTTGTGTACCGATTGGGAAGTTTCTGCATCACAAGAACTCATTGGCCTCATGGATTCTTCTCTGAATCTGTCCTCCTGGTGTAAGTGTTGCCCATCCCAAACGTCTGAACATCCTGAGCACGTTGTAGTCAGGCGTGACTGCAAGTTATACCACAGAACAGAGACCCTGGCTCAACTTCATCAATAATTTAACACCCACGACATACCCCAAAAATGATGCCTGAAAGATATGCATTATGAAAATTGTCAACAATATAGTCTACCTCACACAGCTCTCCGTTTCCAGTGTTGTACAATAACGTCTAGAGCAGCAGAACTTCGCGCGAATGTTTACAATTGAAGAGTTCACTGCAAGAATGATGGATGTCATTTGGAATACATTTTTCAGGAGAAGCAACTGAAAGTTTGAAATGCTTAGCACTCAAAGCTTAACTGTGATTTTCCGATCATTACTGGACAATGACTATCAGTGTTAATGCCATATAACTCTCTATGTACATTCTATATGTCTTAAGCTATGCATTGACAGTCTTGGTTCATTTTCGACAAGAAAGTGACATCCATCATTCTTGCAGTGGACTCTTCAATTGAAAAACAATTCAAGAAATGACTTTTCGGTCACTTCAAATGTGTTATTTAAACTATACAACGTCGCTGTTTTTTGGTGCAACATATTTTCTGTTAAAAAACTTAAAACCTTTTTTTTTTTTGTTAACGTGTGTAATAAATTGTTGAGCACTTCTGTGGATTTGAATCGTGTAGTAGATCTATATGTATACCTGGTATCACTAGGGCTATGATTTCTATGGGCTAAAAGTTGTTGAAGTATGCATGCATTTGCGCCCTAGAAATACAAAAATATGAAATAAAAACTTTAAAATATGACGCAAAACAAATTAAAGTAACAAAAATACTTAGAAGATATTTTTATTCAACATTCTACAAAATTATTAGTATTTTAGTTTTCTCTTTGTGAATATTAACTCCTTGTCATGACCATAGAGGACTATTCAACCTATGCGAATTAAATGGGTGAAAATAAGGGTGAATAATGCCCAACTTCTTTACTCTGTGTGAATAATTCTTATACCACTTTGTTTAACAGGGTCACGGACTGCTTACAAATTACAACCTGGCAACAGAGTGGTTGGGACTACTTAAGTGTCAAATGCTTGAGTGAGGTTAAAAAGGTGAGGTAAGACCGATCAGCAACATTCTGGTCATATTCCTACATTATTTTGTCCTTTGTGTTTTGATAAGTTAATGTTGGCGAATCCAATTACCTTCACTCTTCATTTAACCACAAAATATTTGTAAAGTAAGGAAGTCTAAAACAAATAACTAGGGGGCGGATGTTGATGAAAAGTCATCTTCTTATTATTCACATTAGGACGACGCCTATTATTATAGAAATCTTTTCTATGTTAATATCAACATAAAAAATTAATTTCTTATATTGCATTTTTTTAATTTTTCGGTGCTTTTGAACTAATAAGGTATTTTTTATAATTTTTCGGCATTTTTTTGGTAATTTTTAATACTTTGAAGAACTTTTAGATAATTTGGAATGCATTTTACTTTCTTCATTACCGATAGGTCTGTTAAATCTTTTTCTAAGCAATTAAGTCAGTAGTGATTACCTACTGAATAAGTGAATAACAATGAAGTTTGAGTTTTATAGTTTGAAACAAACTGTAAAGGCCATCCCTCATTACACTTGAAGGCTCCACTTCACACAACGGAAATAATATAAAATGCTTGACAACAGCTTAGTTTAAGTGAGGGCTTTGACCGCTACTGTTCTTTTGTCGGTACGAGGGTGTCTTTAGCATTTATGTTTGGAAGGGGAGAAACTTTCGCCCTGTCCTGGACAGGAGGTTGTGTCCCTATGGAAGGAAAGGGACAGATCTGGAAGATCTGGTAACAAAAGTGAAGAACGGAAGTAGGAGGAGACGGAGAATGAAGGCATGACATGGACCACCACTGATTGAAACACATTGTGAACCCTCATTAAAATCTATAGTTTTCCCTTAAAGCCTTCATTTTTTCCATGCCCTTTTTCTTTATCTTAGCCAAATTCCAGAAAGTTGCCTCCTCTCTCCGACATTTGCTGGGCAGTCATTGAAACAAGGTGACTAATTTTTAAGAAGTTGTGGTGCGAGTATGGTGAATAATATTTAAATGTCACTTTGATCATTTTAAGTAGATTGCTAGATCATCAACATCCGCCCCCTACAAATAACCAAACACAAACGAAATCTCTTGCCATTATTGACACAAAACTTGTGAATAATATTTGGAGAACTATTAAAAGGGTTGTAATATGACCAAACATATTCTTTTAGGCTACGATTTTTGGTAAAATGTGACAATTCTGAAAATATAGCAGAATATACATCAACAGGACCTATGAAACCATGTTATCGTGTTCAGAAGAGCCAGAAATGTTTAATTTAAATTAAGTTTGTACAAAGAATCCAAGATAAAAAATATAACATCATACAAATCCGACCCTTAATCGTTATGATTTACGATTATGAGTAATCCAGTAAACCTTAGGAACAGATCTTCAATAACATTTTCAAATGTGTATGTTAACTTACTTAAATAGATTGTAAGTAATTTAATACCCACCGCCGTAACTCGGTCGGCTAGGGCGCTTGGGTTTTTTCCGAGGTTTTTCCAACACTAACGTAAATGTCAGGTAATCTATGGCAAATCCTCGGCCTCATCTCACCAAAATACCATCTCGTTATCATCAATTCCATCGACGCTAAATAACCTAGTATTTGATTCAGCGTAGTTAAATAACCAAGTAAAAAAAGTAGTTTAATCTAACTTACACAATTAAAATAATGTGCTTTTGCATGCATTTATTTGCTTCATACCTCCAGGGGATCTGCTGTGTACTTCACAGTACGAATAAAGCCGTCGGAGTCAACAACGCTGTAACTGCCAGAGATTTTGCCTCCTTCTCGCTGCTCCTTGCGGTTTTGGTAGTTGGTGAATTCGTCATCCTTTACATCAAATGCAAATTGGTAGTGGGGATTAGGCTGCAAATAAAGGAGAGCAATTAATAGTGGTAACAGTAAATAAATAAATCACACACAATAGTATTTATTTAATACCACAATTAAAAACAAGAATTTTCTGAATTGACAAACATCCCAAATTCAAAATTTATCGAATTTTACATTTTATCTGATAGGCCTATATGTTGTGCTTTGCATAGTTTACCATCCTGCAAAAAAGAATATCCGAAGTCTGACTCTAAAAGGCCCATTCACAATGAAAATTAAATATAACCGTAACATAAACACAGAAGTTTGCGGACAGGTTATCAAATGGGATCATTCACAATGATTCACATAAGCACTGACATTAACATTACCGTAAGACATTAACATAAAAGTTTGCAAACTCCAAAATTTCATGCTTATGCTTACGTGATTTGCAAACAGTAGGCCTACACAATCGTGGAGCGCTGAAGTATAGCCTACAACAGAATATGAGGAAATGGCTTGTGTTTCCATGGTTACCAAGTATATTTGCTGTTATGTTTATGTTCCCATCGTGAATGATGGTATGACTTTTTGATTTTACCGTAACGTTTACATTCTTAAGTTAACGTTTACGTCATGTTTAATTTTCATTGTGAATGAACCTTTAGCCTGTGTCTAGGTTGCCAAGGGCAACGAAATAAAGAACATCCAGTAATGTAAAAAATTGATTTATTACTTACTAGAGTTTTTACGGAAATGAATGCCTAATATAAAAAAGTGGTTCTCAATATGCCATTTTTCTGCCTGTTCATGCACAGAGATATCTCTCCTAAATACTTGATTCCTTCGTTGGAATTCAATACCTATGAGTAAGTTAAACATGCAATTACGTGCCTAAATACAACAAAAAAGCAATAATTACTCTTTCTTTAAAAAGTGACGAAATATGGAGATTTACTTACAATTGGTTATATCGTTCGTTTCGTGATTTAATTTCTTATATAAGATCTTGTGATAATGAAATTAACTCCAAAAATAATTTCTGTTGGAGAAATTAATAAATTGTTTTCCAAATTAAGAGCTCAACCGAAAACTTCTTCATGAAAAAAAAATTTACTAGAACATAACCGTACCGGTCTTCATAAAATTACTTTTCAAAATTAACATAAACTGGCACGAAATTAGAGCAAAATGACACTTAACTTGTCTATAGAAAATTATTTGCTACAGAATCATGCCTTGACTAAACATTTCTTGACATATAAATGTTACTGTTTTACTACAACCACACGAATTACTTGATACAATTTAATTTGCGGAAATAGGGCAAAACACACACTTTTTTTTGATAACTTCACTTTTCGGAAGTCACGGTCTAAACATGTCATCGCAGCTTAAATGACGACGTTGAGAATTCATTTCAAGTTATCTTAACCGATGGCTATTGATTGGTTTAGATATCAATGCCAATAAATCCATACTATTATTTTTCTCGCGATATATGTCATTCAAATCATTCTAACATATCTGATGATACTACTATCCCTTTCTTAACTGTAAATGAGCACAAACGCTACTTAGGTGTGCATTTTTCTGACGTTTTGTATAGCCTATTCGATTCCCTAACCGTTTCAAATGTAAATCATTTTACCTTTTATGTGTGTTTCCAAATTATATGTAATACGCTTTGTCAAATCTGGCAACCTTTTCATAAGGGAAGCTTAATTTATTATTATTAAGTTATGTCTTATTTTCTCTATAATTCATAGAAAATATTAATTAAAATAAACTAGTAGCATTTCTTATATAGAAACATGCAGCTACCTCATAAAAACTTTCAGTAAAAATTTCATCCAGATTGATTAACGTTTGGCATAAAAAAGTTGGTCTTGAATCAAAAAAAGTAAACTTATGAAAAAATGGATTTGAAAGCAAAACGAATATTTATGTAACACATACTTACTTACTTAGTTACTTACTTACTTACTTACTTACTTACTGGCTTTTAAGGAACCCGGAGGTTCATTGCCGCCCTCACATAAGCCCGCCATTGGTCCCTATCCTGAGCAAGATTAATCCATTCTCTATCATCACATCCCACCTCCCTCAAATCCATTTTAATATTATCTTCCCACCTACGTCTCAGCCTCCCCAAAGGTCTTTTTCCCTTCGGCCTCCCAACTAGCACTCTATATGCATTTCTGGAAGCCCATATATGCTACATGCCCTACCTATCTCAAACGTCTGGATTTAATGTTTCTAATTATGTCAGGTGAAGAATACAATACGTGCAGTTCTGTGTTGTGTAACTTACTCCATTCTCCTGTAACTTCATCCCTCTTAGTCCCAAATATTTTTCTAAGCACCTCATTCTCAAACACCCTTAACCTATGTTCCTCTCTCAAAGCGAGAGTCCAAGTTTCTCAACCATAAAGAACAACCGGTAATATAACTGTTTCATAAATTCTTAACTTTCAAATTTTTTGACAACAGACTGGATGATAAAAGCTTCTCAACCGAATAATAACAGGCATTTCCCATATTTATTCTGTGTTTAATTTCCTCCCGAGTGTCATTTATATTTATTATTGTTGCTTCCAGGTATTTGAATTTTTCCACCTCTTTAAAGGATAAATTTCCAATTTTTATGTTTCTATTTCGTACAATATTCTCGTTACGAGACATAATCATATACTTTGTCTTTTCGGGATTTACTTACAAACCTATTTCTTTACTTGCTTCAAGTACAATTCCCGTATTTTCCCTAATCGTTTGTGGATTTTCTTCTAACATATTCACGTCATCCGCTTATACAAGCAGCTGATGTAACCCGTTCAATTCCAAACCCTCTCTGTTATCCTGGACTTTCCTAATGGCATACTCTAGAGCAAAGTTAAAAAGTAAAGGTGATAGTGCATCTCCTTGCCTTAATCACGTATGTGTACTTAAAATCATACAATTTATAAATGAAGTCAGGAGCTTACATTTCAGGATTACAAAATATGTATTTTGTGTGCTATACGGAAAAATAACTTTACCTTTATATACAGGTGCACAGCAAAAGATTAACGTATGCGTGTCTTTTGAATCACAGTTCAAAGAGAAGTCAAACTGGAATATCACAGATAGCAGGGTAAGAAATTAAAAAGTTGGAAATGCAGAAAACGTATAATCAGAAAGTATGTGGCACCTTCACGACACCGATTTCTCCCTCTCTAGCGTTGTCGCTTTGCAATGGTGATGAATCCCACATGCGAAGTTGGAGGAGAGGGTAACGTGCAGACCTTCTCTTAGCGTTCAGTGCTACAGACAGCAGAGAGGAGAAAGTCATTTCACTCTCAGTTGCTTTCTCCGTTGCTTTCCCCGTTTCCTGCTCCGCACATGCGACAAGTGTCCTAGTTCCGCTGCAAATATGTAACGGGAATGAGTGTTAGGTTGCCACCGTTTCTAATACTGGTTCGCGAATCATGCATGGCCTTTACATTGTGATGTTCAAACATGCGTATTTCAGTTCCTATAATATATAGAGAGTAGTATTACCAGTATCATAAGTAGAGCCCAGATTTTATGTAATATAAAAATGTGGCTAAAAATGCCAAAACACAGTACATGTCTGTGGCCGGGAGGAAAAAGGTATTTAGTAAAAATTTTATACTTTTCAGGAGGGCAGCAGAAAGATTGAAATTGGTTTCACTTATAGAGTTTTTTAATTAAGAGGTTTTTGCTGAATATTATTTGTTTATATTCCTTCTAAAATAGGTAATTTGCTCATTTAACAATTTTCTTGATTATTTCCAAAAATAGCCGCACTTAAGCCCTTTTAAGACTAGAACCCAATCTGAGTAGAACGGACTATTTAAACATAAGACCTTTTTCATGTCAAAATAAATGAGAAATGTAAATTATTAGGAATAAAAAATGGATCTTAAACAATTATAGGACTGTTTACCCTGGTGCTTAAAGTTTTAAAAGGAAAGGGCATCAGTATGTGATAAAATGGCTAAAATACAAGTTATACCTGTTTAATAGGGAAGCATGGAAAGTAAACTTGTGATAATTTGTAAGGAATAAAGTATTAAATATTCTTAAGTCCTTTATTCTGTATATGCCCGATTCAAAAAAGTACTTAGGACATTTGGTAAACGCTCTATAAATCCAGTCAGGAGTCTTATTTGACTTTAGCCGTTTTGCCAGATTGTAGAGAATTGTTTCCGCTTTCAGAATATATAAAAATCTCATTTTAACAAACAATTTACTTAAGACCTTTTTCCTCCCAGCTACAGATGTATGTAGATGACACTGAACAACAAGAATTTTGCTCCGATTTAAAACAATGTATCCCACATGGTTTGGTATGCGCTGAATCCGAAAATGCATCTCTTTTCTTCGTATCACGTAAGGTTTTTAAGATACAGTAGCGTGCAAATTAATCCGAACACGACATATTTTTACATTTTCCTGTCATTGTTGGCCTCACAGCTGCTCATACCCCTTGAATAGACATCTGTAGTACGTGTAATTCCATTGTTGAAGGTCTGTCGTTATTATTTTTTTTATAATATGTAGCATTTTGCCTGTCGTTTTGTACTTATAAACATTTCGGTTGTGTTGAAGGCTTAGTACTGCAATCCCGTGTGCATTCTGTCGTCTTCACAATTGGATACAACTCCACGAAAACGGTCTAAAATTATAACATTAGCAGAGCATTCTTCTATGACACAGAGGCAAATTGCTGCAGAATGTCACATTGGTTTGGCTACTGTTAATTCGATCATAAAACGATACAGGGAGACTGGATCCATCATACCCCAGAAAAAAGTAAACTGTGGCCAGAAAAGGAAGACTTCACCTGCAGATGATCGTTTAATTGTCAGGAAAAGTAAATTAAATCCTACACTAACTGCTGTCGACTTAACCCGCGAGTTAATGGCTACCACTGGGGCGAATATTCACGTCACAACAGTGCGGCGTAGGCTTTTGGAAGCTGGACGAAGGGTTCGTAAGACTATTAAGAAACAACTGCTAACCCCTGTTATGTGCAAAAAACGCTTCATGTGGGCAAAATTACATCAACACTGGATAGTAAATGACTGGAACAATGTACTTTTTTCCGATGAGTCTCATTTCGAGATCCACGGCCACCGTGTTTCTTACGTACGGGAAGGATCCGAAAAAGTAACAGCAGCTCATCTCCAACAAGCACCCAAATACCCCCCTAAAGTAATGTTTTGGGGTTGTTTTACACATGAAGGGCCTGGAGCATTAATACCTATCAAGGGAATGACGAATTCTGAGAAATATATTCACTTATTGCAAACCAGAATCGTACCCCAGCTGAAAAAATCATTTCCGGATGGCAGAGGTGTTTTCCAACAAGACCTGGCACCATGCCATTCGTCTCGAAAAACTACAGAATTATTCAACAGGAAGAATATTCAGGTACTCCCCTGGCCAGGCAACTCACCCGACATCAACCCCATTGAGAACTTGTGGTCGATTTGCAAAAGAAGAATGCAAAAAATGGATTGTTCTACAAAGGAGAAGATGATTTCTGCCCTCATTGGTGTGTGGTTTCACGATGAAGAAATGAAGAATATTTGTGGCAAATTAGTGGAATCCATGCCAAATAGTCTCAGAGCTGTTATTAGGAACAAGCGAGGCCACATAGATTACTGAGTTATGTCTTATATCCTTTTTCTTTATCCTGTTTGAGTGTTTTTGCATAAGTAATTACGTTGTTCGGATTAATTTGCACGCTACTGTATACTATGATTTCTCTTTTCGATAAGCGCTCCCCCAAGAAACATCTGGTGCGGGTTGGGGGTTGTAAACTAAAACAAAATCTAATGCATTTTGCGAGTTTATGAGTTATTTCCGGTTTCTTATGGTTGTTGGCATGTTCTTTGGTACTTCTAATAAATAAATAGATATTGGTTCCTTCTATTAAGTAAATTTTATAAGAGTTCAAAGTAATGTCTACGCAATGAACAAACAAGGGTGTGGTTTTCAACATTTAAAAGAAAAGTTTACCATTTTGATTGAAGGAAAATTAAAAGAGGGCATTTCCATCGGTCCACAAATTCACAAAGTTATGGCTGACTCTTTGTTTGAGGAAAAACTTTCCGTTACAGAAAAAAAATGGTATGGCGCGCTCAAATTTCCTTGGAAACTCTAGGGCAAACAATTACATAGAACTTGTTATGAAAACAATGTCAAGTTCATATGAGAAAATGGGGTGTAATATGTCTCTCAAAATACACTTTTTACGTTCTCATTTGGATTTCTTTTCTCCTAACCTTGGAGCGATAAGCGACGAGCATGAGGAAAGATTTAATCAAGAAATATCTGAAATGAAAAGGCTATATAAAGGAAGATCATCAGCCAGCATGCTCGGATCTAGTTATACACAGAAGTCATCCAGAAAATTATTTTAATTGTAAGTACAAATTACGAAATTTTTCTCATTATACGCATGAAATATTTTTATTATTATGTTGTAAACTATGTAACTTCATTTTTGTATCCAGTACACATTTTTCAAGTATTAAGAGGCATTTTGAATCCCTAGTGTGTTGTAATTTTACCAGTAGCAGTGAAAAATTAGTAAAAAAGAAGTTTTTTCATTTAAAAAAATTCAATTCATTTTCTCCGCGAAATGGTACGTGATGGGACAATTTGGATTTTAAATTCAGATTTAAGGTATATTCACCTATTTTTATTTCGGGGCAAGACAAAACATAAAAATTTGTTGTTCAGAGTAATTTATAAGTAATAAATAAAAATATGTAACTGAAAATCTAAGTTTTAATAGATATATTTTTTTCACACTGATAAGAAAACAGAACTGAAAAAAATTACAGGTGCACATGTGATTCAACCACATTTAATTCTTATTTGGAGGCGCAATTAATAATTACATATTTTTCTATATTTTCTACGGTCATCGATTGCCTTCTGTCTGTTAGAATGTTATTATAAATGAAAAACGACCTCTCAACTTCATATGAAGTAACTGGTGCGTATTTTAGATGAGGAATGATATTCGGAACAATGTTCTCATGGAACTGGACACACTCACCTTTAAGTATGTTGCATACAGCGGAAAAGTTGTGTATCCTGGGTTCTTCTTCAATAGATCATTAAATTTTATTGAAACACATTCACCGATTACTCCCGGCATAACATTCAATTGAAGTCCAATCTTTTAACATGGAAGCTACTGTAACTTAGATGCGACTGGCCCCATAGCAGTCATGACATCACCTGATGTCATAATAAACTCCTCAATAAATCTGAAAGAATTGCTGCTTTCTTTCAGAGCAACTGATTGGAGGTGTTTGTGCTAAACGATCATACTCTCAGGGTAATACCGTAGCAGTACAATGAGGAAATAACCCACCCTTTGCATTGTTATTTGTACCTCTTTACCTTTACTTCTTAAGGGATATACAAACTCTTACCATGGCAAACGGATGTCCATTTTTTGATAGAATACATTATTATTTTCAATTATTAAATTATTTTTATGCATTAGAGACATGGCACAAGCTTTATAAACAATTTTAAACGTACAACTTTTTAATTAAGTCTAGGGAAAATTTTTGAAAAAATTTATATTGTTTATAAATATCCAATTTCCTTAAAAATATGTAAAATATATAATATATGCCTAAATATTTATTATTCACCTAAATATGTAAAAATATGTAACTTAAAACTTCCACAATATACGCTTTGTTATTTCACAAATGCGACTAAGTCTATGAATTTCGTCTCTAGAGTAATAAATGTCACAATTGAAGGGCTCAGAGCCAAAGGCGACCAACCCACAATTTTGTATTGTTCATTATTAAGCCTTTTTTCAAAACTATACATTGTTGTTATAGATTCATAATATTTTTTTTTGTATTTATTCAATGTAGACCAATTAAAATAAATTGTGAAACCAATCATTTTTGTCAGGATCCTCTTAATATCAACTCTTATTTTCTCATTTTGTAATTGTGGGTTAGTCGCTCTGAGCCCTTCAATTGAGTATACATTTTAATAATTTATTGCATGTAACTGTTTCAAACTTTCTCACTTAAAATCTTTCTTGTCCTTAATGCTCTTCACTCACCAAAGCAATTGTTTGATGTAGGATATTTATAAATTAAATTTGTCTCGTTCAAATATTCAGCATAACTATTATTTTTAATAATCGGCGTCATGCTGAAGTCAAGACTTGAGAGTCTTATCATGCATCAGTCTATATTCAGCGTTTCTCAAATTATGGTCCGCGGACCACCTGTGGTCCTCGAGGTCTGTCCTTGTGATCCTTCAAAAAATGCAGAAAAAAAATTCAAACGAAATGCGTATCACTTTATAACTGAAAATCTCAAGAGTTTGGAAATGACACATGGCAATCGCCTTTTACTTTTTCTCCCAGTACTGACAGTTCATGAAATTTATTAGACCTAGCCTATACGCCTACCGACTTCCCACTCTACTCTCAACAACACAAGAGGGATTTAAAGCACTATGAATGTGGTATTTCCCTGCATATCCGGCACCGCGCCTGTAACTCAGCCAGGAACCACCCAAATTCATAATAGAGGACCTAAGCTTTTGATGTATTGATGACTTTCTTAATAATTTTGCCGACCCCAGTCGGCACATTGAAACGGTCACGTACTGTACGTCGTACTCCAATAATACAACTCTGAGGTCACATTTTCAAGCTTATTTTCCAAGTAAATATGACGAATTTTCATGGGTTCGTGATCACTTTCATTGCGATATTGAAACTAACAAACTTTCATTGATGAACCCTCGAATGAGACCGGACTTAAATGAAATTCCAAGCGGAAGGTATGGTTAACTTCTGGACCTCATCACAAGTGAAAAGAGAATATAGTGAACTATACAATGGTGCTTTACAGATTATAATTCAGTCTGCTTCTACGTATCCGTGTGAGAAAGGGCTTTCATCACTAACTCTAATAAAAACAAAGTAGGTTACCAAAATTGATTCGATGTATGTGACGATCTCCGACTTACGTTTACCAGCATACGTTAAAATATAGAATAACTGTGCAAGAATCGGCAGGCTCTTCCATTTCATTAATGTGAGTACCAACATTTATTTTCTTTAGTTAATAAGTTAAAAATTGTCTAAACTTAATAGCCTTGAATTATTAAAGAAACAAAATGAATTTTCTTCTACGAATATTAACATTAGCTTAATTAGTTAATACTAATATTCTATTTTAAAATATAAGTATACTGGTATTAAAATATGCTACAAAAATTATAAATTTGCTTTAGAAGGGAACAAGAGTAAGGTGGTCCGCGGAACTGTTCCGACTTAAAAAAGTGGTCCGCACTTCAAAAAAGTTTGAGAAACGCTGGTCTATATGATATGTAGGAAGAAGCACGAACCAATGGCAAGGAATACGAAAAACTCTTCATATTCTCTTTTCACAGACTACCACACTTCATTTCTGCACTGCTGACTCTAGACACTTTATTAAATCAGCGATTTAACTTAAACATCAGCAAACAGTTTTTTGTAGAAAACATAATTTTTAACACATATTCACATAATTATAAACACATTTCTACGAGAAGTCGTAGCAAATACATGCAATTAAGCAACGAGAATGTAAAGTTGTTACATAATACCACTAGTGTACACAAGGATTATATTTATACAATCAATCGGACCGGTTTGGGCTGGCTGTCATAGCATTGTGCAACCGTCTTTGGAGCAATAATAATTGTCTTAGTTAACACTGAAAGGAAATTGTTACGACGAACTAGGAAGTGTTGCCATAAGGTAGAAATTGTGAATCGGTGCATGTGAACCCATTATAGTTGACTGGCAGTAAACAAGCTTCATTTCAACGACCTGCATAGCCTTTCTCAATGAACCAGTTATTCGGATTCTTCGAAACGTGAACGATCTCTTCCGGTGTCAGCTTTGGCTAGTCAGTCGTACATAATGACCCACACGCGGCGCGCGCGAAACTACAAGACGTTATTCACAGACTTTGATATTACCGAAAGTTGTCCTTGGTGGTCTAGTGGTTACTAAGCATGGGACTCGTATTCGGGATGTCCGTAGTTCGATTCCCAGACCTATCGAATGAATGTGGTTTTCCACAGTTACTTAGGCAAATGCCGGGTTGGAATTTTCATTGCCACGGTACGTTTTCCCTTCTCCTTCAGTGTATAAAAAATATATATATTTCATATCATACCATTCATCTTCCTCATCTCATTCAATAGACATAGTCAGGTCAAGACACATGTCTTCGTCCGCTTACGGAAGGGAGCGTCCTCTCCGCAACCTTCCGCAATATCTCTGCCAGGATTCATTCCTTAAGAGCACTTCCAAGGACGCTTCAACACCGTGGAAGGGCCGTTGGAATGGATCCTGTGCTGCTTGGTCACCTTGGCGGTGTGAACTCAGAGCGGGAGAGGGTAGGAGGCCCCCAGTGGGTGAGTGGGTGAGGGTCACATGCAGCCGGTGGGCTGGTACACCTCATCCTCATTCATCCCATACAATTCAGGGTACACAATAGGCTTCAGTATGGCCGACGTGCAAAGGGTCGTCCTAACCCGCCCGTAGCCACCGTGACCTAACCTAACCTAACCTAAGTGGGCATATATTCCTGATCATTATCTTCTCTGATTCAGTGCTAGATTCATATTCATAAACATATTCATCCACTCACTGAGACATAACAGCACTCTAGAGTAAGTCGTGTCACTTTGTAACGGTATGTCTGTGAATGTTTCGATTTGTCAGAACTTCGATTTGATATGTTTTTCGATTCTCCGCGCAAGCGCGATGTTGGCTTCGGCCTCCAGCTTGAGGGTAGGTTATGGAAGGTGCCAAGAGTCGTTGCTCCGAGCTCAGGACAGCAGACTAGATAGTTCCCTCTCCTTTTGAGAACCTTAGTAACCACACCAGTTACGTAAGATATTAAGTATCGTAGCTCAGTAATTTCAGAGTTTGTGAATTCTAGCCACGACAATGTTTTCACTTAATGATTGGCTTGACTAAATCTAAATTCTAAATTGCTAATCTTAACCTTTGTCCTGATAATAACTGCACATTGGGAACTACTCTTGCCAGGAATGACAATAAGATACAATTTTATTTCTGATTTGTTTTGTTGTTAATGATTGAAGTTGGCTGTTAATATGTATGAAGGGATGATTAATAATCGTAAATATTAAGAAGTACTATGGAATCTGAATGTAGATAATATTACTAATTGTATTATGATGTTAGGTATTTCCTTCCATAATGTATATGGAGTTCGCATTTTTTAAATATATAAATATAAATTAAAAAATATATAAAAAATAATTACTCTTGAATTGTATGAGAGTGTTTTCTTAATTCTGATGTTAGATCTTTACCTTATTTAAATGGGAATGAAGGATGTAGGCTAAATTTGAATTATTGTCAGATTGCACATGAATATACGAGTACTGTTGAAATAATTCCGATGTTGGGTTACATCTATGAAATATAATTTCTTATCTTGTCTAGTTAGGTCGAAACTGCCCATCGTTGTGGCTGAGGGGTTAGCGAGTCTAACTCCGAACTTAGCGAACCTAGAAGTCCTGGGTTCGATTCCCGGTCAGGACGAGTTGCCTGGGTGAGGTTTTTCGGGGTTTTTCCTCTCACTCCTATGGATGAATCAGGTAACTTTCTCAGGTGATTGGAACTCCACTCATCTTCGCCACTTCCTTTCCTCCCCCATCATCCTTTCCTCATCATCCCGTTTCTGGTTTTTCAGATCACTCTACCGGTGCCTCCCGAAGCTGCTGACTCTCTCGACCGGCCTCCGTAGAATGTAGTTCAGCGATATTGGATGGCTTCTGCAATGACACCCGAGGCGGACCTACTCGGGGGGAGGAGTTTCGCCTCGGACCGACAGAGGGGCCTTGGGGGAAGTTGCCGAAGCAGGAATGGTATATGGATTCTGTCGGCTGTAGGAACCGGTCGTTAAGGGAGTCATGTGGTTATGGCGGTGCACGTAGGGGATCTGTGGCATGCAACTCATTCCATATCGAGGGTTAGCGCAATAGATCTCAACAGGTCGCAGTGCTGGGCCATCCATTCCATTCCATACGTTGAAACTAGTTCATTCCTTAACCAACCTGCCAAAACATTACATCTACCTTTACTTTCTGTAATGTTTCCACCGCCACTTCAACTTATGCTAGCTGATCTTTACGGATCACGTTCACTACCTGTAAAGGCTGTAGAAAATTAAGCATGAGTTGTTCTTCCATGTTTAGAATGCAAATAGCTCTTACAGAACGATTAAGTAAATTATATGAATTGCATATTTCTTGAATGTTATAAAGAAAACTATAAGATGAACTGAATAAAATTCACACATTTCAAAGAACGAATAACATACTAATTCAGAGATGTAAAATCCTGTAATTGTCACAATAAAAAGAAATTTGAATTGCATTGGTGGTTAACCGATTTATAATTACCACTATGTGACAATAAAATACCAACATTAACTAGATGAGAGGAAAATTTATCGCTAAATTATCATAAAATATGGGGGCTTGGAAGGCCTGTTGCCTTTTGACAACGATGATAAAAGTTCATGTACTGTATGATATTTAATATATTTCCGAGGATTACATGAAAGTATAAGGTTATATTCAAGTATTTAGTACACTTCAAAGGGAATTTAATGATCTATCGAGCCTCTAAGGCCCCCATCATTCATCGTAGGGTTAAAACTAATGTTGTGGGATTTAAGCGATTAATCGATCAATTTCTGTTGTAAGATTAATCGATCAAAACTATTTAATCGAATTGAGTCGATTAAAATTAATCGGTTGTAGTTGATATAAATTATTATTTTGTTAATACGAAGTCATACTAAAAATTCCGACAATATTTCTCTCTCGGAAATTGCTTACTTAAAAGCACATTAGTAGTGTTATTTTTTAACTGTAAACCAGATAACGCAGGAAAAATCTTTGCACAAACAGTTCAGAAAGAGATGGAGATATGAGGACAGTGACCTAGTCTACCTCTATTGAAAGTTGAAACACAATGCGAAACCCTTATTAAGTTTTATGGTTTTCCAAGTAACTTCCACCTTGTTGTCAGCTCATCTTCCTAGCATATGGAATGCATACTTTTCTGGGATTCGTCCCCCTCATCCCATACAAAATAGCCATGTCTACACTGTGTGCAAGTGAGAGCGTAACTACCTTCTTCTCTTTCTAAAATCTGGTAATTTGATTACAGTCTTCTGCTTCGACCGCTGTAGTTTTGCAGTTGCAGTTTCTGTACTGAGTTTGTACTGTATATGAAGGTTGTGTGTTTAGTTTGATAAAGAAAAAAATTCAGTTTTCTGTGGTTTGTGAAAAGTGTAAACTCCATTATGTCATATGAAAATTTGAGAGGTAAACTCGGTGAAACGTTTGGATTTAAATTGAACGATCGTGGATAAGTGCTTGACAGAAAAACAAATTTTCGTGTTTAGTGTTGCAGGAAACAATGTAGAGCGGCACTTAATTCGGAGCATGTGAATGCGCTCATATGTTTAAAATCATTGATGAAGCAGTATTAATTGTTTGTCTGAAAAATTCAAGGAGAAATTGACAAAATAAATTATAAGCCTCATAATAAATATGTTAGTAAGTAATTAAAATAGTTGTTTTGTAATATAACGATACAATATATATACAGATATACAACATTTAATACTTATGCTTATCACCGCACACAAATTAAATTTAACAGTAATTGTGTAGGCCTAACAGTATATTAAAAGATTTTTGAACTCTATCAAAACTCGATTAATCTATCGATTAATCGATTAAATTCAAATAGTTAATCGATTAAATATTTTTATCGGTCAACAGCACTAGCTAAAACACTTTAACAATGAGCATACTTTCACAGTTTCTACAGATAACCTATTCTTTTCGTTTATCCATGCAAAACAGTACGTATTTCAATAGTAAGACAGTTCTTGTCACGTTCGCTAGTGACACTTTTTTCGCAACATGACAGTATTGCCAATTTGTAAGACTTTTTTGTGAACGAGAGCTATCGATTTCTTGGCAATCACATGTTTCAAGTTTGAGAATTAAAAAAAAAGTTAAACACAAAACCAGAAAATACGGGACAATTCTACGTCCCAAGGAAGTTTATCGGGACGCCGGGACACAAGCTCATAATAAAATCGTGTTAGGGTTTCAGTTATTCAGCATAGTTTTAAGCTGTGATTTAAGCTGCGTTATAGCGAAAATACCGGGTTTAAAACAGAGAGTCTGTTAACCCCATGCTCGTTGTTAAAAATATAGCAGGACACTTTCACATGGTCGTCACTCTCCATTAGACGACATGACTAGTGCCTGTTTCGTAATGGGAGGTCCAGCCCAACGCGCACGAGCCAACTGTCAGCCGGTTCGAGGACCATTTCATTACCGTACTGAATATATTAACGGACACGCCCGTCACTCAGGTTCGTACAACATTATGTCTAAAGACCTAATTGAAGTCTGAGACCATTAAGGAAAAGAGGTTCATGACAAACCCTCTCACTTATCTACACATGCGCAGATATGCAGCAATGCTACTATTATGCAAATATACATTTGTCAGCGATTTTACATGTATTTGATTACACATATATTAATTGTAAGTTATATATGTTTAATTAGTACTGCGTTATTCAGCCAATAAAGGTAAATGTGTAGTCTATTTTGAACAATATGCATTCTTTTTCGGTTTCAGATTTATTACACGGTACAATGATGATTACTTACTTACTTACTAACTTTTAAGGAACCCGGAAGTTCATTGCCGCCCTCATATAAGTCCGTAATCTGTCCCTATCCTGAGCAAGATTAATCCAGTCTCTATTATCATATCCCACCTCCCTCAAATCCATTTTAATATTATCTTCCCACCTACGTCTCAGCCTCCCCAAAGGTCTTTTTCCCTCCGGCCTCCCAATTAACATTCTATATGCATTTCTGGATTCGCTCATACGTGCTACATGCCCTGCCCAGCTCAAACGTCTGGATTTAATGTTCCTAATTATGTCAGGTGAAGAATACAATGTGTGCAATTCTGTGTTATGTAACTTTCTCCATTATCCTGTAAATTCATCCCTCTTAGCCCCAAATATGTTCCTAAGCACCTTATTCTCAAACACCCTTAACCTATGTTCCTCTCTCAAAGTGAGAGTCCAAGTTTCACAACCATACAGAACAACCGGTAATATAACTGTTTTATAAATTCTAACTTTCAGATTTTTTGACAGCAGACTAGATTAAATCCAGACGTTTGAGATAGGCAGGGCATGTAGCACGTATGGGCGAATTCAGAAATGCATATAGAGTGTTAGTTGAGAGGCCGGAAGAAATAAGACCTTTGGGGAGGCCGAGACGTAAATGGGAGGACAATATTGAAATGTATTTGTGGGAGGTGGGATATGATTATACAGACTGGATTTAGCATGCTCAGGATAGGGACCGATGACGGATTTATGTGAGGGCGGCAATGAACTTCCGAATTCCTTGAAAGCTGTAAGTATTGTTGTTGTTGTTATTATTATTATTATTATTATTATTATTATTATTATTACCATCATATTAGAGTGTTTATTAATATTAAAATATGTTAAAAAGGAAGTGCATTATATTTTTCCTCTATTTGTGTTTACTGAATTTGTGTGACCTCATCAGTCATCATTTTATTTGTATTCATTTCTACGAATTATGTTACCTTATTACTTTAATTTATCAATTACATTACTCTTCACCAAAGAGAACATGGTTGTATTGAAGGGAAGTAATGTTATAAAATAAATAAACATTATGTTCTTCAGTTTAAAATTTCCAGTTTCATGATTATTTTATCCACTTTCCGTAATAGTAAATTATTTTTAAGTGTTTTAGACAGCGCTTCATGGAGCCTGTTTCTTTCTATCTTCATTTTTACTTAGCTGCAGCGTTTAACGTTTACCTCACATGTTAATTTATTAGCTGTTAATATTATAAATTATTTTATCAATATTATTTCGTCTGTCATATATAACAACACTGAAAGTTAAATGGGCATTTCATACAAAATAACTCTGCAAATAGTTTAATCGCGCAAATGAAATTTGCAACCGCCAATTTGCAATGAAGAGAAGCACTTTTTTTCTCGTCAATTGGCAAAGCGAAAGCGCTTTACTACAACGCTTTTAAAACACGCTTGGTTTCACTTTCAAAGTACGTTCTAAAATCGACTCAGTCTATATAAATTTTAAATCTTCCGCCAAAAATTTGTACAATAGGGATATCTTATGCGAAGTTTTACCGTTAGATGGCAGGAGCGTTCCATGCGGCACAACATGTTGTAGGGCTATATTATGTCATATGCTATAGTTCATAACGTTCTCCCATTTGTTGGCTTTCTATGAGTGTCAAAATTATATTTATAATTATTTTGTGTAACCTAGTATAATTTAATGTAATTCAATATTTTCTTATCTCATGATTTAATTTAATTTACAATAAATAATAGCGTCAACTTGTATAATACGGAGCGATTCTCCTTAAGAGATAGATGGGAAAATCTGCAGTATCCAAAATATAGATACGAGTAAATTGAATATTCATGAACCTAAACGAGAACTTTGAGAACGAGATGCACGAATAAAAAAATAAAAAATATAGGAACTTTGTCGAAGGTGAATATTACCTTTTTAATCATTAGTATTGTAAGTACCGTACGCTAAAAACAGGATTTGCAGCCACCAATGTGTTTTTTATAGGAAGGGACTATCGAGATTGAATTCTTCGTATTTTTTTCTCTAGTTGCAGAAAGATCAAATGTAATGTTTGATAAGATCATATATGCAGTAGTATCAGGATTATTCCTGTGTTTTGTAGGTTAAGAACATGCAGTTTTGAATATTATGGAGGATGATTTTAAAAATTTGAAGTAAAAACATGGTTTTAATAATTAGTCTACAGCACATTAAAACATTATTCACGAAATGGATTTCACTATGGATCGTCCTGGATAATAAACATCCCAGTTAATCGAGAGTTTACTGCAGGCGTAAAATGCTGGCGTAAACTTCGGAGACTCCAAGAAGTACTGATTATAATCTAAGCTAACATAGCTTGCTGTCAAGGTTGTGTATGTTTTCATTAATTTTTCCTTTCCCTCTTACAAAATGAAACTGTAGCCAGCAATTCCTTATTTGAAGTAGTTACTTTGTCTAATAGCTAGTACTTTCGAGGCGCAATTTAATTAGTTACATTTTTAAGGGTTAAAGGATATATTCAGAATATTTCGGGACTTGAATGAAGACAAAAGGCTTTCCCTAGTTTTTACATATAGAAACACAACAAAAATGTGGCATTTTGAGTTGTTTTTAAGAGTATTTAATGTACTAATACACTACGTAAATCCTCAATGTTTATATACCGGAAAACAAATGCACACGCAAAGCGCATCCCTCAAAGTACACGTGCGCTATCTGTTGGTGCTAGTTCAGGATATCCCTATACTCTGTACTGTACTCGGTTCAACCGAGTAATGACGTCACAGTAACTGCTCCGAACCGAATCGCTCCGCCCCCAGACCTATTCTGAACCCTCTCCTCCCCGCTTGAGCTGTACTGAATACTTCTAAATCCCCTTCTCCCCAACAAGCAACGTTGCCAAACGCCTAATATTGTAAACTTTAATAATTAGTTAAATATTGCAATTAGAAAAAAAATTGTAAGGACATTTTGTCTTCCTTATGACATGAATAATCATCAGTTAAAATAATGGCACTTATAACCCTCACATTCTGTATACTGCATATCGTTAAGATACATGCATCCGTGAAAAACAGTTAAAATAGAGATTGCACAATAGTCTGGTCACATTGATGTGATACAACACGAAGCCGATTTAAGCTTGTTACG